>NC_137862.1:54654578-54917078 GCF_963924005.1 Protomyctophum bolini | reverse complement strand
ACCATTTCTGTTGTTAGAAGATGCTTAGCTTCCTAACCATACCCTTTCTTGCTTAGCTTCCTAACCATGCCATTTGTTAACCAGGTGCTTGAAAAACGCCTGGACTATTTGACATTTGCTACTATCCAGTGTTGTTTTCTACCTTTTTCCACTGACGAAAACTAAACGGAAACTACATGAAAACTATTGAAAGCTATGATGACTAAAACTAAGACTAAATATACTGACGATTTTGTCAACAAATATATTTGTATATAAATATACAGTATAAGTAATTTGAAAAGGTGACGTCAGCGCCGATTTATAAACATTTTCAGTAAAAAGCTGCAATGATTTGACCAAATGTGGAAGTGTGAATATGAAGCCCAGTGTGTGGTTCTTCCAATCCAAATTGGATGAAATCCCATCAAGTCGAGATTTTGACAAACAATCAAATGTTTACGCCTAAGGGGCAAGCCACTTGGAAGAGCATTCTTGCATGTGTCCTGTCCGTCCTTTAGTCTGTCTGTCTGTCTTGTCTGTCTTGTCTGTCTTGTCTGTCTGTCTGTCTGTCTGTCTGTCTGTCTGTCTGTCTGTCTGTCTGTCTGTCTGTCTGTCTGTCTGTCTGTCTGTCTGTCTGTCTGTCCAACATGAGTGTTCTGTTGGCAACATGACTTGTGACGAAGGTTTACCATTTCATGCCAATTAGCTTTATGTGTTTTATGAAGGGAGAAATGACACAACTGGACAGGGCCGCCATGGTGGACTCGCCGAACCAGTGTTCTTGTAAAAGATACAAGTGTGGTAAGCATTTGTGCGTGTGTGGCTGGTTTCTCACGTCTGTCCTCTCACCAAATGTCTTTATGCGTTAACCCTGTTTAAATGTTTATGTTCTCTGTAAACAGAAGGAAGGAAAACTGTTACCACGTGGTGACGTGGCATCCTAAATGAACTCAAACCGTCTGACCTGTGTGTGGTGTGTGTGTGTGCGCGTGCGTGCCTGCGTGCGTTTGCAGTGCGCGACGCGGTGTGCCTGCAGGACGGCGCGCTGGGCGTGATGCGTCCCGGACAGTCACTGGCGGAGCACAGCGAGGACGGTCTTTGCCACACGACTCAGTGTACCCGCACTCAGGACCCCGTCAGCGGATACTACCAAATACGCTACGTCACCATCAACTGCTCTGCATCCTGCCAGCCTGTACGTACGCTCGGGAAGAACCACAGTTGTAATGGATTGATTTGATATATATATATATATA
This sequence comes from Protomyctophum bolini, assembly GCF_963924005.1. NCBI lineage: Eukaryota > Metazoa > Chordata > Actinopteri > Myctophiformes > Myctophidae > Protomyctophum > Protomyctophum bolini. The sequence goes on along the minus strand of NC_137862.1, from coordinate 54,915,840 downwards.
TATATATATATATATATATATATATATATATGATATATATATACACGGTAAAACAGAGAGTTTGCAAGGATGTGTGTTTTGTCTTTTTCAGAATCAGGTGTACATCCCACCTAAAGACCAGCAGACCTGCTGTGGCGTCTGCAGGAACGTCTCCTGTTTGCATGTGAATGAGAATGGAACGACAGCGATGCACAAGGTAGGATGGAAGGAAGGAAGGAAGGAAGGAAGGAAGGAAGGAAGGAAGGAAGGAAGGAAGGAAGGAAGGAGGAAGGAAGGCGCCTGAGGGCGAGAATTAACGCATCCGCCTCGTTGACGGCAGACTGCTGGGCATGGGGGGTCAGACCAACATGGGATGATGGGATGAGTTATGGAATGAAATAACGGAATTATTAAATCTTTGGTGTTGTTGCTCTGTGTTTACAGCCTGGGAAGACATGGACGTCTAACTGTATGAGGTACGACTGCTCCGACAGTCATGCGGGGCCCACGCTGATCAGCTTCCCCTACAACTGCCCTCCCTTCAATGAGACAGAGTGTATGAAGGTCAGCACGCACGCACGCACGCACGCACAAATGAAAACAGGTGTTATGCCATTATACACGTGTTTTTTGTGATCTGTGCCCTGTATCAACGCTCGGAAATAGAACTGTGTTCTTAGACACGTCAATAGGTTTTGACCATAGACTGTAAAAAATATGGACAAAGCGTTCCGCAGGTCTAACATGAACGTAAAATGAAGCCTGTCAGTCCTTGCAATGGAAGTCGCCATCTTTCTAGATCCGTTTGGGCCCAGCTGGCCCATTGGCTGGCCCAGACAACGAGGCGGGACTTCCCCCCTTCTTCTTCGTTGGTTTTTATTTTAACTCGAGTGGGTGGGGGATCCCGTTCATAGACTGTAACGGTAGCCACGCCCCTCAGAACATGCGCGACTTTATGGTCATTATTTTTATAAATGGGACCATAATTTTCCAAAAAGAATATTATGACATTAGAAATGAGACTTTAAACTAGTGACTGGAAGCGAAAAGTATTCATGACCATGTTTATTAAGGTAATACAGTCTAGGTGAAGTTGGGCCCAAATACATGGACTTCTATGGGGCTATGGGTTTTTTTGAGCCCAATGACAGCGCCACAACAGGCCATTATATGAACTTTCATTTCCTTAGTGGCTTCACAAAATATCTGTCTGACTGCCTCCCTGGTTTTGACGCACCCACTCGACGCCTCCAGTGTGCCTTCAGCAGTTAAAAGTATTGGGTGAAGACTATAGTGGCCTTTATTGTCGTACGGCAAAAATAGCACAACTACAAGCTTTTTGCTGTAGTTTTTGAGTTTTTATTGTTGTATATAATAATGCATGAATACCAGAGAACTCGCCAGTTTACAGAGTCGCCACGGCGAAAATTCTTCATCGAGGTCTTCATCGTTATGCTAACATGCTGTGTAGTATGTCAAACTCACAGATGTTATAGTTCATTTCCAGAGTGATCAAATTATTTTGTCCAATTCAATGGTCAGCTAGATGATGATAAAAAGGTGAGAATACCAATGATAAGTAGGCCTACCATTTCAGGAATTGTTTACTAATGAATTCCATTGTTTCTGCAATGCAATTTAAATGAAGGTGAAGTAAAACTAAAATGCACTAAATCTGTAAACTGGCGAGTTCTCCAGATACCTAATGCATGCAAATGGTTATAACCTATGTGACTGTTGTCTTGACTCAGGTTGCTGGGAGTATAGTAAGTTACATGGACGGATGCTGCAAGATATGTAAGTGATTGATTGACAAGTGTCCGTACTGTACTGTACTGTAGCTACAATAGAACCTCTTCACCGCTGCTTTAACATGTTTTCTCACAAATACATGTTTGCCCTTCAGTCGGTTTTAGCCATGCACTTTTTTGAACATTGTAAATCGTGGCTGATATATCTTCGTTTGCTTAAAAAGGGGGGCTCACACCTAATCCGTAATGTATTTCTGTTGTTGCAAAATCACACATTGAGACAAAATTGGGTATGATTATTGATTACAATATTACTGACGTGTTTCACATTTTTTGCAAATATTTTTGCAAATATATTTCCCACAAATTTGATTTAATTGTATGCCTGCATTATCAACTCAACTATATCGCAACACAATGCATCTGTAATGATTCAGTAATCACTGTTTAACTCTCCCCTAGCCTTGCCCGAGATAACGAGATTAATTTATCTTTGCACAGGTAGCCAGGGACGAGATACAGAGATTTGATAAATTAGCGTTAATCCGGTTAATTATTTTATTTTATTACCTTATTTTAGCTCCATTGCTAGTCACCATTAGCATCCATGTAAGAAACAGCCAAAATCCCTGCATGCACGACTGCACTAGGGCATCAAGCAAATAGTCGACTATTCAACTAGTCGACTAGTAAATCCACTAGTCGAACTTGTTGGTACTAGTTGACTAGTTGTTAAGAAACAAAAACTTATTTTCTTTCCCGATTTTGTAGGCCTCAAGATCAGGTAGATTATAGTTACACAGTACACAGTTTTTAAAGGTATATTCAGTGATTTCACTCAAAAAACCTTAGGTTTCGTTTTTGCCTTGGGACCCAAGCTTTCATCCAATCAGGATAGAGAACCAAAAACGAAACCTAAGGTTTTTTGACCCCCAGGGGTTAACTGGGGACAGGGAGGAACTCCTTATATGGTAAGCACACTCTATAGTAGAGAGGATTATCACAACAAAACAAAAAAATAAGTGCTATTTGAATTAAGTCTTTTTACATAATAGGTAGTTAAACAACTAGTAAACTAGGCAACTAGTCAACTAGTAAAAATGACTAGAAGTGAATGCCCTATAACCTGCACGCCGTCTTTATTGACATTATGGCTCATAATGAGATGAAGCAGGCATGATCGGAGCCTAATAAAACATTAATTCAAGCTCCCGCTAATCAAAACAATGATCGCTTCGCTACTAGGCCTCTGTGGGCCTCAGCATGCAGAGCCGGGTGTACGGGTATGAGTACTTTCACTTTCAGGCAAAACAGCAAAACCTCTTCTTCTCTGCTCATGCTGCACATTTAGCTGGCACTCACCACCTACCACACCTACCCCCCCCCCCCCCCCCAACCCCCTCTTGGCGTCTAAGCAGTTAATAATAATTCAACTTGAATCCAAATTGAACATTAGTTAGTTAGTTAGTAAATTCTGTTCACCTGACTTCACCTGAGAACAACACACTCAACGGATTAGGTGTGAACAAGGGGTTTACCCTGGAGACCTATAGTATTGTTCCTGTTTACCAAAGTGTTCTTTTGTTACAAAGTCAGCGTCAGATAATGTGTCTACTGTGTAACGTGTAATGACACTTGTACGTACATTAGGAACCTTTGGCATGCTTTTCAGTGAACCTCCAGCATTCGTTGCAAAAAAAAGAATGAGAAATATGATTTTATTCATTCAAAAGCAATATTGAAAGATATTAAGCATTGTGCTTTTTATGATGTTAAGTGAATTATGTGTGCAAATCAAATAGACTCCAGTCCTTGATTGCTAGAATCCTTCATTGAAAAGCATAAGATGACATGCATGTGGGTTTTGTGGTTTAATGTGCTCACCCTCATGTACCCAATCCCTTACCAGGTACTGGATACTCTCTCTTCCCTTTCCCAGTTAGTCCATTGACACCCACAGTTAACACAAACTGTGAACGAGGTACCGAAACATGGCTTGAAAAATAAACAAAAAAGAAAGAAAGAAACCGAAACGGAAAACAAACTACAAAATCTAAGGCTTGCCAGCACCATTGTTGATATCCAACAATGTACTTCCCTCCAAAATGAGATGCTAAAAGTAACAAATAGCGACAAACTTTGGAAAACTTTAAAGGACGTTCTTTACAAAGTACAACAAATATAGTCCACCCCATCCCTAAGACCCCATTCCCTCTCTCTGTGGACCACATACATGACATGGCTAAACTCTTTCCCCATTTTTGCACTGTCAGGGCAGTGCATTGTTGATTGCCAACAATGTACTGTTGGTAGTGGCCAAGTAGTTTCCATTTAGATGTCTGCATGTGTGTGTGTGTGTGTGTGTGTGTGTGTGTGTGTGTGTGTGTGTGTGTGTGTGTGTGTGTGTGTGTGTGTGTGTGTGTGTGTGTGTACTGTGTAGCAGCTACTGATGTGGGCCTTGGTGTTGGGATCTGTCATCTGCTTGGGTAATATGGTATATACTGCACACTGTAGAGGTTCCATTGTTTTTTACTGCATGCCTGCAGCACTGCCTCAACAACATTTAAAGTAAATGGATTGGTATGGAAATGACAGCCCTAAGAATGTTGGCATGAAGAATGACAGTTATGCCACAGTTTTATGATATGTGCCTGCTTTAGTTGAGCTGTAAAAACTTGAGCCCATGTTTTCTGCCATCTGGACAGATCATAATTATGTGTGATGGACAGCAGAAAGAATTGTACAATTGCTGCTAGATAGATCATCAATTGATTATTTATTCATTTGTTCATTTAGACTAGAGGACTCATGCATCTACAGTCCAATGTGTGTTAGTCTCCGAAAGGCATAATACATTGTTACATTTTACAGTATAACAAAGCTTTTGTTTGACAGTTACTTTAAAATCCCAGCCACATTAGCACAGATCTCTCATGTCCTCCTCACATGACATGAGGTGGATGTCTTCTCCTAGGCCCTAGGACCTAGTGACCTAGGGACTAGGGACCTAGGGACATAGGGACTAGGGACCTAGGCACTAGGGACCTATAGGGACTATGGACCTAGGGCGTCGTTGTTGTTCTTCAACTGAGAGAGGGCTTGCTTCCACTTACCTAACTTAAAGGAGTAGTTCACCCAAAAGTTAAGCAAGTAATTCGACCAAAAAAACCCCAAATCTGCATGAACTCCAGGCTTCATGCGGTGTGTAATTGATAGAAAACTAGTCATTTCGTTTGTGCTGAACTACCCCTTTAAAGGGCTCTGTGCTTCAGACCTTAAAAAGGATCATACCAACGTCAATACATGTCTTTGTCTATTCACATTCGACCTATCATACATAAACATACCTGTTTATTGATATATCTTTTGATTTCACATATATATGTTTATTGTTTACGTTTTCTAAACCTCACTGTGAGGTTTTGAAATACATTCAAACACAATGACAGCAATGACAAAATAGTGGCACGACGTCTTCTTGGAAAATCAAACAAATGGTCCGCAGTAGACCAGATGTGATTCATAGTCAATGGGCTAAACATGCCAGACCACCGGTATGGTCCTTTTAACAGTCTCTTAAACTTGATAAAATAACACACTATCAAAAATCACAGCATTATAACTGAATAAAAACCTTTTATGATGTACTAACTAGACGATACTGGCATCATCAAGTAGTTGTAAACTAAACTTTTGACTGCCCTCTTGTTGATTGACACGACCGCCAATGGCTCAATTGCCACCATCCACAAACACATGGGTACAACATGGACGCAATTATGACATCACAGAATCAATTAAATAAATACATCCTGCACAAATGGATCTTGACCTACCATGCTTTCTGCCCTGCTGTTCCCTATCTCATCCCTCTACTAAAAAATAAGCAACCAACTTGGGAAAACTCCTGCATGTATTTGCAAGAGCCTGCTTTTTCTTCCAGGCTCTCGCAAGTCTGGACATTTTTTTTTAACCCTGAGAGTTTTGGAAACATTCTCTCCCCTGTTTGAATGACTCCTAGCCATCTCAATTTGGCTGTTTGTTATTTTGTGTGAACAGGTAAAGAAGATGGCAAGTCGTGTCAGAAGGTGACAGTGAGGATGACGATCCGAAAGAATGACTGCCGCAGTAACAGGCCGGTATGTCGGAAAAGACCATCACGAATACTGTCACGACGATGATGCTGATGTTATCTTCTCGTATTATATTCTCATCATGTCATACTTGTTATTATCAGTCTTAGATACAAAACCTTCACTACTCTCACCGGCGTAGGGTCCATTGGGGTCACGTGGGCCGTGGCCCAGTCTGACGTCGAAGAGAGGGGGGGGCGGTCAGTGAGACTTCAGGGCAGCGGCTATGAAGCAATATAGCACTAACGGGCAACGGTTAAGGGATCTCTTAAAGGGATCTCTTAAAGCCAAGACTGGTGATTGGTTAAATTTGGTTTAATTATTGCAACGCCCCAAACCATGCACCTATGCATAATATAACGGGTATAACAGAGGTGTTTAAGGGATTTAGACAGGTAACCAAAATACCAACTTTAGTGGGGGGAACACCCCTTTCCCCACTCCTAAAACCCCAAATAGTGGCTTTATAGAAAGATGAGACAAAAATGCCCATAGGGCACATATAGGGCTCCACTTTCGTCACTGCTAAACCCCTTATCCCTAAACTTCTTTGCCTTTTTTTTTTTTTACTATTTTGCGAAACATTTTTGAATAGTTAAAATAGCAGTAGTGCCTGACTCTACTCTACTTCGAAATGCTTGTGTCGTCGTATAATTCAACAAGCGCTTAATTGTCCTCGTTGCAGGTGAACATAGTGTCCTGTGACGGGAAGTGTCCGTCGGCCAGCATCTACAACTACAACATCAACACGTACGCCCGCTTCTGCAAGTGCTGCCGCGAGATGGGCCTCCAGCGGCGCTCCGTGCAGCTCTACTGCAGCGGGAACTCCACCTGGGTCAGCTACTCCATCCAGGAGCCCACGGACTGCTCCTGTCAGTGGTCCTAGGCGCACGCACACACACACACACACACACACACACACACACACACACACAGACACTCACACAAATAAACAGGGTTGGATTTGCATGGGGGGGGTGGATTACATGCCGATGCTTTTGATAATATATCTCCACTTTGGCCGATCTTTTTTTTTTAATCACAGCTAGGGGATATGTTTTTTCTGGGGATATGGGGGATAGGGGATATGTTTTTTCTGCTTTTGGTCAGACTGAATTAAGTCTTAAATGCATACATTTCCTCTTGGGAAATGTAGACTCTCGATATGTTTGATATTATCACAATTTAAGGAAATGTGCCCCCCCCCCCCCATTCATACACATAGACATGCTGCAGCTACATACAGACACACAGTCACAGAGTTCTACATGAATGTCTCGTGAACAACAGGCACGGGCAAACCAAAAGGTGATCTTGAATAATAGCTCCTTGAAACTATGCTATCCTCCTGTACAATATACTACACTAACTATAATATAACTTTAACAAAGTTATTCACACATAGTTCAACCACTGGAAGTTTGTCTAGTTTAGTTATATAAGAGAATATAAAGGTGGTGGTGATGAACAGGCCATACCTACTGTTAAGAAGACCCTCACAGTTCTGTTAAATATGGACTACCATGATTTTTTCCCCAAAACATGATCATCGGGTACTATGATTATACTAGATAAGATTTATTTCAAAAAAGTGTACAGAAAGTGTTACAATTATGTTTTAATGTGGCCACACCCACCAGTTCATTAAGTATACCTGGTTTTCACCTTAGCACCACCCACCTGAACTTAAGCCTGCCCCCCCCCCCCAGCTGTTGTTGTATGATGATGTGGGAGGGGTTAGGGTTATGATGTCACTAAAATGGTGTTATTTCGATTAGGGATTTTGACTCAAAGGCTTTCAGCTTTCAGGAAGAAACCAAAAATATACAGGGAAGACATATTTGAATATGATAACCACACCTGGGGGGTCTATTAGAGTGATGTTAACTCCATAGACACATGCAAAACAGAAAAATTACAAAGATCACAGCACTCCATCCTTAAGGCTATACTCACTATTTATCTGGGAGTAAAAATACCTCCCCCTGTAACAAACAAAATGACAAAATGAGACAGAGAACTAGAAAACCAAGGAGGTGTGATTCAGGCATCACCTCCCATCACTTCATATGTATATGTTGTGTATTTGAGAATCAGGCATCACCTCCCCTCACTTCATATTTATGTTGTGTATTTTTAGTAACAAATATTTACCCACAATTCTTCATGTTGTGCCTTGTTTGTAAATAAGTAAAGTCTTTGTTGAAATATTTTCTCTTTATTATACATTCTATAGATACTTGACTTTTTAGGAAGAAATATTAATAATTCAACATGTTGTATATCGGGTGATATCAATACATATACCTTATATAATCAATGGTAGCGAAGGTATTGCTAAGGTTATTCTGAATAAACTCTACGTGGAGCACTTTATTTATTTATTTGACAACAATCCAGCAGAACCCCTTTTAATTGTGTCCGCAACGGTGTTGTCGGAGAGCATTTAGCCCTAATGTTTGGCCTTGAATTGATTGAACACATTGAGCACTAAACCCATGGCTACACTGACAATAGAAGTCACAAGCTCATTCATTTCGCTTTTTATTTCATGATCAAATTTCAGACACAAATAAATTGTGGTTAAGCACAAGTTACTCACTTGAAGGACTTGGTGAACTTGGTAACTTTTGTTTTGTGTGTGTTTTTGTTTAGATGGATGCATGTATTATTATTTTGGGTCAGAGCCTGTTTGACTTTATCTAAATCCATTATTGTTGTATTGATTTTGTCTTTTGAGCAGCACATGAGGATAGCAGGGTCGAACTGAATTTGTACCATGCAAATGTACATTTGTGTTTTCAATAAATATTTCCTCATAAAACAGATGAATACTGTATGCATTGGTTTTACCAGGGTTTCCGTTAAACTGTGTCAACTTACAAGTAGCTTATAAATACTGTATACAGTAGTAATATACTTGTCATTGTGTTTTCAAGGAAAAAGCAACCGTCAGGTGTGTGTGTGTGTGTGTGTGTGTGTGTGTGTGTGTGTGTGTGTGTGCGTGCGTGCGTGCGTGCGTGCACGAGCTCGGGTGGCACAGTGGTAATTAAAGTACCTGCCCCACCACCAGAGACGGTCACTATTGTATATCTATTAATGCATGTATTTGAAATAAGTATTTGAAATACTTTTTCGTTTTTTCTCATTTGTATTTGGCTGGGACGGACACTTTCAGATCTTGTATTTTGACTCTCTGCTCCAGTGTCCTCTCCTCCTTCACTGCTGTACACAGTACCGCTCCTGTGATGCACTGGACCTGCCTTGTTCTGGCTGAGACGCGGTGGTAGTAAAAATATGTATTTTGTGTATTTAAAATACATAAAATTTACATTGGTTTATAGAATTATAGTACAAAGCGATAAGGCAGGACCAAGCAGGAAGGCAATAAGAATAATATGCATAAGAAACATGGAAGACTAAACGTGAGAAAAAGACCATGGAATTGTGACAGGGTCGACTCATACACCGAGTTGGTGGTGCCCAGATTTGAACCCATGACCTTGTGTTGCAAAGGCAAGAGCTCTACCTACCGAGCTAACAAGCAAAATCATTCATTGTTTTTGTAGCAAGTTGTTCAAGGATAACTAATGATAAGGTGGGTATAAAGATTTATGAATTGACTGCGTATAAACCAGAAAATATACCAGAATCGGATGAGGAGCTCAATGAGTGAAAACCAATGAAATGAGTCTGAAACAGGGATTAAAGGTTAACTGAAAAAATATTATTAAACTTTAAGTTGTTGACTTGAAAAGTCCCAGTTCAGTTCAGGGAAAGCAGTCTCTTTCTCCAATTTGGAGAACCAGATTACCACATTTGTGGGTGAAGGGGGGTTCAGAGTTCCTGGTCGGCTCACCAGGTCTGGGTACCATCCGGTACCAGAACCATCCATGCAAGGCAATCCTTTCAGGACACAAAAAACCTGAACTGAAAAGCCAGGTGTCCAAATCAGTCTTTGTTTCAAAATCACTGTTGTACAACATCAAATAATCTATCAATTCATGTGTGTGTGTGTGTGTGTGTGTGTGTGTGTGTGTGTGTGTGTGTGTGTGTGTGTGTGTGTGTGTGTGTGTGTGCGTGCGTGCGTGCTGGTGGTATTAGCGAGGTGTTTCAGCTTTCCGTGCAGGGACGGAACACACATGTGGTGATTGGATGGAACACACATGTGGTGATTGGATGGAACACACATGTGGTGATTTGAAGATTGGGCATCTTTGGGTGTCCCACCATTCAATTTGATTCCGATTCTTGAGGTCACGATTCAATTCAAAATCGATCTTTTCGATTCGACTCCATAGTCTCCAATCTCTATCCAAAAACAATTTGATACATAGGATTTCAGCAAAATCTACTTTAGTAAAAAGCTTGTATAATTGTAAAGGTTTTAAGGTCAATCCAAGACAACAAATGTACTAAACGGTTTTTACTTCTGACTGAGTCTGACACTCAGTTTATTTTTCTCACTCAGTTACCAGAACAATACATTCAAGTTAAAACTGCTGTAATATAAATACAATTGGTAGGCTTAGGCTATGTGGTAGTAAAAATGCACACATGCATGGTATGCAGAAACCCATAAGGTATTACACAGGTACTTTGAACTCACTAACTTGTAGTGCACAAGTTAGTGCATATTGTAGTTGTTACGTCCCGACCAAAGAGGTCCAGTTGTTATTTTGTGCAAAAGTGCATTTTTGGTTATTTCCCCTACCATAAGCCCTCAATGGGGTTGGATTTTTGTGCTAATTCGCTTATTTCCATCTAAATAAGTAGTAAGAGCCGGGTAAAAACTCATCTGTGGCTCCCGACATGCACGGCAGGTTAAAACTAAACTGTGGCGGGTTCAAACTAACCCGTGGCGTCCTGTGAGGTTAGTTTTGGGTGTTGTGTAGAGTGTCTCATGCCTGTAGGACTGTACATCGGACCAAACACATACACCCCATGTTTGCTTCACTGATTGTGTTACTGCTTTTAGTTTATCTGGTAGAAGTTTTAATCTTCTAACAAGGTTATCAGCAGTCCGATATATCCATATACATGTCAAATACACACAAATAGCCTAATCTGCTTCTACGTCTTGGTGGCACCTCGACTCATGATGGACTTCTTAGTGTTTTTCTCAGGTTTCAAAATGATCATATAACACTTTGGTCCAAACAGCACCAGCAAAATGCCCAAACTAGATGCTAAAATAGCAAACACCTCCACTACATCGGCATATTTGCCTGGAGAACTGATATATGCTGGTATGAAGGCTATCCACACGGCACAGAAGATCAACATGCTGAAAGTAATTAACTTAGCTTCATTGAAGTTGTCTGGAAGATTCCTTACCATGAATGCTAGGAGGAAACTGAGGAGTGCTAGTAAGCCAATATAACCTAGTAACACCGCAAAACCAACTGTTGATCCAACATTGCACTCATAGACTATCTTTTCAGAGTAGTATTGTGTGTTTTTATGAGGAGTTGGTGAGGCAGACACAAGCCAGGCTGTGCAGATTATTGCCTGGATTGAAGTAAGAATCAGAACTGTTCCTCTCTGCTGCATAGGACCAAACCACTTCATGATGTCTGCACCACCAGGCTTGGAGGCCTTGAACACAGCCAGCACCACCATAGTCTTTACCAGGATGCAGGAGACACACAGCACAAAGCTGATCCCAAATGCTGCATGCCTCAGCTGACAAGTCCAGAGCCTCGGACGGCCAATGAACAGGAGTGAGCACAAGAAACATAGTTTGAGTGCAAGCAAGAGTTGGAAGCTGAGTTCTGAGTTGTTGGCGCGGACCATGGGCGTCTCTTTATGATAAACAAAGATCCCCAGGACAATAGCACAGACAAATGTTCCTAGCAATGAGATGGTTGTTAAGGAGATTCCCAGGGCCTCATGGTAGGACAGGAACTCAATGCTCTTAGGGACACAGTGGTCACGCCGGGGACTGGACCAGAAGTCCTCTGGACAACTCGTGCACTCTGTAGAGTCTAACAAATAGGACAAGATTAAAGGGACAGACGCGTATCTTCTTATAACCTTCTGTACATATACTGTAGCTACATTATACCCTACCTGTCTCATTGCTGAACTCTCCCTCGGAACAAGCAATGCAGTCAAAGCAGCAGACAGGTTCATCTTTCCTTCTGGCCACACGGGTTCCAGGAGAACAGCTCTCACTGCACACCGACCGAGGAGGCTACAGAGGAAAGTAAAAATGATCAGTTTAAATATAAATTTCATTCAAAAATGTAGAAAGCTGAAATTACTTTTGCGGATTGAAAGTTCCAGAAGATTCTGTCTTCATTGAGGGTGAATTCTTCATCTCCGGAGGCTGTCATCTTGACCACACCTACGTTGTGAATCTTTGTGCTTCCATCAGGGAGCCACGCCCAGTTCAATATATCGAAGATTGGTAAAGCATCACCATTCTCATCAAAGTATACAGGATCACCACCAGATGTGGTGAAGTTGACCTTTTCCAGGTAATAGAGAAGCTAGAAATGGTGAAGAGCAAGAGACTTTAAAAACATACTTGAGGATCGTATTATGTTATACCACCACCAGCCTCATTACTAAATCATGTGCTCTACCCCTTACATTATGCATTGCCTTTGAACAAAACCATATTCATGATGTCACCCACAAATTAAGGAGTGAGGAAGACTTCTGCATCTTGTGTGATTATTGCATAATGAAGAGAGGCATGACCGCATTTCTAGACAAGAAGACACAGCGGTAAACGTGTATTTTATTTAAAATACCACCAGACAGAGCAGCGGAATGGATCTGTCATAATCCATCCACCTACTCCGGCAGCTGCCTGTCACGGCCCCTGCCAGTGTCCTGTGTGTGTCTATTTGTGATAGTGTGTCTGTGTGTGAGCATGTGTGGGCGTAGGCTTGGTTCCTGGCTTTCCAGATTGGCACACCTGGCTCTGATCATCCAATCTCACTCACCTGCCTGCCATCTTCTCATCACCACCACTCCATAAAAGCCCTGGTTTCCTCGCCACACGCTGCGAGATCGTCCCACAGTTCTCCGTGCGGTAACGCTCTACTATTGCTTTGTTCCAGTGTTTTTTGGTTTTTCCTTCTGCCTCAGTTGCCTGCCTGTTTGCCTGCCAGCCTACCTGCTAGGCAGCCCCTGCTAGCTTTCTGAAAAGTAGCCAATGTACAAGCTCATTCTGGACAGTTGCCTATCTACAAGCTCATCATTTTGTTTGAATAAACACCCTTGGACTTTGCCCTCCTTGTCGTGTCTGCATTTGGGTCTGCCAGTTTGGTTAAATGTGACACTGCCGGTCTAACTTTATAAACCCCACAGGGTTTTCTAAGTCTCACCTGCACAACCCAATAATAATGATGTTTTTTCAAATGTGTTTTTAAATGTGCAAATAAACTATAAATAAAAAGAATCCTACAGGTTAACTGAATTAATATCCCACCTGCCATGGCTGTATTGTCTGCAAACTGGCACAGCTGTGCCCAGGGAAAGGCCCTCTTCCTGGCACACACTGCAACATGTCATGGAGGGCGTGGGCCAGAGCATACACAGCCTTGTACACATTGTACTCTGCCCTGAGGTCAGACATATCCAACAGGGCAGTTTCTGCCATTACCAGGTCCTCTTGTCCAGTACACACCCTTCCACCAGCGTCCACCCACTCTGGTGGAAGGGGTGAAAATTTACACTGAAATGAGTGTTCCCAAAACTGCCTCACCTGAAAGAACACAGTTAATTCATAAGAATACCTGTAAATACAAGTAATTGATTCATGTATTGATTATTCACTTCATTCACAGTTTGCAGATACTACAGTGGTACAATTATACAATGGTGCAAAAAGTACAACACAACATGTCCTAAGGGCGTGTGTCTGTTGTGGTCCTGTGTCCAAGAATACTTACTATGTTATCCTCATGGTCATTGTCAGGACGTATTTTTAACAAAAAGTCCTTGAGACCTGGTATCTCTCCACGACGGATGGCAAAACCCAGGGTGCCTCTGAGGTATGGTAGGTAGTGAGGAGACTGGAGATAACCGTCAGCCCACCAACCTGAAGTGGCAGGTAAGATCCATAGCAGACCTGTCACATTCTGCTTAACCACCTGTTCATCGTTTCGAAAGAAATGAAAGGCATGGATGTCTTTCTTTCAATGCATTCTCATTTTAGATTCTTCTAATTACGAAATGCCTGAATTAACATCCTCCACAGATGTATCGTAACACAAACCTCATCCAAGACATTATGCATATAGGCCCCGTATCCAAACATAATGACCACACGAGCTGTGGAAGTCTTCATCACAGTGACAATCCTCTGGAGTTTATCCAGGTCATTGTGGAAGGGCAGAGCCTCTGAATAAGCCACACAACCCAGACCAGACTGGTCCAAGCCAGACTGGAACAATCGGGCGACGTCACGGCCAGCATCATCATCACTGAACAACAGTCCTACCCAGGTCCACTCCAACCATCTCATAGTCTGGAGCATAGCTCGCACCTGAGTGGACCAACAATGGACGGAAATGTACTTATGTGGCCGGCAGGTTAATATTGGATTTCTGTTATAGTATTGATTTCTGTCACGCCCACACCAGTGTGAGCGCACCTGCACCAGGTTCTACACTGAGCCAAGGTTACTTATTGTCCGCCGGACCGAACTCTGACTTATAAGGCTAGCCTAATCCCTATCGGAACCGACGCCCCACGGACAGCCTTCCCGGAACCCTGACCCACGCTATCCCTGTATACCTACTACGCCTCTGCCTTTTCCCTTGACTTTAATAAAACCCGTTAAATGTTTTTGCTGCCTGCTTTTGAGTCCAATCCTTTCTGGTGCCTGATAGATTTCAGCTGTTACAATTCCAAACATGCAAACATGACCCGCTTTAATTACTTGCGCAAGCAGAGCGCGCAAGTACTAGTTTCGCCCAGCACGATATTCGATGCGTATGCACCGTCCCAGCATATTCGATGCGTATGCACCGTCCCAGCATATGACGTCAGGGTATAACTAGCTCTCTATGATGACGTAATAAAGATGTGGATTAAAGGACCCAATGCAAGAGTGTAATTGGTTTTCGATGGTGATGTAATGACGATATGTTTTAGTGTCGGGAGTATTAAAGGTAATGCTCCTATGTATACATGTATGTAATCTGGCACCACTGCCGTATCAGGAACAAGTAGTCATTACGTCATTTGCTGGGACGGTGCAAACGCATCGAATATGCTGGGACGGTGCATACGCATCAAAAGTGCCGCAAAGTAACCACAGTATTCCGCTAATCAACTTACTAATTACATATACATAGACACAGAGACATTTAGTATTAATATCACTATAGTCCAAGATTAAAGGTAGAGTAAGTGATTTCATTCAAAAAACCTTAGGTTTCGTTTTTGGCTGTGGGACCTAAGCCTTCGTCCAATTAGGATAGAGTCAAAAACGAAACCTATGGTTTTTTGATCCCCCAGGGGTTAACTGGGGACAGGGAGGAACTCCTTATATGGTCAGCACACTCTATAGTAGAGAGGATTATCACAACAAAACAAAAAAATAAGTGATATTTGAATTAAGTGAAATTACTTACTCTACCTTTAAGTCAATTTAAAGCAATTGACAATTTAAAATAAATAATTAAATAATTATACTGTATACGAGATAACATATTTTATTTCAGTTTATATACCTTTTTTTTCATCAGATATCGATGATTTATTTTTCTTTGAGAAACTAAAAAGGGATCCAGAATAATTCTAAATCGATAAAACTGTATTTCTTTTATAGATAGAAACTAGAAAGATAGAAACCATACTTCATAATACTACTTTTTTACATGCATAAAGCAGGTAGGTAGCAATTGGCTAAACCTAACAGTTTGTAGTGGTCGACAGTACTTGCGCGCTCTGCTTGCGCACTAATAGGCCATCCTACTAGTGTGCAACAAACAAGTAGGCACTCGACAGAGTGCAGTTCTAGTTATATCTATAATGGTCAATATTAGTAGAATAAATACAATTTAAATTGTCTTTTTATGTCCAATGCATTTGAATTTAAGTATACGTTTAATTTAAGTTAACATAAGTATAAATAAATGCATTTGAAATTAAATAAAAATGTTAGCAAATAATAATTCAGGAGTCTGTTAAAAAATTGCTAAAATAGAAGATCCCAAACTCAAAACGTGTCGCAGAGCGATGCGTGTTGAGCTAGAATGGAGATAAGATATGTCTACCCAACAGTGTACACAATGTGGCCCTCTGGAGTCAGTGTGGAAATCTAGTGGCCCTCTGGAGTGAGTGTGGAAATATAGTGGCCCTCTGGAGTGAGTGTAGAAATACAGTGGCCCTCTGGAGTGAGTGTAGAAATATAGTGGCCCTCTGGAGTGAGTGTAGAAATATAGTGGCCTTCTGGAGTGAGTGTGGAAATAAGTGTGGCCCTCTGGAGTGAGTGTGGAAATATAGTGGCCCTCTGGAGTGAGTGTAGAAATATAGTGGCCCTCTGGAGTGAGCGTAGCAATATAGTGGCCCTCTGGAGTGAGTGTAGAAATATAGTGGCCCTCTCCTACATCAAAGTTGCCCACCCCATGAGTATTCCAGTTTGTGAAACATGAACTATTAGATACCAACACATCTATTGTTATAGAAGTTCACCTGGAAGACAAAACTTGGCATTGTTCTGAAGAAGGATGGGAACTGAGTCCGGTCGCTCAGACAGGAACAACCTGCATAGTAACTTATCTGGAAAAACAGAATAAAAACAAATACAACATATCTATTCTGTAATGTACTAGATAGGTATTCAACTGTGCGTCTGGTACCCTCAGGGCAGTGCTAATCAACTCACAAACCCCTGCTTAATGTATCTGCGGCCAACAATGAAAATATAATATTAGTTATTTTTTAACAAGATTTTTGTTATTGTATTGTAAAAGGTTGTATGGCCTGATGTCAACTTAGTATTAACCACTTACTTTATCACCTGTGATAATCTGTTCATTATATGTTCTCTTCACATTTTGTGAATGAAGCCTCATTTTGGTCTTCAACCAGCCAAAATTCTCACTCGTCTCCCCCTTCTCCGCTCCCTCCATTGGCTCCCGGTCGCTGACCGCACAGAGTACAAAACTCTGATGCTGGCATTCAAAGCAACCAAAGGTATGGCAACCCCATATCTTGCAAGTCTGATCGAACCCTACAAACCCTCCCGAGCGCTCAGATCAGCCAGCAGGGAAGCTGGAAGTACCTTCACTAAAAACGCTCCACACGTCCCAAACTCTTCTGGCTCCAAAACTATGTAATGCACGTCCCATTACCATCAGAACTGCAGCCTCTTACACCGTGGTTTGAAAGCCTGTGACTCCATCATGGCACTTAGCACTTGCCGTAGCCCCGACATTTTTTATGTAGACTATAGATAGCATTTTATGTAGACTTAATAGCATTTTTATGTAGACTTATACTGTAGCATTTTTATGTAGACATAGCACTATAGAGCATACATGCATAGTTCTATTGTATAGATATTCCACTGTTACGTTCTCAGCTTACGTATGATTCAATATAACTATGTTTAACGTACTGTATGTGATGTATTGCGATGCTTTTTGTTCTTGCTTAATGTAAGTCGCTCTGGATTAAGAGTGTCTGCTAAATGCCTAAATTGTAAATTGTTGTAACTTCATCAAAATGTTTTTGTTCATTGAGGTTTGGCTGGAAGTAGATGGAAATGTGGCTTTTTACTCTGTGTTTCCTTCATCTTTAGACTAGAATATTTTTTTGTTACACCATCACTAAACACAGGTATATTTTACCCAATGTAAAATATTCCATAAAAGAATATCTCTCATCCAAATATATTGAAGTACAGCAATTCATGCATGGCAACTTGAGCTATACTCTTCTTCAATATTTCATCATTTTTTCACAAAAAATACAAAGAGTAGATTTCATGGGGCCTATCACTGAAAAATGATGTCATGATCATGGCCATAATTTGACGACACTTTCTATAGCTGCTTTTAACCCTCCACTGTGTGGATTCAGAATGACCAGGTCATAAACGTACATAAGGTGATTAATGATACCTATAAGACAGCCTGTATTGCACTTATTTAATTCACGAAGGAAGGTAGTGGAAATACTGTAGCTGGCAATCATTTCCTTAATTGCAAAAATGCATAACACTGTGCCCGGGTTAATTTTTTTTATCTGAACTGGTTATCTGCAGTAAAGACCAACATTTCCAGATGTACAAACATGATTCTTTCCAATACTGTGGAGAGGATGCTGGCCAGAGATTCGGATATGCTGTTTGAGAACCTTACATGTCCTGCCATTGGCAATTCAGTAGAATGCAGTGCGTTGTCAGAAACAGAACAGTTCAGTAGATTGTCAGTGCATTGTCAGAAACAGAACAGATCAGTAGATTGTCAGTGCATTGTCAGAAACAGAACAGATCAGTAGATTGTCAGTGCATTGTCAGAAACAGAACAGTTCAGTAGATTGACAGTGCATTGTCAGAAACAGAACAGTTCAGTAGATTGTCAGTGCATTGTCAGAAACAGAACAGTTCAGTAGAATGCAGTGCATTGTCAGAAACAGAACAGATCAGTAGATTGTCAGTGCATTGTCAGAAACAGAACCGATCAGTAGATTGTCAGTGCATTGTCAGAAACAGAACAGTTCAGTAGATTGTCAGTGCATTGTCAGAAACAGAACAGATCAGTAGATTGTCAGTGCATTGTCAGAAACAGAACAGATCAGTAGATTGTCAGTGCATTGTCAGAAACAGAACCGATCAGTAGATTGTCAGTGCATTGTCAGAAACAGAACAGATCAGTAGATTGTCAGTGCATTGTCAGAAACAGAACAGATCAGTAGATTGTCAGTGCATTGTCAGAAACAGAACAGTTCAGTAGATTGTCAGTGCATTGTCAGAAACAGAACAGTTCAGTAGATTGTCAGTGCATTGTCAGAAACAGAACAGTTCAGTAGAATGCAGTGCATTGTCAGAAACAGAACAGATCAGTAGATTGTCAGTGCATTGTCAGAAACAGAACCGATCAGTAGATTGTCAGTGCATTGTCAGAAACAGAACAGTTCAGTAGATTGTCAGTGCATTGTCAGAAACAGAACAGATCAGTAGATTGTCAGTGCATTGTCAGAAACAGAACAGATCAGTAGATTGTCAGTGCATTGTCAGAAACAGAACCGATCAGTAGATTGTCAGTGCATTGTCAGAAACAGAACAGATCAGTAGATTGTCAGTGCATTGTCAGAAACAGAACCGATCAGTAGATTGTCAGTGCATTGTCAGAAACAGAACAGATCAGTAGATTGTCAGTGCATTGTCAGAAACAGAACAGTTCAGTAGAATGCAGCGCATTGTCAGAAAAAGAACAGTTCAGTAAGGGGGCATTGTCAATGTAAAAGATCCTGAATAGATATTGTTCCTCTGCTGGACACTTCTTTTCAGTAGCAAAGCAGTAGCATTAACATTAAACCTGCAGGGAAGACATGCATTTCCAATCACTAAAGTGTGAAGAGTTGGAATGGCACATCTGTAGGTCTGTTTAGTTTACCTGCCTTGTCTTTAAGGACAGGCTCTAATTGTACAGAGGTGATTGACTCTGTACCATGAACCAACAGACCTGTAAAACACAGGCCAAGGGCAGTTACTTACCACTTTCACGTAAAACAAAGGCGGAAAAAAGACAGAATAAGAAAGAAAAATAGCAGCCTACAAGCTCAGATCATGTCACACTGTGACCTTGTTGATCGGCTGTGTTTGATACTTTTGTCTAACACTAGCATAATGAAGAAATAGGGCATTAAAAAAGCATTACAAGTTGAAATATGGAGAAAATAGGCTATGGTGAAAGGGGATAGGAAACTTACCATGGGCACTCTGTATACACCTAATATTCTAGAGAGGGTAATAGAACTTTTTGAGGTACTAGGACCCACAATTCCAAGTACTGGAGGAGACCCAACACAGCTCTGATCCAGTGTAAACTGCTCCTCTCTCCCACTGATCAGTGACAACGCTGCAGGGACTGCAACTCCAACCGTAGCACAGGTGTCATAGATACTGTATCCCAGACTCACATTGGGGAGCAGGCTGGGGTCTCTGTTGATCTCAGTGATGGCAAAAGCCATGATCTGTGCCCATCTGAACGCTGGAATGTAAAAACTAACACACACAATTACACTGTAGCCTTGCATATCATTGCTGTCGGTCATAAACCTTGTATCTCCATATTTAAACGTTTTGTTTTTGTTTAATAAATTACTTACTTCGTGTACTACAGTGTGACAAAAAAATATAGTTATATTTTTGAAGAAAATATTTAAGTGAAAGTGCTTGTGACTATAAATAATAACTACCCTAGATCCATCCAAACACATGTTCTGAGAAGGTTTCCACCCGACAGCCTATAACTTTGTAGAAATATACACATCAACTAATCATGTTTCTATACATCAAAGAAAGGTTGGTGTTGTCTTGCTGGCTATTCGTGATACTCACCGACTGCAGGTGGGCTTCTGTTCCTTGGACTGTGTGAAAGTCAGCTCAGGGAACACAGAGGAGACGTGGGATGGATACAAACCACCCAGAAGCACATCTCCACCCTTGTACATTCTGCCAGGATTATACGGTGCCTGTAACTCACAAGAAGAGGACGAGGATGAAGACAAAGGAGAGAAGGAAGAGAACATCATCAAGTATGAAAACAGTTGTATGTCTAAAGAAGCCCTCATGACTGTCCTCCTCTGTCTCCAGTTGTTAGGTTTTATACACAGTGCAGTGCCGTCCCCTGTGCCAGATGACGACATTATGCAATCTTTCACAACACCGATCTGGGCCTTTAGGCACACAAGTACTGTACTTAAGTTCAATTTTGAGCTATTTGTATTTCACTTGAACATTTGTCATTTTCACAAGTTAATAGTGTGAGATTTATAGATTTTGGGGCCTAATATTTTTATCAAGAATTGATCAATGTGACCAATTGACCAAATGACCATTGGTCATTGGACCAATGGTCCACATACTGTACAGTGTACACTGTACAAAAAAAACGAAAGGGCACATTGCCAAAAGGGCAGGGGGTGCTCTAGCACCCCCTAGTGTCTATCTGTGCACGCCACTGCATGGTCATTTCCAATGCTTTAACTTCAACTCCACTGCATCTCAAATCCCAATATTGTACTTTTACTCCTCTCCATTTATTTGGAAACTTTTAGTTACTTTGTAGTAATTTGTATTATTACAAAACATACATTATAACCACTTCAGCCTTATATACATTTTGGCCATTTGAAAATAGCCGGTTGCAACGCATTGTGAGCTTGTAGATCATCTATTTAAAAAAAGATTTTTTTTAGACATTTGAAATGGGCAATATTCTATATAATGAGTAGGCTACTTTTACTGTTGGTACATTAAGTACATTTTGATGCCATTACTTTTCTACGTTACGAGAGACAATGAGATCTGCAATAAACTTGCAAATCGGTTCGCAACATGTCGCCTTAGTCAGTGGCAGGTTGGTGGTCAGTGTTAGGTTGGTGGTCAGTGTCAGGTTGGTGGTCAGTGTCAGGTCGGTGGTTAGTGTTAGGTTGGTGGTCAGTGTTAGGTTGGTGGTCAGTGTCAGGTTGGTGGTCAGTGTCAGGTTGGTGGTCAGTGTCAGGTTGGTGGTCAGTGGTGGTCAGTGGCAGGTTGGTGGTTAGTGTCTTGGTGGTCAGTGTCAGGTTGGTGGTCAGTGGTGGTCAGTGGCAGGTTGGTGGTTAGTGTCTTGGTGGTCAGTGTCAGGTTGGTGGTCAGTGTCAGGTTGGTGGTCAGTGGCAGGTTGGTGGTCAGTGGTGGTCAGTGGCAGGTTTGTGGTCAGTGGCAGGTTGGTGGTCAGTGGTGGTCAGTGGCAGGTTGGTGGTCAGTGGCAGGTTGGTGGTCAGTGGCAGGTTGGTGGTCAGTGGTGGTCAGTGGCAGGTTGGTGGTCAGTGTCTTGGTGGTCAGTTGCAGGTTGGTGGTCAGTGGCAGGTATAGGGTCAGTGGCAGGTTGGTGGTTAGTGTCAAACCAAACTCAGCTTCTTCTACGCAACGGTAGAGTCTGTTCTCCTATACGGCAGTAAGTGCTGGACCCTGAAGCCTGAAGCCTACTCTGCAGAAGTCTCTAGACGGGTGCTATACCAGAATGCTGTGTGCAGTACTTAACATCAGTAAGAGCACACATGTTACCAACAAGAATCTGTATGATGGAATGACGCAGGAGCGCAAAGCACCAACGAGCTGGCCAGATGTGTGGAGAACCGGGATTACTGGAAGTGACGATGGAGGGCTCGTCTGAGGACGACCTTGGTTGCCGGTCAGTGGCAGGTTGCCGGTCAGTGGCAAGTTGCCGGTCAGTGGCACTTGGAGAATTCGAGCGCCATAAAACTGTTCAGCTCTGAAGTTGTTAATCAGAGCAGTGGTCAGTCCTCCCCACTTCTCAGGTGGCCACTCCTGATTACCGCTGAAGTGTGAGGGAAAACAAGAGCAAAGCCCAAGGCATCTTCAACTCACCAGTTGTGTCCAAAATGACAGTCCCTTAGTGATGTCATGCATGCAGGCAGGCACGCAGGCACGCACGCAGGCAGGCACGCAGGCAGGCAGGCAGGCATGCATGCACGCACGCGCGCGCACACACACACACGCGCGCACACACACACACACACACACACACACACACACACACACACACACACACACACACACACACACACACACACACACACACACACACACACACACACTCACACACACACAATGATGTTATTTAATTAACCCTTAGAGGCCTTAGAGGCCTCTAAGCCGGGTTAGGTTGAAACATTGCAATAACACCAATTAAATATCACATGGTTCAATGCGTTGTGTTTGTGTGGGTGTTTGTGTGGGTGTGTGTGTTTGTGCAGTCAGTAGGTTAGGTTTTGTGACCTGCAGTGTGTGTGCCTGCGTGCGTGCATACATTACATAAATTACACAGATGCATTAAAATACTATATAAAATGCATTCACATAAACACAGCAACAGTGATCATGAACAATAGGGAAAAGGTGAACTATTTAAACATTTTCTTATTTAAAATGTCCACAGCAGTTGGCACAAACAAAGTTTTGTAACCCTTCTTTTTAGCTAATTTTGCCCTAAGCCTCCTGCCCGATGGCAACAAGTCAAATTCAGAGCGAAGAGGGTGGGTAGAATCATTGTAAATCTGAATTGCTTTTTTGGTTATGGAGCAGTTGTATATGTCCTTACTTACCTGGTTGACTACCTGGGTGGGTTTGTTTTTATCTCTAACTGAGAGATTCCCAAACCAAGACACGATGTTACACTCTCAGTGAGTGATCTATAGACCATGGTCAGGGTGTGTTGCCAGGGTGCTATATTATCTGCATTGGTCTGAAAGGTGAGTTTATTGTCTATGGTCGTTCCCAGATATTTAAATTCACTGACCTGCTCCACTTCCTCCCCACTCATAGTAACAGGCCTAAAGATGGACCCTGATTCCTGAACCCTCTGCTCTTGACCCCCCTCCACAGCTCCTTGGTCTTAGTGACATTAAGGTCAAACCAGGTGGCATACGGTCAATGTGCTGGGAGTAGGAGAGACTGGAAACGTCCTGCAGGCAGGCAACCAAGGCCATATCATCAGCGTACTTCATGAGAGAGAACGTTCTGTGTTGTTGTATTTCAACACATTTGTGTATAGGGAAAATAACAGAGGGGATAAAACGCACTCCTGTGGAACGCCAGTATTTAGGACAAGGCAGTCAGACAGAGTGTTATTAATACAGACTCGTTGGGGTCTCTCTCTCAGAAACTCCCTAATCCACAGAATGGATTAGGGACAGAATTACTACTGACGTTCAGGTCACACAGGCCTTTTAGGAGAAGACGGGGTTGGACCGTATTCAAAGCAGAGGAGAAGTCCATAAAAAGGACACAGACATACTGTATGTTTTAGGCTTGTCTAAGTGACTATGTATTTGATCCAATAAAGTTAGTGGCAACCACTCAAAAAGAAGATAGCCACTAGCTGGCGCCACCGCACTTCATTGGGTTGCCTTTTGACAGTGGTGACACACAGAGTCACAGTGTCTCTTTATCATTGGGGGACAGCAGGTGAAAATTACTCTTTAAAATAGGGGAGTTTAAGTTAATGTCTGATGAAATGCCATTTAAGGTCTTTAAGAACACCATAAAGAAATAGTCTACATCTGGTCACATTGGTCAGCTGTCCATACACACCCAAATTATGCAATTCCATCACTGTTTAACACTAGCATGACTGAACTCACCTACTATACTCTGGCGGCTGAATGGTCAAGATGACCGTGTTTTTCGTGTGATTCCATTCGCCACTCTCTCACCAATCTTGCCATTGTTATTATAAATGTTACATTCCAACTAATTTGACTTAACTTGACTTAATCCTCTTTACCCCGTCGAGGGGCATAGGGCGTCCACCAGAGCTCTCCATCTCACTCTCTTCTGGGCCTGCGCTTTTGCTTCCTGCCAGCTCATTCCAATGTCCTTTAGATCCTGGAGAGTGGAACGTCTCCAGGTGTTTCTTGGCCTACCCTGTTTCCTCTTCCCCTGTGGATTGTCCAGGGCCTGCCTTGTGGTGTTATCTGTGTCCTTTCTAAGGGTGTGGCCTATCCAGTTCCACTTTCTCCGTTTGATGGTACTAGCTATACTGTCCTGTTTTGTGATCCTCCATAACTCCTCATTTGTGGTTTTGATGGGCCACCATAGCTTGAGGATGTAACGCAGGCATTTATTTACAAACACCTGGAGCTTGCTTATTAGGCCCTCGTTAGTCTTCCATGTTTCAGAGCCATAGAGCAGGACGGTCTTCACATTGGTGTTGAAGATCCGTAGCTTGGTGTTATTAGAGAGCTGTTTGGATATCCAGATCGGTCGCAAGATCCTAAATGCCAGCTGTGCTTTGCTGATTCTTTGCTCTATGTCCCTGTCTGCTCCTCCATCCCTGCTGATGTTGCTCCCTAGATATGTAAAGTGTTCCAGATCTTCTATGGCCTCTCCTCCAAGTGTGATGGGGTCATGTACCCGCGGATAATTTGCCACAGAGTAAACAATATGTAGGCCTACTTACATTACACAATTACTCTCAACATATTGACTAAATGTTGTTTTAGAGGTTACAGCAGGGGTGCCCACCCTTTTTGGACTTGAGAGCCACTTTCAAAATGACCAGCGCAACAACTACCCACCAAAAAAAGGTTTTTCCTCCTCTGCACATCTCTTTTCTTCAATCCCTTTATGTCTTTCTCTCTCAGTTCTTTTCTCAGTTTCTTCTTCTTTCAGTCCTTCCTCCGCTGCACGTTTGTCTTCTTCAATCTCTCTGAGCTTTCTCTCTTTCTCTTCCTCAATTTTCCTGCGGCTGCTTCTTGGAACATCTCATTGGTGTAGTGGCGGCCTCCATTCTTCAACACCATCTGCTTGATTTTCTCCAGCAGCTCATCGACCTGAGAGGGAGCCTTGGTTTCGTTGTTGAAGACATGATAGCCATAACATGTGTCGACTAATTCTTGTAGTTTTGGACGAGCTCTCAATTTCTCTTCAACTGGTTTACCGTTAGGTTTGTCACCGTTAGTGAACAGAATCATTTGACTTTGGGCCAAAGACTTTCTGAATCATCTCCACAGATCTCTGCTGCTCATCTGTGAATCTGTCTATTTTGATCACAACCAGGAAGGCATGAGGACCAGGATAAGCTAAACTAATACAATTACTGATCTTCTCAAGGGTTTCATCTTCACCAAACCTGGTGTCAAACAATCCTGGTGTCGACAACAGAGACATTTCTAGAAGCCACACAACTACAGATTTGCGTCACAGATTGAAATGAAATATCAGCTGTAAAAGCATCAAAACAACCCAGGATGGTGTTTCTTTTTTCTTTTTAAATAACCATAACTTGCTAAACTCAACCGATTTGGTTTGGACATCAGAATACGTACTTGCTTTTATACGATGTTAATATATAATAATAAAAAACATTAAGCAGATAAGCATCGATAACGTACGGTAATAAACCATCCCGTTTGTAAATCAGTCCAAATGTGAGCGATTTATGACTTTATGACTTTTGTTTGAGTTGATCACCAGCTACCACAGAACGTAAGGACTGTAGCAAGATGGCCGCCGGGGAACGGCGCCTGAGACTCTGCCTCGCACCATCTGAACCTTCGGAATGGCGGTGGTTCTGAATGGCGGTGCGTAACCATTACGCACCGCCATTCAGAACCACCGCCATTCCGAAGGTTCACTTCCATATATCGGAATGGTGATGTTTCCCCATGGAAGAATTCACCCCGCCATTCTGAAAGTTAAATCTCCGGAGCGCACAGAGCCGCAACATGTGCGCACGTTAAATCTCTCTCTCTCTCCCTCCCTCTCTCTCTCTCTCTCTCCTGAGAGTCCTGAGTGACCGGCTGCCGCCACCGCGCAATCAATTAATCAATCAATCACTCCGCACCGCAATATATATTATATATTGCACCTTAAAAAACCTTTATTCAACTTGACAATGCGTTGTTACTCTTTGCACCTTAATATCATGTACAATGCGCTGATATTTTTTTTTTTTTTTTTTTCAATTTTAGCACAAAAATCCTACGGGAGCTGTTTTTTTGACGCATCGTACCACACTATCCACTTCAATACGGCATAGAGTAGCACAAACGTCGATCACTCTCTGCTGATTTCTGATCCATTCACTTCGGATCAAATAGTAATCTCAGTAAGGCAGATGGCTTCTTGGTTAGAGTGGGTGACAACTGACAACATTATCACACGAAAAGATGAAATTACCTACCTAGGTTCCATCCTGGAGGCCAATCTTTCCGGTGATAAAATGGCCACCAACGTAATCAAAAAAGTCAATCAAAGAACAAGATTCCTTTACAGGATCTCCTCACTGGTCAACAAAAACACATTGAAGACCTTAACAGGAGCCCTCGTACAAGGTTTCTTTGACTATGCATCCACCTCTTGGTACCACAGCACCTCAAAGGCCCTTAAAACAAGGCTCCAGACCTCCCAAAACAAACTGGTCAGGCTCCTACTTGGCCTCACCCCCCGAACCCACCTCACCCCTGCCCACTTTGACAGGCTGGGATGGCTTAGAGTCGACGACAGAGTACAGCATCTTGCAATGGGTCTGGTCCACAAGATTCGATACACCACCAAGATACCCATGTACCTGTCTAAATACTTCCTTAATGTAAACGAAGTCCACACCCACAACACCAGAGGTAGTGCAACAAACCATGTACAACCCAGATTCGGCACAAACAAGGGACAAAATTATTTTCGCTCCTATGCCACCAAAATGTGGAACGCCCTACCAACAGTCATTAAGACATGTGAATCCCTTGACTCCTTCAAAACCGCTCTCAATTGGCACCTACGGATGGCTGCAATTCGAAACTGGCCTCTGTAAAATCTGAATCCTCCCCCACCCCCCTTTTCCCCTCACTGTATATGTATCTTTTCCCTTTTTGCTTATGATGAATTCCTGTTCTGTTCTTTAACTACATAGAAGTGTCTATTTGTAGGCTATGTCTCTATATGTTTTGATGAATTGAACAATGTGGACCCTGTTGTAAACAAGTGTAATGCTTAATTGGGTCAGGACAGCATTCAGGTTGTATTTTGTAAACAATAAACAATGTGGGTCATGTGATGACGTAGGATGGGTGGAGCAGAGTGCGCAGGTTGGCTCTGTGGATAGGAACTTAGGAAGTAGGAACTTAGGAAGTCCTCTTCACGTGTTTTGTTTTGTTTATCTGCACTGCAGCACGCGTCACTGGTCATTCCAGCATGGGATGTACCGTGAAATTGGTGACCTGCTGAAATAGGTCATATAACACATCATATAACGTCAGTGTCCATTCCATACGTAAATCATTGCTGTTTGTTTATTAGCACATAGCAGTCTAACCTAGTGGTATTCAGGCCATGTGTCTACAGTCTATGGTCTGTCTAAACAAGACAAGAAGTCCACAAGATGATCACATATTTCGTCAGGTCACCAATTTCACCGTAACACTGCCATGTCATGTCATGTCATGTGATGTCACACACACACACACACACACACACACTACGCTACGAGGCTGATGTAAATAAATAATTTCATTGATCTGCAGTGGCATGCAGTGGTGGTTCAGGTTCAACAATCAACGACTCATATTTTCTCCTCTAAACGTAACATATGTGTCACTTGAATTTAAACAAAAATTATAACAATAGCAAAAATCCAAAAATAAACACACGAAACCAATTTGTTACTTCGGGCGCGTTCGGAAATACCGCACCGGAGCACACTCGTGCGATATTTCCGAACGCACCCTGGTGGAAATCCCCCTGAAGCCTGGTGAGAAGTTAGTTGACATTTAAACCGACCAATCAACGAGCAGCGACAGCCTAACAGTCAACCAATCAATAACGGGAACGAGCACACGTTGGGGGCGGGCTGCAGATAAAAAGCCGAGTCGCACAGTACCAGAGCGGCAGAGCCTACTAGCTACTAGCTTAGCTTGCTGTGCTGCTGTTGTTGTCGTCCAGACTCCCCACGCTCCCTCTACCACCACCAGCACTTTTTCCAGTTTGTTGTTTTAGCTTTTTGGCCGTTATCATGGCTCCTTGGCGAAAATGTGTTTTACCTGCCTGCCATGCTCGCCAAGGGGGTTCCATTTGTTTATTTGCGTTCCCCAAAAAAGAGGAAATGAGACAGAGGTGGATGGAGTTTGTGATGCGCCACGGCGGGAGAGATGTGCAATTCACCACCTCCACTGCCTACCTATGCAGCCAACATTTCACCGCCGAATGTTTCTCAAACTGGCAACGGAGACAGCTCGGTTTTACAGACAACCCACTCATGTTGGTTAGTGGTGCCGAGCCGAACATATATGTCGCCGCTGGGGCTCCTCTCCCCCCACCTGTATCACTATCTACCGTCGTCAACAGGCCTGATGCTTCTCATGTAAGTTTCCAGCAGTACTTGTTGTTATAATTATACTTTTTTATTTATGTGTAGTAGTTTGGGCTCTATTTTCTGACAAAATGGTCAATATGTTACGTAGCGTTTGTAGTGTGTATCGTATCATCCACTGTAACATAGTGCATAGTCCATGATTTGACCATCGACCAAATACAGAAAGTATTGCACTGTACCGGAAAGTGATGGTAGTAGCCCAAATTTTTTGATTCTCGTAGAGGTTTTTTTCGATTCTGACGAATCTCTCTACGAGAGTCAAAACGCTAACTCCGCCCCTAATGTCGAAGAATCAAACTGATGCCTTTAAATCACTCTTACCTTGTACAAATGCAAAATCTAAGCTGCTATTAATGTTGCCCCACTTGTTTGTGAGCTCTGCGGAAGCATATTAAACTCTGTCAATGCTTATTTTTCAATAAAAAACGTTTTATAGTCAACTCTGTTTCTGAGTATTTCTTTCACCCGCAGCCATCTTGCTTTTCTCTCCATTGTAAATACGGTAAACGGCGCAACAGAATTGTAAATGCGGTAAACGGCGCAACAGAATATTGCCCGCGACCCTAGCGGCCAGGGTTCTCTTGCGCATTTACAATGGAGAGAAAAGCAAGATGGCTAAAATACCTTTTTTATTGAAAAAGAAGCATTGACAGAGTTTAATATGCTTCCGCAGAGCTCACAAACAAGTGGGGCAACATGAAAAGCAGCTTAGATTTTGCATTTGTACAAGGTAAGAGTGATTTAAAGGCATCAGTTTGATTCTTCGACATTAGGGGCGGAGTTAGCGTTTTGACTCTCGTAGAGAGATTCGTCAGAATCGAAAGAAAACCTCTACGAGAATCAAAAAATTTGGGCTATGATGGTAGTAGCCTAGTCTGGTTGCAGTGTTTCCTGGATATGAGTAATTTGGAAATATCACGTTCTGCTCTTTGATAAAGTTATGCCTGTGTTGTGTTGTCCACTGAAATAATTTGCCAAAGTCTCCAAAACATTTTTCTGGTGATGATAAACAGAACACAATAGAACATGTGCAAATGCAATGCATCTTCACTGACTGTCACAAAACACCATGTGCATTTCATGTATTGTAGGTAAGGGTTTACCCCCCTAAGTGTACAGGGGCATAAGGGGCGGTCTCAAGACTGATGCTACAGTTATATATATATAGGCCATTACAAGTGGACATTCACATTATTTTATTTTCTACATACAGATTTACGAGGGTGTTATTGATCAAGTCATAGCCTGCACTATTGTTTTCATGAGCAGAAGTAGGCTATGTCTGAATAAGTAATTTATACTGTCATCTTATCTGTTCACAAAGCAGATCCTTCCATCCACAAGAGAGACACAGGGTCAGCGTGACAAAGTCACTACCCGAGAAATTGGGGTTCAGACTGACCGCTCTGTGGGGAGAAGAACAGTTGCAACGCAACTTGCCAGAAGAACCCTCATTAGCAGCAAGAGTGAAGGTTGGTCAAGTTATTATGGTAGTTTGTAATTGTCTGACAGATTCTATTGATGAACAATATAATTTTTGAAGGACAACACTCCTGTCACTTATTGAATAAAATATAACGGAACCTATTCATTAGTCATTCGACACAGACAGTACATTATGCTGCATACTGATGTTCATTGTCAAAGTATTTGTATACTATGTGCAGTGACAATAAATGTAATCTAATCTAATTACTGCTGTCACAATATCCTATAATCTATTATTCGGTCATTGGACACAATGTACTAAAGCTTAGTAAAATCACTAAACTAAATATTATGTCAGACTTAGTTGATTACCACTTCTTATTGGCTTAGAGACAGTAATTATTAATTGTGGGGTTACAATATATTTATACATGGCATGCCATGACATGTATAAATATATATATATATCTATTGATCTAACTATTCTATTCCTTGGCTAACTATTCCAACATTGGCTTTGCAACAATAAATTCATTTTTCAGAGTTACTTTGCCCTGTTGAGTCTTTTGAGAGACTGAGAGGGGGTGAAGTTGGAGTTATCAAACATAATCTGTATGACCCACAGTTTAAAACACAACACTGGTGTTTACACAGTGTTCTGCCTCCTCAGAAGGTGACTGAGAAAGCTCAGTCCAGCAATAACTGAGCTAGCTGCTTCATTGCTCTGTACATTTTGCGAGCCATCACAGTCCCTCCTCCTTGGTACAGAGAGAGACGCTACTTTTGTGGTGGGTGTATTTGGAGGCATCTAAACTGTATTTAACACTCTTATTCTTATATGTTCCAGGTTCTCAAGCTACGGTGGCCACTAAGACTGTTGGTGTGGGCACTCTGTTTCAGTTGCCTCTAGGCACATCTCTGAAGAGGAAAGCTTTAGTGCCAGCTGAGAGCCCGGCAGCAAAGCAACCTTTCTTAGAGCTGCTGTCTTCTCAGGAGTCTGAGGTCCCATCCCTCGGTTCAGAAGAGGACCCCACCTACCATCCCAGCACGTCTAAATTAGATGACGACATCAATGAACGGTAAAACAAGAATTGCTTGTTATATCCATAGCATCCATATTCTGGATATGCCATAGCTGAACATTTAGCCAAAATGAAAAAGATCTGTAGATCTTCTATTTTCTCTCTGATGTACAACATAGTACATATGTATGATAATATATTCCTCATTATTTAATTTCATGCAGTTGTGCTGACAAGAGAAAGCCATTTCGATAGCAATATGAGAGATTATACAAGAACAAAGGGGTTCCACCCCGCCTCAAGCCAAATTCTGGCTAGTCCGGTGCATCTCAGGAGTGGGACTGGTATGTGTAGAAGGAAGGCACTGGAACAAACTCTGCAAATAATGTGACACTTCGATGTCAATACATCCTGACCTGATGAAGATGTATTGACATAGAAAAGTTGTCACGTTATTTGCCTTCACATTGTAAATATTAAATGCTTTATTGCTCCAGTGCCTTCCTTATTCTAGAAAAGTATACACTTTGTAATAAGTATTTGTATTTGTCAACAGAGAGCCAACACAGCCACAGCACACAGTGAAGTACTTGGTGTATGAAGATTGCCTGCTGGACCTTTTCCGTATTTGCCCCACATGCGCTAGTGTCTGCAAGGTGCGCACATTTGTAAAAGGAACTTTCCTTAGTGTGACACAGACCTGCAGCCATGAGTTTTGTGAATTCAGCCGGAAGTGGAACACAGTCAGCCACTGTTGCGCAGCACACCAGCAGGGAATCTACAGCTATCGGCTGCTGTCTACTTCACGGGCTCTTCTTTCATCCAGACTAACAAGGTTGGTAAGAAATAATGGAGTCTTCTCCCGCAGCTTTGTGTTTTAATTTTTCAGTGCATCCCACTCTGCTACAGAGGGATGTGGTATGAACACTGTTACAGAGGAACTTTCATATTTTTCATTGCAGGTGCTCAATGCAATGAATGTCAGAACGTTCAGCAGGATGTCACACCGTAATCACGTTCACCAGTACATCCAGGCTTCTGTGCTGCATAAATGGCGGCTACACCAGGCGGGCTTGCTGGAGGGTCTTAAACGGAACCAAAAAGTATCTCTTGGTGGAGACATGCGAGCGGACAGCCCAGGCCACTGTGCAAAGTACGGCTCTTACTCCATGATGGACCTCGACACCAACAAGATAGTTGATATCCAGCTGGTACAGGTAAATTGTTTGTAAAACTAGAAAATGTGTTCAGTATAGCAATAGTGCAGAACTTCACCAATGAGGCAGATCTGGTATTCATGTGTGTTTATGATACACAGAGCAATGAAGTCAAGAGCAGTGTCCATATGGAGAAAGAAGGGCTGATCAGGAGTCTAAAGTACCTTTCCAAAGCTGGCGTGAAGGTGGATTTCCTGGTGACAGACCGACACAACCAGGTCCAAAAATATATGAGGGAGGAAAAACCCACTATTACGATGTGTGGCATTTATGCAAAGGTAGGATATTATGGAAAATAGTGTTTATTGATCATTTGTAGCACCGCTGCACCATCCAATAAAATATATTTTATATGTTTTTAAACAGCTTTCACCAAGAAGCTGGTTGCCATGGCAAAGTTGAAAGAATGCGCTAAGGTCAAGCTGTGGAAGAACAGCATCAAAAATCATATCTACTGGTCAGCATCTGGTTCTTCCAGTGGAGAGGAAACGGTGGCAAAGTGGTCATCTGTGATCAACCACATCACCAATGTTCATGTCCATGACAATCCACACTTCCCCAAGTGCCTCCATCCCCCCTCGACTGACAAGAACAAGTGGCTGAAGCCTGGTATGCCACTATTCAATAGCAACCTTTTGTCATTAGAATGCTGTTGTAACAAAACTCTCAAGATCAGTGTTGATTTTGGCAGAAAATTTTGATTTTTTTAGTCAGTCTTTCGAATAAAATTCCATTTAGCTTTAGTCAACTAAATATAAGAATTTAATCGACAAAATCTACAGTTGTTTTAGTTGACTAAAATGTATTTTGGCGGGCTGTCCTCATTTTTCACTTGCTGAAAATAGCCGATCTACAAGCTCACAATGCAGAGCAACACATGAGCTTGTAGAGCTGCTATTATCAGCATGCAATACTGGATCTCTTGTCCACTAGTCCCATCCTAACATTTCAGTCTTTGTCGACGAAATTGTGAATCTTCGTTTTATTCATCATAGCTTAGTTTTCATTTAGTTTTCATCATTGAAAATAGTTTGCCGACAAACATTTTTTGTCATAGCTTTAGTCGACGAAATCATCACTGCTCAAGATGTAATCCACTGACTGAATGTATTTTATAATAGTATACTCTTTCCCCCTTTAGGATCAACGGCCATCCGCAAGCTGGAGACGGCATTGACGAATAAGCGCATTCTGGGAGACGTGAAGAAGCTGAGCCCTCTGTACCAGACATCTGCCTTGGAAAGCTACCATAGCGTCATTTTGAGATTTGCTCCGAAAAATGTCGCCTTTTCGTACTTGGGAATGCTTTGCAGGTAAATTATATAATAATCATGTTGTAATCAAGTGTTATGTATTATTTATTATTATAGTGCCATTTCATTTGGAAATATTGTGCATCTGCTGCCTATGTGCTGGTTGCCAGTGTTTAAAAAAGGGGGGGGGGGGAAAGCCAGCCACTTGAACAATGTAAAATGTGATCTTCTAGCCATCTAAAAACTAACTTGGGTTCATGATATCATCCCATTCTTCTCATTTCAGGCTTTACCTCGCTGCATTGCATTTCAACGAAAATGCTGGACGTCTCCAAGCGGTAACTGCGTCAGGAGTTCCGCAGCACAAAATAACATTTCCCAAGGCCAAGAAAGGGGACCATGTTGTCAACAGGGTTAAGACCAACTATACTACAGGTCAGTTACATGCAATACCATGGTCATCAGTGAAACTTTGCATTATAAATGCTCTAGTTGCAATTGAGACCATATGAATTACTCAAACTACTGTACATGCTGTTATGTGCTCTTGTGTATTTTAGAATATGTGACAGAGCTTACAGACCTCCTCTTTGACGAGGTGTTCCCCAACCCTGCACATTTTGTGGCTGAGCTGGAAGAGGTCCCTGTCCCTGGATTCCTGTGCTCACAGTACGAGAATAAATAACTCCAACCTTGCAGACTGCTGGAATATTATATTATATATAATATATATATAATATATATATTATATTATATATTATATATATTATATTATATTATATATATATAATATATATATAATATAATATATATATATAATATATATATATATATATATATATATATATATATATATATTATATAATATATATATATATATATATTATATAATATATATATATATATATATTATATATTATAGGATAATATATATCCTGCACACGTCTCGAGTAGTCCAGCAGATCAGGGAGGGCAACCGCCACGTCATATGAGATGTGCTTCATTGGTTCAAGAACCTCACTGGCTCTCTGAGACACTTCACTGAATCTCTGGAAAACAATCAAATCAAGATGCAATTTTATGAACCATATGCATCCCTCTCCTGGACATTGATAACACTGGCAAAAATTGCGTTACGAGAATTGGTAATGGAAAAGAGGGGGCAAAGTATACCCAGGTCACCTAACATAAGTATATAGAATTTAAGTGGCCAAATTCCAATAACGCAGCTATGACTTGAAGCGTCAAACACCAAGCCAGAAACTGTCTCAAAAAGTAACAAGGACATGTTATTAGTCAAGGGAAATTCTACCTCTATCTCGCCCTGGACCTTGTCCTCTAGCTCAGTCACCAGGGCGTAGGGGTCAGACTGGACCGAGTCCTGCAGAGGAAAACAATCAATGTCAGAGACTAGTATGGTAGGTAGAGGTTAGGCAGGGTTTCTGTGAAACATTTGTCAACCAAGGGTGAATACTTGTTGACCTGGCCGACTTAACAAATCCATAAACACCAGCTTTGACACTTGCCTCCTTCCTTTTGATTGCATTCCCCCCTGTCCACTCGACCATAACCGCACCTTTGGCTTCGTCCACGGACTTCACCACTGAAGAATGAACTCTGCCTAGTTGCATATAGATTCATGAAATGGGTATGAAGTTAACATACATTTCATACATTTGTTTTAATAATTTTAATTTGTTTGTATACCACCCACTAAGCCAGTTGTGGAGCGGTTCTGGTGGTGTGTGTGTGTGTGTGTGTGTGGGTGGAGTGGAGTGGAGTGGGGGGTAGGGGCGCGCTACTCACAGGAAACAGTTGTGGCTCCCTCCCAGGCCTCACACCGAGCAGCCCTAGGCCACCCAGTCACCGACAGACACACAGACCCGACCAAACGGACCCCGGCCAGGCCTCCCTGACACACATTTTGTTTATTTTGATCCTTTGCTTGGGGAGCGGGGAGGGGGGGGTGGGGTGTAGCTATGCTGTTCGGCAAAGCTGTTTATTAGGCCTTTGATTTGTCATGTGTCAGTGTTTGCTTGTGGGGAATGTGTATACATAATTCCAGCTTGTCTATTATAGTTAGGAATTTTTTTATTTTGTTTTTTTAGGCCCCGGGGGGGGGGCAGGGGGCTGAAAGTACAGTGGAAGACAGAAGAAGATACTTGTCTCTTACAATTTATGTCCGACGCAAGTATAGACCTTTATGTTTATATCTATATTTATATTCATATTTATATTATTATATATTATATTATAGTATGTTATAATAAGGACAAATGTAAATCAACATCTTGTTTACTTTTGTTATATTTATTTTTCCTATTCTGTTTTAGTAATATTTCTATGATATTACTCTTTTTCTTTTCATTTGTGTTTTTCATAAATTATGCTACTGTGATTAATGATCACAGACTATTATTATTATTATTTGTATTGTATAAAAAGGTGGGCAAAATAAGCTTTATGCTTCAGCCCATACCTTTTCGGTTAAAACTAGTCACTGCGTTGACTAAAGTAATATTTGTTTTTGTTTATCTGTTTGTAAAAATGACCGAAATAAAGATTCAAACTCAAACTCAAACCTATAATGTGCTTTCACTCCGCTTTAGTCCGCTACAATTATTTGACAGGTTTAGTTACTAGTTCTTTGCAGATTTAAGTATTAATACGACATACAGTACATTAACCACCATTATCCATTTGATACTTTCGCTATTAAAAAATAGCACATTGTGAGTTTGTAGATCTGTTATTCAAATAGACAGTGTTACATTGTAATATTGCCACTTTTACTTACATAAATAAAAATCGGAGTACTTCCACCGCTGAGAAACAAAAAGAGGCCTCCCACACTGATAAGCATTATGGGTCATTCTCCAGCTGTCTTAGCTTGCTGATGTCATGGGGGTTGAACTCCCAGGCACACAGCTAGGATGGGGGGGGGGGGGGTTCATGGTCGCTCTGTTTTGGAAAACTAAGTGGTATAAAACAGTGGTTTTCATCTCCAAAGAAGACCCCCAAACAAATATGCATTTAGCCGCGCACCACCAAATGAAAATATGTTGTGCCAGGGACCCCCATGCCATGCGTACAATATTTGATTTGTGTTTAGTACAATCATCAATACGTCTGTTTCCTCCTACTTTGTTAGCAATCTATTTGCAAAAACAAAGTGACTCTGATTTTGTTTGTGTCTAGTAAGAGAAGTGGTATAACATTCATGACTTCTGCTCAATTATTTCTTTATTACACGACACGTGTCACAATGGAACATTATTATAGTCAACCCCTCACAACGCCCGTGGAAGGGCAAGGGGGCCTACCGCAGTATCAAGAGCAGCACCACCAGGCTACTGTATAAGGAACCGTTTCCACCTGACAGCAGTCAGATTGCTGAAGCAAGCAATCAGCGGCCTGATGACAGTCAATGCTGTTAGGCTGGCCATAGACCTCCTTTTTGCTCTTCCTGAACTTACTGTGGATTATACCAGGGAAAATAAGTAAATAAGATAAGAGAGACCCTATGAGTGTGCTGTTGGTGAAACAAGCTTCTAAATATCTGAAACCCTTTACTTGTACTTTTTTGTGGTGAAAGCGCTCAAAACTTTCGTCTTTCCTGCCTTGATCTCCTTACCCCCACCCCCCTCTCTTCTTCCCTTTCTTGGAAAAATAACACGATGGGAACTATGCACAAAAATGAATTTCACCTCACTTTTTTTTACCTGGAAAACTGATGTGAAGTGAATAAAGCTGATTATGATTCATGCATGTTATTATACTTAAGGTTGCCTTTTGCCTTCATTGACAAGCATGCACCCAAATAACACATTGCTTTCTTAAATAGATTTATTCTGAGATACACTGGATGCCAGGAGGTATATTTTAATGGTTCAATGTATCTATATATATAATTCTTTGTTTATAGAAACCATGGCTTACTGAAGACAATGAACTGCTATTCTTTTGAAATATACCTTCCTTGGTGTCACACATACTCTTTCTGATTAGAGAAACTTGGGGATCAGCTCACATCCAACAAACTAACCAGCATAATATTTAAAATGCGTATCATCTGAATGGCACATGGTCCTCGACTGCCCATTCCTTCCAAGGGAGCGAATGCACCCCTGTGGTATTGAATATCATAAATATGTTGTAACGTCTGTGCAATATATTGAGTGTCAATGTTTTGAAATAAGAGCTTTTTAGATTAATTAATTCTGTCTTTTTGGAACTCATAATTTAATGTAATAACCAATTACTGCCTCTAGATGTCACTGAAACAAAAATCCTATCTGATTGCATTAAACTCACTTTGCCACTTGATTTGCCACTCACTTTGATTGATGGAAGTATTTATTAACAGTTTGCAGAATTACAGTACATTTCAAGCACACACTACACTACACACTATACAAAAATGACTATTCGCCCTTCACCCAGCAATATCACATACTTTAAATACTCTGACACTGCCATTCTCTGACTGCTCCATGACAATAACTCTTACGGCCTATCAGAACAACACCATTTATCATTTACACAGTGGTGCACTGAACTATTTAGAGTTGAATGTGGACAAAACAAAATAACTGGTCATTGAAACAACACACACTGGACCCCACTCCTCATTAATGGTAAGACAGTAGAACAGATTGCCAGTTTCACATATCTTGGACTCACCCTGGACAATACTTATAGGTTTGATCAACATACATATTACATCTATCCAGTCATGTTTTCAGCAAAGACTTCATGTAATCCGCAAGTTAAGATCATCTGTTGCTCATCTATTATGGGATGCCATTGTACACAATACATTTGAGGGTTACTCTCAAATCATAGTCTCAAATCTACAGGCCATTTGAAATTGTCATCCCTCAATTTTTAAACAGGTGCCATCTACCTACAGACCACCTACTACAAAACCGTATCCATAATATAGTACACACGATTCAGCTGGTTCTATAGTATGGAGTCTGTGCCATGACAGACACATCGGCCAAGTGGGCCAAGCTGCAGATCACTAGTAGCCCATGTAAGTAAGCCCATACAGGGCAGGGGCCCATCTCCTGTTTCTGTAGCATGAGGCAGCTTAATAAACAGAATTAGTTTGGTGTGACCATACCCTACCAAGTTCACAATCAAATCGGCAGTGAGGGACAAAGTAGTCAACCCCAGTCCAATATTTACACAAGTACACTTTTCCTACACATCAGTTGCCATGTTAAGTGGTCAAATGTGTGCAGTTTCATAGCATATCAAGCAAGACTCATTAGAATTAATACAACACTTTAACCAATCTGTAAAATGACAGCCTCATCCTTTTTAGGGATTAGGGGAAATGAGCCCATAGGCAACTAGGAGCTACTGTACCAGCATCTTGGCAAAATAGCTTTAGGAATCATTTCACAGACATGGGACGACTCCAAAGTTAAAGACAAAATTACCCAAGTAGTATGACAAATTACTTTATTACAAAACACATTTAAAACCTCAACAGAACAAAACACATTAAACACATTAGAACAACTTCAAACGGAACAAACATTTAAAATGGTAACAGTACAGGTGTTCTCCAGGGCTGCTCAGCGGCGGCGGGAGCCTGATGTTTTAGGCAGACGTGACACTCGCTCCTCCTCCACAGCAGCCTGCAGAGCCTCCACAGCAGCTACATGGTGACAGAGGAAAACACAATTATAAATCATAATCGTACCTTGATCAACTACAGCATCAAAAGTAGCAGATCTGCAAGCTCGAAACGCAGCACAGACGTGTTGCATGCCGATCTACTACTTTGCCATGTTTTTAAATTTTAATCTTGAAACTGTTGACACATTAGGGGTGCGTTCGGAAATAACGCACCGGAGTGCACTCGCCTATTAGTTTGCATTGCACAGTGCGCCATTTCTGAACGTGCCCCAGGTTTCCACCCGAACAGACACATGTCAGTTTGCTAAAAAATAAAGACTAAACACAAAAAGGTCAAGGCTGAAGGCACAGAAAAATTCAAAGACGAGAAACGATAGCATTCAGTTGATCTTCATGTTGATATGGTGTGATAAAGTTGCTACACCTTCAATCATGTTGTTGGGCAGAAACTAGACCAGTTTAAGACCTAAACTAAAGCCACTGAGTGTTGCGTTACACAAGGCCTTACTAAATGGCCAAACATGTTACCTTCAGGACAAGGTATAAAAAATAAAATAAACTGTTCCAAGGAGCCAATATAGGTCACAAGCTCTACTTTTATAAGACCAACTGACAAAAACAAGCTTATTTAAATGACACGATCACAATGCTATACATACTTTGCTACTTTTGCATGTTCTATGACCAGGCATCAATTCCCCCTCCACCCCAATTAAACAGAAGTTGAAATATGGATACAAGGTTTCCAGACAGCAACGATATGCCCTCACTAGCCTATTCATTAAAATGGCAGTCACCATGGCTTGCTTATGCAATGCTTTTGGTCACAAGAAGTATCATGACACTCAATCTAAAGAGTTCTGTTGCCTAGCCTAGCAGAAAATATTGCTACAAAAGATTATGCTCTGAACTGTACTTATTGTAAACTGTATGACTCAATTTCGTTCAATGGTTGACAAAATATATAATCCAATTGAAGGGCAATCCACACCAATGCATGCAACTGCCATTTGGAGATAATGGTAGCAAGTAGTTGCATCATGGAGTTGCATCGAGTGGACTGGCCTTTGGGTAGCATGATGACAGCTAGATTTCATTTCATTTTTTTCATTGTTTGTAATAGTATACCGACATGATGCTATGGTTATTGATTTACCTGGGATAGTAGTTATTGACACTAGTTATTGAGGCACTAGTGTCTCTCTGCTGTCTATGTACGGTATAGTGGAGATGATCGAGGGTCTGCTAAATGCATACATTGTAAATTGTACACATCACTGTGAATTGTAATCATACAGGTGCATCTGTGGGAAATGCAGACCAATGACCGATGTGAATCACAATATCTGCTGCAAGAGTATCAATGTGGTATGTAAAGAAACATCTTCAACAATGCAACAATGATCACCACAGAACCAGTAAAGTACTAAAATATATCATACTCCAACAGCTTCAGAATATGTTTAGCGAGCTTCCAGAGGACCTGGAGTGCATGACTCTCCATCCAGGACTAGAACCTGTCTGCCTGAACCCCTGGTCCCTGCAGAATGCCCTCAGACAATATGAGGCAGAGCATGGAAGACTGAGGACGAAGAAGAGTGCTGAGTATGTTAGACCATCAAATATTTATTTGGAATGTATATAGATTACTTTTATCAAATGGCACACAAAAACTGGTAAGATGTAGGACAAGAAAAATATGTTATATAATCATTATACAAAATAAACTATGGTCACTTAGCTGTATGGTCATAGGCATTCAATGTTATTTCAAGAACCTCCATTTGTATATGCATTAGGCCACAGACCCATTTGATCTCTGGGACACCGATCAAGATGACAATTGTCAAGTGTTTTGTACACAAATGTGCACAGTACTTGTCTGACCAGTAGGTTCAAGGTTATACTTTGTTACATCTTGTGTACCAGGTACATAAGAGTAAAACTTATTTGTTTGGCTTCCTTACAGACTGCAGCAGCATATATATAGTTCTATGCTACTTATAAATAGCATAGGGTATGC
Organism: Protomyctophum bolini; assembly: GCF_963924005.1. Taxonomy (NCBI): domain Eukaryota; kingdom Metazoa; phylum Chordata; class Actinopteri; order Myctophiformes; family Myctophidae; genus Protomyctophum; species Protomyctophum bolini. The sequence goes on along the minus strand of NC_137862.1, from coordinate 54,874,310 downwards.
TAATGGTATGCACTCCGGACCAGTGCTTGTTGTTCAATTCGTTGTTCAGACAGTGGTAGAATAATAGAGTAGAAGTATGGGGGAAAATAACCCACCATTCTCCTTGAGGTTGAGTTTGAGCTGGTTCCTCTTCATCTGGTTCCTCTGGCTCAAACTGTATGGCTGTACATTGCCGATGGAACTATTTGGTGCATACATGTTTCTCTTTTACAAAAGACCGGGCGACACGATCTAATACTTAGATTGTTGTCTTCCGCGAATGGGCGTGGCTTAGACACGCGCACGCGCGCGCGCACACACTCTCACACACACACACACACACACTCACACACTGTCAACACACACACGTGGCAGTGGCACACATAGCGACCAGCGAGCAACTTCATTGAAACGAGTACAGTCCGTGAGGAAAGCTTGTCGACATAACGTTTGGACGAAACGGGGAGAGATATTTCCCGCGAACTGTACAATGGACACGCCCCTACAGTCCTTGCCAGAGAGGCCAGAAAATATTGCATTGTATTTCATCCATTTTTAAACATCATTCCTGAAACGAAGCGATTTTTTTCATCATTCAAATTTGGTGTGTTGGTTAATAACACATTACTCTGTGGCGTGACAAACTGGGAATACAAATTGTATCATCTTTTTATTTTGCTTTACAGCCACTTTAATATTCACCATAAATTATCCAAATCCAATACCAATAATAAACTTTCCCATTTTATGCTCCTCAGATCCTAGAACTAAGAAAAATTAAAAACTGAAACACTTTACATAATGCATGCCTATTGCCTTTGCCTGATGTTTGTCAGTTATGGGATGCCATTGTACACAATACATTTGAGGGTTACTCTCAAATCATAGTCTCAAATCTACAGGCCATTTGAAATTGTCATCCCTCAATTTTTAAACAGGTGCCATCTACCTACAGACCACCTACTACAAAACCGTATCCATAATATAGTACACACGATTCAGCTGGTTCTATAGTATGGAGTCTGTGCCATGACAGACACATCGGCCAAGCTGCAGATCACTAGTAGCCCATGTAAGTAAGCCCATACAGGGCAGGAGCCCATCTCCTGTTTCTGTAGCATGAGGCAGCTTAATAAACAGAATTAGTTTGGTGTGACCATACCCTACCAAGTTCACAATCAAATCGGCAGTGAGGGACAAAGTAGTCAACCCCAGTCCAATATTTACACAAGTACACTTTTCCTACACATCAGTTGCCATGTTAAGTGGTCAAATGTGTGCAGTTTCATAGCATATCAAGCAAGACTCATTAGAATTAATACAACACTTTAACCAATCTGTAAAATGACAGCCTCATCCTTAGATTAGGGGAAATGAGCCCATAGGCAACTAGGAGCTACTGTACCAGCATCTTGGCAAAATAGCTTTAGGAATCATTTCACAGACATGGGACGACTCCAAAGTTAAAGACAAAATTACCCAAGTAGTATGACAAATTACTTTATTACAAAACACATTTAAAACCTCAACAGAACAAAACACATTAAACACATTAGAACAACTTCAAACGGAACAAACATTTAAAATGGTAACAGTACAGGTGTTCTCCAGGGCTGCTCAGCGGCGGCGGGAGCCTGATGTTTTAGGCAGACGTGACACTCGCTCCTCCTCCACAGCAGCCTGCAGAGCCTCCACAGCAGCTACATGGTGACAGAGGAAAACACAATTATAAATCATAATCGTACCTTGATCAACTACAGCATCAAAAGTAGCAGATCTGCAAGCTCGAAACGCAGCACAGACGTGTTGCATGCCGATCTACTACTTTGCCATGTTTTTAAATTTTAATCTTGAAACTGTTGACACATTAGGGGTGCGTTCGGAAATAACGCACCGGAGTGCACTCGCCTATTAGTTTGCATTGCACAGTGCGCCATTTCTGAACGTGCCCCAGGTTTCCACCCGAACAGACACATGTCAGTTTGCTAAAAAATAAAGACTAAACACAAAAAGGTCAAGGCTGAAGGCACAGAAAAATTCAAAGACGAGAAACGATAGCATTCAGTTGATCTTCATGTTGATATGGTGTGATAAAGTTGCTACACCTTCAATCATGTTGTTGGGCAGAAACTAGACCAGTTTAAGACCTAAACTAAAGCCACTGAGTGTTGCGTTACACAAGGCCTTACTAAATGGCCAAACATGTTACCTTCAGGACAAGGTATAAAAAATAAAATAAACTGTTCCAAGGAGCCAATATAGGTCACAAGCTCTACTTTTATAAGACCAACTGACAAAAACAAGCTTATTTAAATGACACGATCACAATGCTATACATACTTTGCTACTTTTGCATGTTCTATGACCAGGCATCAATTCCCCCTCCACCCCAATTAAACAGAAGTTGAAATATGGATACAAGGTTTCCAGACAGCAACGATATGCCCTCACTAGCCTATTCATTAAAATGGCAGTCACCATGGCTTGCTTATGCAATGCTTTTGGTCACAAGAAGTATCATGACACTCAATCTAAAGAGTAATAAATAACTCCAACCTTGCAAACTGCTGGAATATTCCTGCACACGTCTCGAGTAGTCCAGATGATCAGGGAGGGCAACCGCCACGTCATATGAGATGTGCTTCATTGGTTCAAGAACCTCACTGGCTCTCTGAGACACTTCACTCAATCTCTGGAAAACAATCAAATCAAGATGCAATTTTATGAACCATATGCATCCATCTCCTGGACATTGATAACACTGGCAAAAATTGCGTTACGAGAATTGGTAATGGAAAAGAGGGGGCAAAGTATACCCAGGTCACCTAACATAAGTATATAGAATTTAAGTGGCCAAATTCCAATAACGCAGCTATGACTTGAAGCGTCAAACACCAAGCCAGAAACTGTCTCAAAAAGTAACAAGGACATGTTATTAGTCAAGGGAAATTCTACCTCTATCTCGCCCTGGACCTTGTCCTTTAGCTCAGTCACCAGGGCGTAGGGGTCAGACTGGACCGAGTCCTGCAGAGGAAAACAATCAATGTCAGAGACTAGTATGACTTAATATTTCAGTCAGGATATTTGGGAGCCGTGTCCAATCTGACCTCCTCCTCCTCCTCCTCTTCCTCTTCCTCTTCCTCTGATGAGCTGCTGTCTAAGGGTTTTGCTGCCTTGGCGGGTCGCGGGGCCTTGGGACCGTTCAACTCCTTCACCCTAATAGAAATGACAAGAAAACCCAATCAAGAGGTGAATTGTATCTGTATGCATGGCCATTCTGTGTATATGCATGGTAAGGGTCAGGTGTAACGATACATGGTTGATGACAATGATTTAAAATCCACAGTAACAAAGAAATTAAATCAGTGTGAAACGTGTGGATAGTGCAGTTTTCTTTTAACCCATTTAGCTCCCGGATTCAAAGGTACCAGGCACCAGGTCTAAATGGGTTAAGGGAAACATTATGGATATACATAAGTAAACAGTGGTTCTCTGGCATACATGGACATTGTATTTGAAGTAACTAACATATGGACCAACCCACACCTTGACATGAACAAATACACATTTATCGATAGACAAGTGTAGCGATATTGAAAAGTAATTAAACCTTTTCTTAAAATGTCTAAATACAATGCACACGTACTTAGTATTTTGATCAATAATTGATTTATTTGCATTGCAAAATGATTTGATACAAAGTTAAACGATATTTACAATCACATTTGTTGATTGAGAGAATTCTTCAGTGTAAATACCATTTTCTAATTTTACAGAGTCGATTCTATACACGGTACAGAGTAGATTCTATACACAGTAAATACTAAGTGGTAAGTGGAAGAAATGATCTGGAGAATAGTTAACATCATCGAGTTTGCGGTGTACCAATTTCCAGTCGCACTCCGAGTGGACAGAAACTCAAGGTCCAGGGACCCTCAGGGTTTCTAGAAAGGTTCCAAACAGGTCCAGAACCAACTCTGTTAAGTGTACAAATGGGGACCACAGGTGTAGTTTCATGACATAAATGTCTACCTGTCCGCATAGCGCAGCGTATTCATGGTGTAGTCACATGAAGCCATGCCTGGAGCGCACAGTGCGATCTGGCGAGAAGGAGGAAAGGTGCATGTATGTTAATATTCATGGTTAACCAACTGAGCACCAGTCATTTGCATGGTTTTAAAGCATTTTTCATCCGTCAGGTCTTTTTACTCTTCTCCAATCTGTTGGCAGCAAAAATACTCAAATACCAGTGTATATGTAATTTTGTAGGCACTTCCAAGTAGAGAAGTCCTAGGCCAACAGAATTGCTAGCCTATGGTGCTTTATAGAGCCTATACAAAACTTCTAGTCAGGAGACCGGAGTAATTTCTAGCATACATTTTATTGCCGATACTAATCGACAGTCATTTGCAAAAACAAAGTGGCTCAGATTCCTTTTTGTCTGCGTATAATACAAATAAGTCTGTTTTTGCAAATGGATTTCCAATTTCTATAAATAACAAAGTAGGAACTAACAAAGTGACAGATAATTTTTTTCCGAGTAAACTGCAGTATGAGAAATGGTGCATCAGTCATGACTTTTGCAAAATTATTTCTTTAACACGTCACATGTTGTAGTCGTGCATGTTATTACTGAAGGAAGGTTGCCTTTTGATTGACTGACATGCACCTAAATATTTAGAACTCATTGCTTTTATTTAATTGATTTATTCCGAAACACACTGGATGCCAGTAGGCATTTTAATGGTTCCATGTTTGTATACATACCATGCAGGTCCTGGACTTCTCACCGATGAAGGAGTCTCTGAGTACCTTAGTCAAGGTGCTCAGTCTGAACGGCACATGGTCCCCGTTCCTCCCCAAGGAGCGAATGCATTCCTGTGGGAGTGAGAGAAACACTTTATTCATTAAAAGCCCAGACTACAAATTACTGGAGAAACATTTTGAAGTGCATTTTAGAATTCAGTCCATTTTGCAGCTCATGGATTTGTGTAATATCCAATCACTGCCTCTAGATGTCACTAAAGGACCTCTGAGATGTCAGCTTTAACTCAGCATCTAAAACAGTAAGGTGGCAAGAAAGAACTTCTGGGAACTCAGAGAGCAAGTCATGTACTGTACTTTCCAAGTGCATTTTTGATGCCATACCTTCGTACCGAAGTAAAATAGGGTTGGCTAGTTAGGTTATAAATAACATTCATGTTAACTAAAGCAGATTAATAGAGTAGTAAAATAATAATAAGTAAAATATTCATATCATTTCCAAAACCGTCACTTCTCAGTCAGCATTCAAACTCTGTAACAAAGCAGCAGATCTACAAACTTGCAATGTGGTTTAGATGCTTGTGTGATGTTGTAGTCGAGCGTTTAAATAAAATGTTAAAATATAGAGATAAGGTTTCTGCCCTTTCCTTCCCCACTGCAACTTCAGAGACAGTGTGCAGCCAGTCTTAATACCATAGACATAAAAGATAGACGCCCTTTCTGGCTCTGGAGCGCATGTGCTCAAGGGAGGGCAAAACTTTCCCAAGATTCCTTGCGAAGCATGAGCATGCGTCACAGAGCGCATGTTCGGGTCTGATAAGGCCAGGAAAAAATGCGCTGTGATTGGCTAGAATGTGTGGTAGTGTGACGCAACGTGCCTTCCACACTACCATGTACTTCCTGCCCCAGTGTAAATTCTTCCGCCCCTCCAACGAACTGCAGCGGCCAATGAGGCCGCTGCAGTTCGTTTTATATCTATGGTTAATACCTTCAGGGCCAGCAGGCTGCGGTTGATCTCATTGGTTTCCACGATTGTGGCACGGTCGTTGCTGCTGACGTCCGAGCCGCGCTCGTTCCCAGCCAGGTCGATCAGAGAGAACTTTCCGTGCAAGGTCCTGGCGCGGTCGTTGCATCGCAGGACAATCTGGAGGATGGCGTGGGAGCGGGACGAGTTGGCATTCGCAGACGTCTGGCCAGACGTCCTATAGGAGTGACAGAAGAGAACAGTCAGTAGAACAGAGAGTGTGTCGGCTTAGCTTTTAACCATTATTTTTGTAACTTTAGAGGTTGAGAAATGGCTATTTTGGAGAAGAAAAATAATAATAATCGGGAAAATGTGCTAATATTCTGGGGGGAAAAGAATAATCACAGTGAATATTGTTAACTCAAATATTTGCTTCTGGGGTGACTGAACATATTTTCAGATGGGGGTCTGCAGATAATTCTGTTGGTCCTTGACATGAAAAGGTTTGAGCATCAGTGCACCACCTATCCGGTCAGGATTTGAAAGACATTTTGTAGAATCTGGTCTCAGGTCTTCATGGGTTAAAAATGGAAGTAGATTGGCTTGTAGATCTGCCATTTTTGAAAACGAAGACTTCACAAACATGGGTGACATTGTTCAGCATTAATATACTGTACCTGCAAGCACTGCCAACGTCTATGATCTTGATGACGTCCTCCGCTGCAGAGACACCCACTTCCTGCAGGCCGACCACCTGAACCTGCTGCCGATCATCCTCCAGAACACGCAGTTGGGTCTTGTCGTTCAATAAATCATAGACCTGAAATGACAAAACACTTTGTCATGTTGTTGGTTCATTTGGTCCACACAGCCCACCAATGGCCTTGTTGAATGCTTTATTCCGATTGGTCAATCGGTGAATTCAGCGGTCTGTTATTTCTGATAACATACTCTAATACAGACCGATGCCTAATCAAACCCTCGGAGCACCAGCTGCGCCCTGCTGATTTACTGCCGTTTCCAACATGACAGCCATGTAAATGCACACAATGTCATTTGCAGCTAAACATTGCTCTCAAAAATGTCGAGCGAGAAATAGACGAAGCAGTAGCGAAAATATATTGTATTTGATCAACTCACTTCCTCGTTTTCCGATAGGGCTCCAGCCCTGCAGCTGGGCAGGGAGTTCCAGCCAGATATTAACGCTTAGCCACTTCAATCTGCTATGTCATTATAGACACTAAGTGTTTTTAATACAACTTTTCTAAAAACAGATAACTGTAAAAGCCAAGGGGTATCGACTATTTTCCCCCCTCCACACAAGTCCATAATGATGTAGGACTTCAGGACCAGTCCAGCCATGTTCCATCCCTCTTTATAATTAGGGGTGCACGATTATGAAAGATATGATCCAATCTTGATTTGCAGAGTCATATCTGCCGATATTATCCAGAGGAACACAATGGAAACAAACCTAGGCCCTAGGGGCTTGGCCCAAAGACTATCTGTTTTCACAACTGAATGAATTTTTACTTGGATTTTACATCAAATTTGGTTAGGCTTTTGTTCTAGACTAGAGATACTAGAAATCAGATACGAAGATTAGGTTGAAAATGTAAGTGATCGCTACACATTTGGGTACAACAGCACATGTTTATTAGATTCATAGTTTTCATACCTTGCCATTGTAGATCTCAAAGAAGGAGACGCATGGACAGAGAGCCAAGTGGGCATACCTCCGGCTGGTAATTAGGCTGAACACATCGTGGGCTGTGTAAGGGACAAAAAAAATGTGCAAGTTGACCCATTTCTGCCCCATATAGCAGATCTATAAGCTCACAGCGCAATGTGAACGGTCAGCGATCTTCAGCTAAAATAATCAGATTTTCAGTGAAGCTAGGGAACCCCGTAATATACAGGATTAAGTGGTTTAACTAGCCTAGTGGGGGTCACATGAATGAAAGCAATAATAAAATCTAATTACTGAAAGATGTTGCTAGGTCCAAGTCCTAGTGTGATTGGTTTGTGAATTAGCAGTTTCATAAACAATTAGCATAATTATGTTTTGTTAGCCTGCCATAGCCAACCAGTTTAAGAAATCGAAGATTGAGGCTTTAACCTTTGCTTACATATCTGAGCTCAATAGAATTTTCTGGAACATTGACGTTGCATTTATTGCAAGTTTTAATCCAAAATAATTAACCAGCAATGAGCCATCTACAAGCATACAATGTGTGGTGCCGCAATGCATTTTATGCTTGACGGAGACCTTTAATCCATGAGGTAGCCATTTTTAAGACATAGTTTTTGGTATGGAAATTGTATGAGTATGGCTTACCTGCCAAGGCATAGATGCCTTTAGTGCTGTTCTGGCGCTTCCCAGAGAAGTCACCTCCCATGGTCTGAAAATAAGTAAAGTGACATACCATAAGCACATGGTACATTTTAACTACTGCATTAGTAGGCTCAAAGATTCAACCCATAGTGCATCAAATGTGGATCATGTGTTCTCCGGCACTATGAACAGACACACTTACATGGGTCTTTCCACTGCCCGTTTGTCCATACGCAAAGCAAGTTGCCATGGCACCATCAAAGATCGACTGGACCAGGGGTTTGGCTGTGAACCTATGGGGGGGGGGGGGGGGGGGGGATAATTAATCCTGTCCTTTTAACCACTTCTGCTGAATGTTGGCCCAGAACAGGGATGCCATGTTTCCAGTGGTTAATTGCAATCTAAAAACCAATGACGTGTAGGGAAATGGGTCCCACAAAGTCACAATACCTGAGCATAGAGATGGGAACTGCTAACTGCTAAGATCTAAAGGCCTCGTCTGGTGTTCTAAACAGTGGCATTTCAAACTGAGAGGTAATTCAGACCAATGAAAGTTATCTGCAACATTCTGCTCAAAAACATATGCCGTCATATGGAGCATGAGTTGGTCTTTTGTTTAAAAATAAATAATTTGGGCTGTATAGCACGTTGGGGTTTGAGAAGCACTGGAGTAAAGAAATAGGCCATCGGATTACCTGTAGACCATGTCATTGGTGGCGTTCTCATCGAAGGAGTAATCGAAGTGAAACTCCTGATTCTCCAGGTACTTTGTGAGGTCCACCTTGGTCTTGGTTTCGTGGACCAGCACAGTTCCATTGCCGGGCACAGACACTACATCAATCTCCCTTCGAGCCAGTTCTGGGAACATGACACATCAGGGAAAATAAATAAAGCTGTCTACTAAATGTAATTCCATGTAAAACTGATTACAGGTTTCGATAACATGTTTCTTCTTTAAACATTGTTGAATGGCCCGCTTACCTTTATTGTTAAACGGCCGCTTGCGGATGCACACGCATAACTTTTGATCTTCCACCTGTACAAAGAAATTAAGATCAGAATTGAGAAACTGAGATCAGCGATAAGCCATCAAAGATGTGCCAAGCTGACATACTAGGTCGTACTGTAGGTAGGGCTACAAAATATGGAAAATAATCCATTACAATTCAGGTTATGTTTTTTTCTTCTTTTAGACCCAGTCACGCAGTCGCACACCTGGGTTCCATGTGAGCAGCAAACCGGACCATATCATCACAATATTCAATACAGTTAATGCACGCTTCCCAATATCTTGCAGCCCTAATAAGTACAGCTCCCATTAGTGATTCTGGGTGAATGCTACAATCACCCATATACACGTTACAAAATAATAAAGTTAACATCTTACTTCATCCATAGGTTGGGGAGGGTTCATGTCCAGGGTCTCTCTGAACTCTTGGATCATGTCATAAAACTTCTGGTGGGGCCGGGACTGGGAGACCTCTCCAAACTGCAGGAAACAAATGGGAATTAAACCAAAGGACAAATGGAGTCTACCAGCACGCCTCAGCCTAAATCTGCCAGTCCAGTGAGTGACAATAGCAGGGACAACAGTTGCAGAAGGCATAGACACTGGACCAGCTACTTTCACCTGCAACTACTGTGGTTAAATAAAAATATACAAAACAGTTGACTGCAACCATGTCTACATAATATACAAACCAACTTCCATAATCGTTTGCCTTTGCATACGCCTGTAAGGCCATTATGGCTAGGGCAAGTGCATGAACATAGTTGACGTAATTGTTTATTTTGCTACTGAATGGCTGGACAATGGAAATTAAGAGTTTACAATACATAGTACGCAGTCGCACAGTACACACATTTATTTATGATGTATCTATCTTCTCTATTATTAAGGTTATTGTAGTGGTCAATTTGAATTGGGGAGGGGAGGGGGTCATGAGACATGCCGAAGCATTTCCGGGGGTCCCCGGGACAAAACGTTGAGAACCCCTGCCTTAGACGATTAACTGGATTCCCTTGACACAATTACTAGGCAATTTGTCTCACCTTCCACCTCTTCATTGGAGCATCAGGGGGCTTCGCAACACCAGACATCCTTTTATTGGGCTTGATTTTATCCTTTGGAGCCATGGATGGTCTTGGGCCTGTATACAGAATATGCAACATTACGGTCAGTAAAAGAAAACAAAAAACAAGTCTAGTCCTTTGCTAAGAAACATTTTCTTGTAACACATGGTTCATTGTCAGTTGTAGTTCAGCTAGTTGACAGAGAATATGATTCCACCCCCCAATCCTGACCTTTGACCATGTTGTTTACAATGTCCTGGGCTTCTTCGTTCTCCTTTGCCTCCTTCTTCTCCTTCCTCACCTTTTTGGTGGCCACTAAGGAGAGAGAGATAAGAGTTAGTTATAAATATACAGATGCATGCATGTTAGTCTTATGTAGCCAGATCAGGGGGTGAAGTGAATACCAACCAGTTCCAGTTGAGGGGAGGGCAGAGTTTAGAGGAGTTGGCTCTACGAATGTCGGTGGAGCCACAAACATGGAAACTAAAGAAGTGAAATGTAAGTCAAACAGCAACCCGAGTTGTGATAGCAATGATTGAACTTTACTTTTACACAATGTGGAAAAGGAGATTATTTCAAAGTAAACTAAAGCATGCACTTGGGGAGAGAAACAAAGACTTGGGGTTTCTGAGCCACACAGCAAAAGCAGTTTGCAAAAGACAACTGCAAAGGTGCTGGAACGGCAGTCTACAGCAAGTGTCATCAGAATTTCAGAGCTCCATCACAGATTTAACAGTCTGGTTAAATCGGCAGGGCTGCCCTTAAAGACTGACATGCACCCCCACCGAAAAGTGAAAGGCTATGCTCAGCAGGTATTAAAATCATCTACAAGACTGAAACGAAAAGCATATTAAATCCCATTTGGTGATTATTACTTTATCAATTGAATGCAGCATTTCATGGGGTTGCCTATAAGGGAACATGCATAAAGTCATTGCATAGTCAGATGTGATTAACCGTTTTCACATTAAATTTAAAACATCTAAACAAAATGTATTAAAATTAGCTTATGGCCAACTCTGGCTAATTTACATTTGCAAAATGACATGTTGATTAATGTGCATTGTCCTCGTTAAATAATTTAAAAATCTACACATGTCCCATGTGATGGTACAATACACTCCTTTCCTAATAGGCTTGCATAAAACCATTAAATTACGATTTCATTTCACCCCCTTAACCTGTTCAGATATGATCATCAGCTACACAATGACTTTACAGGCAATATAATCCCAAAACACCCGTTCATGACCTTATGGAGAATAAGTGATTGTGATTATCAGCTTTACAAAGAGAAACATGTATAGCATGCCAACCTGTCTGTTCAGCCACAACGGCTGCTGGAACAGTGGCTTTCGTTTAAAAGAAAGAAAGAAATTGTTGGGAGAAAACAGTCAATATATACAAATGCCAAAAATGGATGTGAATCAGAAGTGTAGTGAAAACCAATTTACATACCAGTTGGAGGAGCAGGAATTCTGGACGAGCGCAGGCGGCTAAGGTATTTCTGCAAATGGAAAGAAAAGAGACAGGTGTACAGTTATCATGACAGACATGACACCATGAGCTCATGCAACAAGCCATATCACTCATGGACAACTTCATCCATATAGTGGTCCTCATTAATGCTCATGATAAGTTTCTACTCTGCGTTTCATAGGAGCGATTTACCAGACCACCATTAGGCAGTTTTTTCCCCCATCAAACAATTTCAATGTTTTAGATTAAGTACAATGGATTCCATTACAGCATGCCAACTTTCCAGTAATAGAAAGCATGGAGTTCCTATTAGATTAGATTAATCATCGATTATGTCACTGGTAAGCAGGTTTTTTACGTGTCTAGTCCTCCGAGACACAAAATGATTATGAACATTAGCAAGGCCCAATTATATGAAGCTCACACCCATGCATGCAGTTTCATCTCCGGTTACAGACTCACTATGTGGATATTCCAAAAGGGGGAGGGGGGAGAACAATCAGTACAAACAAGGCTAGGGGAAATCTCCACTCTCCAGTGCAGGCCACCAATCGGTTTCACTTTAAGGGAAAAGCCAAATAAGCTTGATTGCATGGAAACCTTGTTCACACTTGCCTTGTCCATGCATGGAGTCTCTTTCACAACCAAAGAGGTGAGGTGAGGCAGCAGCTCCTTGTTGTGGGCGTTCAGGTCTTCAAAATCCACCTGTACACCACAGATGAACATGGGTAGAGGTTAGGCAGGGTTTCTGTGAAACATTTGTCAACCAAGGGTGAATACTTGTTGACCTGGCCGACTTAACAAATCCATAAACACCAGCTTTGACACTTGCCTCCTTCCTTTTGATTGCATTCCTCTCTGTCCACTCAACCATAACCGCACCTTTGGCTTCGTCCACGGACTTCACCACTGAAGAATGAACTCTGCCTAGTTGCATATAGATTTATGAAATGGGTATGAACATACATTTCATACATTCGTTTTAAAAAAAATGTATCAGAGAACTGGATCACTCACTACAACATAGAGTTATCAATGGCAATGATATTACAGTAGACCCAAAATCAGGGATATGTTCTTTAATGTCATATTCAATCATTGTTGGCCATGTCTTCAGTCCTTTTGTCCCTGGCTTATGCAAGTCTGTCATATACCCAAAGCCCTTTCAATAAACTCATACAAATCATGCCCCTATTAAAAATACACAGCTCAACCAGGGCATACTTGGACCATTACTAAAAAGAAATGTCTGAATTATGCTCTTACAATTTATATGCACGCAGAAATAGTCATACGGCAAGTAAGCTCTGGCTAAGATATAAGTGCATTTTTAATAGGGGCAGTGGTTTGCATGTATATTATTAATTGAACTTGCTCTGGTCCATAGCCTACAGTTGAAGTTCTCCTACGCGACCCCAATTGAATTGTTGATTGAGATAATCAGCTTCAGGTGTGAGACGTACTTGGGAAAGGGCTGAATACAAATAGCCGCTAGTACAGAGGAAGGCATAGCTGAAACATTTGCTGAGTGAACAGTTGAAGTTAAGTAGTTAAATAGGATAAATACTTATCCCATTTAAAAAAACCTTCCCACAATTACACAAAAAGACTAGTTAGCATTAACTGCAATGATTATGGGAATATAGAGCAAAGAAATGACATGGACTGACCATCGCTCCTGCTTATGTTCACAGTCTGGCCGAGCAGACTCCCAACAATATGTGCCTCCATTTCTTCGAGGTAAGTATGCCTGCGCCGAAAACACTGTAAAGTAACAAACAGTCGTTAGCCGAACATGACTTTTTGCGAAATTTCAATGAACAACACTTTAGCCATTTAGCAGGGCCTTTATCCCGATCGACTTATCGGAATAAGCATGAACTCCTGCCAAAGTTCTCCACGTCGCAGTGGAGTGCCGAGAGAACAAAATCTAGTGGTGCCTCGAATAAACTACACACCGCAGGCAAAATATTGCATTTGTCTAAACAACTGGCCATCTAAATAACATTAACATTTGGTCAAGAAATAACAACAGCATTGGATCACAAGCGGTCTCACAAGCGAGACTGCTCCTACAGCAAGAGGTACTTCCGCAAGCCACATCCGTTTCCATCGCAACGCGCCACGGCTTCCAGAGCGCCGCCTCCATGGACTTGACCACGGACGCAACTCCAAGATCAGCCTGGGAACGCTCTCCAGCCTCTCCCCCACAGCATACAACCAACGCCAGCGGACCCCCTTATTTCACCGCGGGCGTTATGTTTGCTGAAGCCAACTCAGCGGCTGTGATCGAAACCGAGGAACACCCCCCCCTCCCCCACACCCCCAGTCAATCCAGGGCTACTGAGGACAAGGACAATGGCTTTGACATTCCACCGCCCCTCCCCACTCACACCTCAGCCACGGAAATTCCACCGCCCATCCACATTCACACCTCAGACTATTTCAACACCAACGAAATTAACACAATCGTCGAAACCAACGGCCTTCATCTGTTTCATTTGAATGTGAATAGCCTCAGTCGCAAACTGGCAGAGATCAGACATCTATTTCAAAACGGTAAGGCAAACATCCTGTGTTTTTCTGAAACTAAGTTGGACGAGTCCACAAAGGACCCAGAGATAGAAATAGAAAACTATACTGTCATTAGGAACGACAGAAACAGGCATGGTGGTGGCGTGTGCATGTATATTCACAAAGACACTGAATATGTTACTCGTACTGAATTACAGCATGATGAAATTGAAACTGTGTGGGTTGAATTAATTTTCAAAAATGCTAAATCAGTACTAGTTGGCACCGTCTATAGACCGCCTGATCAGCACGGGTTCTATGATATTCTTGAGGGGTGCTTAGCTGGGGAGGAATCTGTAGAGAAAATCCTGATTGGCGACTGGAATACGGACATGCATCGTAAGGAAGTGCCTGTGTTTAAATCGTTTAGTCGGCTCTGTGATCTGCATGGTTTCAGCCAGCTAATTACCCAACCCGAGTGTGTGATTCTACTCAAACTGTCATTGATCTCATTCTGACCTCGGACAAATCCAGAATCTCCAAGAAAGGGGTTATTGTATGTGGGCTCAGTGATCATTTTATGATTTTCTGTACCCGCAAAATACAGAAACTAAAATTTGACTGTCACAAAACAGTCATATCTAGGGACCTCAAAACCTACTCTAGTGAGGCCTTTAACCTAGAACTGGAGAGACTGGATTGGTCCGATGTGCTCAGGAGCTCACTAGTCGAAGAAGCATGGCTTGGCTTTAAAACCAAATTTACAACAGTACTAAACAACATGGCTCCTCTGAGAACCATCAGGGTCAAAACCCGCTCGGAGCCATGGATGAATTCGGACATACTGACTGCAATGAAAGCCAGAGACAACAAATGCTCTGAACTTCTTAAATGCAAGTCCAAGCTAGCCAAGCGCTTCGACAGTGATCTCCAAACCAAACTGTGCATCCTTAAAACCCAATGTAACAAGCTAAGAAACGGTGTAATTGCCATGACCAAATCAGCCAAAAGTAACTTTATCAATGATAAAGCCGAGGAAATCAAAAACAATCCTCGGGAGCTCTGGAAGCTACTAAACAACCAACTAGGCTGTGGTCAGAAACTTAAAACCAGGTTTACTAACATAAACATCAAATCAAATAACACCCTCATCACTGACAAGGTTGATGTAGCCAATCACTTGAACATCTTCTTTACAAACATTGCAACAATGCTGGTTAACAAACTGCCCTCCCACTCTGGGCGTTTTGGTGTAGAGCACATCAAAGGCTTCTACAAAAACCTAGGTGTTTGTAAAGATGATTTTAAAATGACAATGGTAACAACTGAGGAGGTACTTAAGAAACTGAGTGCCCTCCAACCCCACAAGGCCACTGGCCATGACAATATTCCCTCCAAATTTCTCAGAGACTCAGCCATTTCCATAGCTCCAGTCATCACCCACATAGTTAACCTCTCCATCAAACAAGGACAGGTCCCCAGAGATTTTAAACTGGCCAAAGTAACCCCCCTGTACAAAAAAGGGAGTAAATTAGAACCCGGCAACTACCGCCCTATTTCTATTCTAAGCTCCATCTCGAAAGTGATGGAAAAAATAGTCTATGAACAGGTTGAAAAGTATCTTGCCACTAATAAATTGTTGTACGAGTTCCAATCTGGTTTCAGAACATCCCACTCCACTGACACATGCCTTCTCTATTTGAGCGACCACATCAAACACGAGGTGGATGCTGGAAAATACTGCGGCATGGTCATGCTGGACCTCCAAAAGGCTTTTGACACCGTGAACCACTCCATACTGGTTAACAAGCTTAAAGCTATTGGTTTTGATAGCACATCAGTGAGCTGGATGCAATCCTACCTGGAGGGGAGAGAACAGATGGTGGAAGTGAACGGAACACTGTCCCCCCCCCTCCCAGTGAGCTGTGGCGTCCCACAAGGAAGCATACTAGGGCCTTTACTGTTCCTAATATATGTAAACGACATGACTTCAGCTTGTGACTGCAACTTGTTCCTGTTCGCAGACGACTCAGCACTGCTGGTCTCGGACAGGAACAAACTGCAGGTTGAAAAGACCCTCAGCTCTGAACTCGGTAGAATCTGCACCTGGCTCGCTGATAACAAACTATCCTTACACCTGGGAAAAACGGAATCCATTCTCTTCGGATCAAATAGTAATCTCAAAAAGGCAGATGGCTTCTTGGTTAGAGTTGATGATGATATTATCACACGGAAGGATCAAATTACCTACCTAGGTTCCATCCTGGAGGCCAATCTTTCCGGTGATAAGATGGCCACCAACGTAATCAAAAAAGTCAATCAAAGAACAAGATTCCTCTACAGGATCTCCTCACTGGTCGACAAAAACACCTTGAAGACCTTAACAGGAGCCCTCGTACAAGGTTTCTTTGACTATGCATCCACCTCCTGGTACCACAGCACCTCAAAGGCCCTTAAAACAAGGCTCCAGACCTCCCAAAACAAACTGGTCAGGCTCCTACTTGGCCTCACCCCCCGAACCCACCTCACCCCTGCCCACTTTGACAGGCTGGGATGGCTTAGGGTCGACGACAGAGTACAGCATCTTGCAATGGGTCTGGTCCACAAGATTAGATACACCACCAAGATACCCATGTACCTGTCTAAATACTTCCTTAATGTAAACGAAGTCCACACCCACAACACCAGAGGGAGTGCAACAAACCATGTACAACCCAGATTCGGCACAAACAAGGGACTAAATTCTTTTCGCTCCTATGCTACCAAAATGTGGAACGCCCTACCAACAGTCATTAAGACATGTGAATCCCTTGGCTCCTTCAAAACTGCTCTCAAAGGGCACCTACGGATGGCTGCAATTCGAAACTGGCCTCTGTAAAAGCTGAATTTTTATCTGGATTGTACTATGTTTTTGTATGGACGTGGTGTTGGGTGCCTGCACATATGCACACATGGCATCAACGCATGGTGTTGTGTGCAGGCGCCCTACACTCTGTCTTTGTACTATGGATTGTACTATGTTTTTGTATGGACGTGGTGTTGGGTGCCTGCACATATGCACACATGGCATCAACGCATGGTGTTGTGTGCAGGCGCCCTACACTCTGTCTTTCGTTTTCTTTTCTTTTATCCCCCTGTTCCCCTCACTGTATATATATTTTTTTCCCTTTTCGCTTCCTATATGATGAATTCCTGTTCTGTTCTTTAACTACATAGAAGTGTCTATTTGTTTGTCTCTAAATGTTTTGATGAATTGAACAATGTGGACCCTGTTGTAAACAAGTGTAAGGCTTAATTGGGTCGTCCACTCACAGTTAACAGTCTTTGTATTGAGTTTGTGCTTGAAATGTACTGTAATTCTGCAAACTGTTAAAGATTTCAATCAATCAATCAATCAAAGATTACCGTACTTACCACTAAAAAGAAGACTAATGAGCGGAGCAACAAAAACACACCACTGTTTGCCTTCGTTTCGTTTGAATCTATCTAACTATCAAACCGTTGTCCGGATTGAGAACGGCTGATGATGGGCTGCGTTCTTCTTCTTTGGCATTTTATCAGAATTTGGAACACGTGATTGGCATAGAGTATTAGTGATTGGTCGAATGACAGGAAGTTGTCATGATCAGACTGATGACGATTGGCATTTGGTTTGACTTGGGCAAATTCAATCAATATAATGATATGTGACTATAATATATATAATATACTATATATTATTAGACTATAATATATATGACTATAATAGTGGCTGTAAAGCAAATTATGCTATTTTCTTATAGACATATTACACATGTAACACGGTCATCTATGAAACCCTGGAAAAAAAATTGGAACTTTATTTTACAGCACTGTGGAATAAGACCATTTCGCGTTTTTTTATCATATCTGCGGGGGGTCGAGATTGTCATATCACCGCGTGACGTATCACGGTGATATTTAAATATGTAATGAGCCCACTGCCGAAACTCCGCCCCCAACCTGGCTAGCTAGCTACGACTCGCACGGTTTGAACCTCAGATGCATTGAATCCTAAACAGATACAGTCGCATCTACCAACCCGCTTAACAGCATCATTACCAGTTACCACCACCTGCTCAACAGCCACAGACATCACTTGCCGACCGCCATCACACAGTAGGATACATCGACAACCACGAAAGGAACCAGTGTTTATCTTGCGTGATAATATTGTTGCGTTTTCAGTGAGTTACAGTGAGTTTTGGGCTTGGGGTAAGGGCCGGGGAAGAGGGAACGGTCTGTTACGTACATAGATAACTTCTGTAGTTGTGTTTTTTCAAATACGTTTGTAAGCATTTGGGCTGTCTGTATCGTCGTCGATAACGTCTGTATTTGTATCGTCGTTGCGTCGAAAACGTCTGTATAGTTTTGTTTTTCAAATACGTTTGTAAGCATTTGGGCTGTCTGTATCGTCGTCGATAACGTCTGTAGTTGTTTTTCATAAACGTTTGAAAGCATTTGGGCTGTCGGTAGCCGTTGTAGCCTAGCTTCAATTGTTTTTTGCACCGTCAGGTTCCCGTCTTACTGTTTCAAACTTAAGTTAGCTACATTTAAAAGTTAACTCAAATTGTGGCTCGGCCATTACATTTTGAATCAAACTATAACAACATAACTGCAGTCATTGAAATCAGTCACCGCGTCTCTTAAAGACCAGACCTAAGCTAACCACTTGTAGCATAAATAATACTCATTGTTAGATCTGTTCTTTTTTTGTTGACATTTCTCTTTCACAGGTGTATCAGCCTTGTACAACTCTCAGTTCTCTGTCTCAGTACACTCTCCACAGGCACAGCAGGACCTCTGTCTCTCTCCCCCCACAGGCAGCTCTCTCTCTCTCTCTCCACAGAATGGAGCAGTATCGCATCAGGTTGATCAACGAGCCAGCTGTCTCTGGACGTGCAGGTAAGTTCAGGGCTCGTTCCAGAAGGGAGGTAGACGTCCGCGTGGACAACCTGGTGAACCGAGCCCTGACCGCTGACGACTTGGCCACCATCACAGCGTGTGTCCCTGAACTGTACCGCCAGTTCAACGAGGTAAGTGACGTTTCCTCACTAGTAGTAGTTGAGAAGCAGCTGCTCAGACCTCCGAAGGATGTCACACCCGTTGTTGAGGAGAGACCCTGTGCATGCTACTTTGACCAGCGTACTAAGGAGTGGAGGCCGGTGCTTCCTTGGTATGACCCTTGTAGAAAGCAGTGGGTACCAGCTTTTATCCGTAAAGTCGCCCGGTGTTGCTGTAAGCGCTATGTCCCCAGTACTAAGACGTGGGTGCTAGTCCGCCCTCCCACGCCCCCAAAAGCCGTGGTGACTACCCAGAGCAACGTTCTCTTCCAGGAGTTCTCTGGTTCCCTGGTGACTCCGTCCCACCCTGACACCCTAACGCCCCCCTTCAGGTGTTGTAACGCCCGCTGTGGCAGCCGTTATGACCTCGTGGAGGTGAACGGTCAGCAGCTGGCCAGAGTCATCTCTGGTGTCTCCGCCACATGGGAGCTCGGCGGAAGGCCAGTCCAAAGGCAGTGGAGAGTGACTGTCTATAGGTCAGACGGACAGATGCAGCTGTCCGTGTTCTGTAGCTTCCCTGAAACGGTACGGAGGCGTATCGTCTTTAGTCACGGGGCAGAAGTGACTGAAGAGGGGGGGCTGGAGAGGAAGACCGATGTCGATGGTATTGGTCGCATCGACAGAGGCCCTCCTCGAAGCAAGACGGGTCTAAGACTGTAACTCAGACAGACCTGGGGTGCGCTGGTCATTGTAGCAGCTGCATGCACAGGGTCTTTCCTTTCCTACGGGGGTGCATCAAGTTGATCAAGGAGCCGTCTATCTCTGGACATGCAGCTAAGTTGAGGGCCAGACATTTTTATTTCATACCTTACACATAGAATTGTGTGGATTAATACGGAATGCTTTTAGTAGTACTTCATGCAGGATCGACCAGGTAAGTGACCTTTCCTAGACGAAAAGCAGCTCTTGAGGACCTCTGGTACAGGTTGGTTTGGTGCCTTTTCAGCAGGAAGTGGATCTTGGAGGCATTCATGTTCCTCCACGTGCTAGGCCTCACAGAGAAACTTGACACTGTCTCTCTACTCTATAGGGTTTAACTTTTAACATCAAGTAATAATAGTCGCAAAGAAAACTAATAAAGCCCAGGCGGTGGCGTAACCGTCTGGGCACCCGACTGGTAATCCAGTCGCAGTGTGCCGCGGGTTCGACTCCCGAGCCGACACGGCCTTTACTGCATGTCTTCCCCCCCCATCTCTCTCCCGTTTCCTGTCAGCCTACTGTCTGTCCCTTCAAAAACCAATAAAAGGCGTAAGCCGCAAAAAAATATCTTAAAAAGAAAAAAATAACTAATAAATAAAACCCCCTCTCTCCACAGAGCAGCAGAATGGAGCAGTATTGCATCAACAAAAAAAAGTAATGTCTGTATGTTTGCCTGTCTGTTTTCTGCACTAACTATGTCTAGTTTGTCCACAGGTTTCTACTGACGGAGTCGTCACCAGTCAGTTGGCCTCGCGTCTGGCGGGCTAGCTTGAGGTGCCCTTCAACCCTGTCCCTGTGATGGTCACTGGCATTTGGCGTCTTGCGGAGCCAGGCTCTAGGTTGCGTCTTGCGCCTGAGCGTTTAGAAACGTCCAGTCTATGGGGTGTCTGGGTGTGGTAAGAGGTAAAGTACTCTCCCACCACTGCAGCATTAACTGCGGTGCCTCCAACTTGGCCTGGCGCTCCATCAAACACAATTGGCTGTGTTTGTTTATGGGTGGGAACTTAATCTGGCGATGGATCAAGTGACCGTCCCTTTTGCTGCACTGCAGAAGCTACTTGCAAGTGTGTATGGGAGGATGCACACAGTAGTTCATACCTCCCCAGCTGTGGGGGTGTTGGTGCCCAACAGGGACTCAAGGACACTTGGGGCAATTGGGAATTGGCGATGACTAAATTGGGTCTCCTCCCATGGATTGACGCCTTGACGTGGCGGAGGAGCTTATGTATTTCTTACCCAGAGAGAAGGTCATGGCAAGTACATGCCGGACAGCTCAAACGGTAAGAGATCAACTAAGGACAATCCATAGATAGAACAAACCTGTGTTACAGAAATCACCACAAGGGTATCCGTGATACCACCGTGGAGCATGCTAGGAGGTGTGGTGGCAGTGGGAGATCTCTACAACACACTCAGCAGGGACCCCAGGTAAATCACCCCCCCACCCCCACACATACTGCCTTTCTCAAGTAGTTTGATGTATTTTTCTCTATCCTTCCTGTGCACTGTTAACCAATTAAAACCTGTCAAAGTGTAATTTTAGATTATTGCATTGGATATCAGCAGATGTACAAGCTCATATCTGCTATTTGTGAACATTTTTGAAAAATCTTGATTTGTGGTCTCCGGCCAAATGCATATCAATTTGAGAACTACTGATTTAGAAGGGTTTTTTAGAATCGTGGCTCGGGCGCTATTGGGTTAATGAAAAGAGACTGCCACACTAAATTAGTTAAATT
Organism: Protomyctophum bolini; assembly: GCF_963924005.1. Classification (NCBI taxonomy): domain Eukaryota; kingdom Metazoa; phylum Chordata; class Actinopteri; order Myctophiformes; family Myctophidae; genus Protomyctophum; species Protomyctophum bolini. Next base: position 54,852,683 of record NC_137862.1, on the reverse strand, counting down.
AAAAATGTCAGTGTAGATTGAGAACTGATCAATAAAGGTTGTATAAAATGGGGGGTCCGTGGCTGAATTGAATGCTCATCAAACTGGAAATTTAAAAGGTTGAGAATCAAACTAAAATTAAATGTCAGGTCAAACTACTAGTATTGATTATGCACAATGATTTGAGGCATGACAATGGTGAAATGTATTGAGCCAGTATATGAACTTTAACCTCTGCACGTTTTCCAGATTTTCCAAAAATAGCAGATCTACAAGCTCGTAGCGCGGTACTCTGTGCTGTGCTATGAGCTTGTAGATCTGCTATTTTTCAACAGCTAAAGTTTAAAATAGTGGTTAAAGGCTATAAGGCGACAGACACGGCCTCGGGTCTAAATGGGTTGCGCTATGACTACGTTAAGTTTGAACTTCATGTGGTGCAACTGGCTCTTAAACTTCTGAGAGAATTGGAGTGTATTTGACGGCTTCTACTGTCTGCAGATCTTTGGTCCAGTGATGCAGATTCTGAAGTTCAAGACATTGGAGGAGGATGTGGAGAGGCGGCCCGGCAGCTGCTGTCTTCACCAAAGACATGGACGACTCACTACATCTCTAAAGCTCTTGGTGCTGGAACCATCTGGTAAAACACACTACTATTACTTCTGTAGGCTGCATTGAACAACAACCTGCATGCAATTAACAACTTTCAACCTGGCATCCCTAGTTAGGACATGCCATTATACTGTAGGTGACATTTTTCCAAAAATGGCAGATCTACAGGCTTACAACAGGTTGATGTGATGTCTTAAGTTTGTAGATCTTTGCTAATTGTCGGTGGGACAAAATGATGTAAGGACAAAGTATGTAAGTGGTTAATAGACAAAATGCAAAAAAACCAATATAACAGATATATATAGTTCATATTTACTGAATAGAGGGTGTAATGAGTGCAGTTTCTTATGGAAGATCTGGTAAACATTCAATAACACAAGTTCATACACTATGTGAGAATTGTAAAAAAACAAAATACAAGGTCACGTCACGTGTTCTAGATCTCTAGAATAGAAAAAAACGTATTGGCATTAACCCATTTTGGGCGGGAATCCCTTTTGTTGTTTTAAGCATTATGTTGTACTTTAGCTATTGAAAAATAGCAGATCTACAAGCTCGTAGCGCGTGTGACGAGCTTGTAGATCCAGGGATGCAAATGGCATTTAGACTCACTAAATTGCGACAGGACGCAATTGTGCACCCTCCGGGGGTCCTGGGATGCAGTACTGTACTCTAATGTCATTGAAGTATTAGACTCATAAAATGTCCCTGGGACACCTAAAAGACCTCCCCTGGGTCCTGGGACCCATTACATTGAAAACCTAGTTACATCACTGATCTGCTATATATTTTTTGATCGTGAAATGTGGCACAAATCTTTGAATAAATTATTTCAGAGCGAACATTCTTTACTCAAATCTTTGCTTCTGGGGGGTCCCTGGAACAACATATTTTCAGATGGGGGTGGGCAGCCAATTACATATATTTTTCGATGACCTTGACATAAAACCGTACACAATAAGCTCATAGCAGTGAAAATAGCAGAATACTATTAATTACGGTCCTATCAATTGACAGTTCGGTGTCTGATTTTTATATATTTTTTAGGCTTCATTAGAATGGCCCCTCAATAGTCCTGTATTTTTTTCTATCATGGCTATTGAGAACCAGTTATTCAGCAACAGGTTTACAAAGGCTCTTGTCGTCTTGAATTCATGTACTTGATAGACACAACTACGGTATTTGCTTGTTTATTAAAATACTTCTATTGTAACAGTTTTGCTTGTATACCGTACAAGCAAAACTTATATAGAATCTTGGTTACTAAAATCTATCATATCGTTATGTTTAATCCAGGCCTTATTGCTGACCTTTCCATATCCTGTTTTGTCCGTCAGGTGACCGTCAAGGTATCTCAGAAGAACGTCTGAACAACATCCTTGAACCTCCTCAACCCAGGAAGCCGCTGAGAGCAGAAACGGACTGCTGATACTGTTTGTGTGTTTAGTGTTTCTTTCTGGATGTCCCTGTATGAATGCATTATTCACAAGGAGGCAAATCATCTGACTCAAGTTTGTGTCCTAAACCGGCTGTATCTCTCAAACAGGGAACCCTGTCACCAGGTTATTGGCATAACCTACAGTACTTGTTAGTTATGCAGTTTCACTTGACTGGACATTGTACTGCCTTTTGAAATGTCCGTCTTCAGTTGACAGTCAGATATTCTGATCGTTTAAATCAACAGTAGCCGTTTCTGTTTTTTGTTTTTTTTGTCAGATTTATAGCATTGGGAGATTGTGGAATAGTTGTCTGGCTACGTGAGACTACTGTATCCCCAACAGCACTTACCAGAGTTATGCTATTTTTATACGTTGGCCTGTGAAGTGAACTTTGAGATTATTGAAAGAATTTCTTTCAGACATACTGAGTATTTTACTTCTACTCCACAGCCACTACATCTCAGAGGCAAATTGTAACTGCTGTAATTTGTTTTGTATTTAATTCCAGTTATTGCTCATATGCTTATTCAATGCATGTCAAAGTTGGGCAGGCAGTGCCGTTGTTTTGGCTAACCCTTTATATGGCCGTCTGGTGTCGGGTAGATGGGTAGACATAGGTGCACACCTTTCACTTGACAAATGTTTATGTATTTTCTTTCATTTATAATTATGTGCTGTATTTTATTTATGCCATGTCTAAGCATTTATATGTTTGTTACCAGTTCAACGTTGGTTTCAATAAATCCAGCAGTATGCAGAACAACTGATTCATTTTTGGACAAGAGCTGAGGGAGTGATACAAATGATTATCTTAATTGTTTGAAAACTTTAGTTTTAGCTACTTTGTATATTTTGATTATTAGCAGATCTTCAATCTCACTTTGGCTATTTTCAAATTGTATTTTAAAATAACTTATTTTGTAAACCTGTGAAACGGGACCTTCTCCATAATGAGTACTTTTTACTTTTGGTACTTGAAGATTTTGATGACTTAATGACTTACTTTAACAGTATTTCTACAGGTTGGTACTTTTACTTGGTAAAACATGCGAGTACATTTTCCACCACTGTATAGGAGCATGAGGCATCTTTCATGATACAGAATGTGGGGGAGCAGTAATTGCTCACAGACACTTGGGCCCATAGACCAGAGCCTCTTTACCCATTCACCATTTTGATCATTCCACTCTGATGGTGTCATCTATATGGACTATCTCTGCAGTCAGGAGGAAACTCCAAAATGTTCATTTTTCAGGAAATGTTAATTATACATTTTTCAGGATTTCTTTTTAAAACAAAGCAATACTGCCTCATCAAAGTTGGTGTGACTTTATATACCGTATTGTCAATGAAAGCACTTTTTACTACTTTCCATTGGTTCAATATTGGTCCCCCATATTTTCAACATATTGGTGGAAGAATGCAGAGAACGCAGAGAGGTAAGAATGTAGTTCATCAGTTTGGAGTCACCCTGAAAGAAATGTAGGCCTACAATAGAACCAGATCCAGAAATCCAGGGATCCAGAAAAATGTCAAGTGTGAAGATTATGATGGTTAAAAAAAGGTTCACTGGAGAATTGCTGAAGTTGTAAAGGAGAAGGTTTCCAGATCCAAGAACAACAGATCATACCAGGCATGATTCAGACCCTACATAGTGTTTGAAGTTCACATTGACAAAGGAATGAGTATTCTCCAGCTCTTTAGTATGCCTAAACTAAAACTAATTATGTCCAACTCTGCTTGGAAGTGTAGTGTTATATGTATAGGCTAAGATTACAACAGAACATCGGTGAGTTACTTTCACCTACAGAAGATAGAGCTGCAGAAATGCAGGTCAAGTTTCAACTCCAAAAAAGTATGAACTGAAGACTGGTTTCATGCTGCAGTAACTGCACATGTCCAGTAGGTGGCAACAATGTTCTATTTAAAGAGAAGGTATGGGGAATTGGGATTATGTTTTTAGTTGATGTAGCCTATACTTGGGGTCATATTTCATGTTTCGTTTCATGTCCACATCAGCTGCAAACATATTCTATTTGTATGTTCTCACTAGAGCAGTGGTAAGCAGTGTACACTATACACAGTATCAACTGCTGTTCCCATTCAGCCCAGTTATTTCAAGTTCATGTCACTTCAGTGGATCGTATGGCACGCCATCCTGAGGATAAAGCATGTGAGTAGTATATAGCCTACCATTAACTTTTATGACAGACTAATAAATAACAGAGGTTGAATGATGGGGTGTGATGACCCATCCTCTTTGTGTGATGTCACTGTTCTGATAGTGTTGTTCTCTGTCCATGTGTAGGAGGAGGAGACCAGCCTGCAGCGGTGTGCCTAGTGGAAGAGGCACACCTGACTCCAATCTGGCTAGGAGTATTTAAGCAGGCTGGTCAAGGCCATCCTCTCTCTCACTCCTTCCCAGGAAACATTGTTTGGTTTTGGTTCTTTTGGTCCTTGGTTAATGCACCTGCGCATACACTACATTCTCACACATCCCTACATGCACTACACTACTGATACAACTGATGACTCACACCCCACTTTAACCGTTAAGTATGCTTTGGTTTGACTACTTTAAAATAAATACATGTTTTTTTGGCATTTACTCCTGTGTGTCATCTCCCATATTTGTCATGGTTAAGTCCGTTCATGACATGGGGGAAGAGGTCATATGTCATATTTTGTGTGTGTGTGTGTGTGTGTGTGTGTGTGTGTGTGTGTGTGTGTGTGTGTGTGTGTGTGTGTGTGTGTGTGTGTGTGTGTGTGTGTGTGTGTGTGTGTGTGTGTGTGTGTGTGTGTGTGTGTGTGTGTGTGTGTGTGTGTGTGTGTGTGTGTGTGTGTGTGTGTGTGTGTGTGTGTGTGTGTGTGTGTGTGTGTGTGAGTGAGAGAGGGAGAGAGGGAGAGGGAGAGGGAGAGAGAGAGAGAGAGAGACGTGTATATGTATATACAGGGGCGGCAGTGGCTCGGGGGTACTAGAGTTGCCAGTTGGGAACCGGAACGTTCCCGGTTCGATCCCGGGCTCCCCAGAGTAAGTGTCGAAGTGTCCTTGAGCAAGACTCTGAACCCCTAATTGCTCCCAATGAGCAGGTTGGTGCCTTGCATGCTTTTTATCGGTGTATGAATGAATGTGTGTGTGTACAATGTGAATGGGTTCAAGACAGAAGGCCTTGAACTTCACACAAAAGTCGAAAGGTTAACTACTCTTCAATACACAACAACAGGGGGTGTTGCTGTGTATTGAACAGATGAGTTTACTATCAATAGAGTGCTGTCATGTGGGCTACATTTACATAATGAATGGGGTATTTTGTTCATTATGTAAATCAGTAACTGTGGCCGACATGACAGTAGCTACAGAAGTTACAGAACGGTTGCTAAATGGCTGTCTTAATTGAACGTGATCTGACACCGTGATGTCATGTAAACTTCAGTGTCAACCAGTGGTGGTCCGTGTCCGTGGTACTGTTTACTTCCCCGTCATTGACGCAACTCTCTAATAGAAGGCTCTGATACAACAGCTAATCTCCGGCACCGTTTGCCCGGTCAAAACTGTGCACATACTCCCTGGATGCCAATGACGAACCTCCAAAATGGTGTCTTTTGTTTTTAAACGCAGCTTGAAAGCAAACTCTCTGTTAATGTTTTGTTCCGTTTAGGAGGACAAAATGCAAAACTCTCCATCACTTAGCTGGGTACCACCTCACTTACTCACTCACTGGATCCCATGTTGCACTGCCTCACTGACATTAAATCCTGGATGTCAGATAATTTCCTTATGCTAAACGACAATAAAAATCATACTCTTTGGCTTCCCACACACAACACATATATCACCACCTCCCTCGCCCCGCTGACAAATAAACCTCAAGTAAAAAACGTAGGCGTAATCCTGGACTCTGCCCTCAAATTTGATAAACAAATAAATGCTGTTGTCAAAGGAGCCTTCTTCCAATTAGGGCAAGTCAGTAAAATAAAATGCTTCCTCTCCACCCACAACCTGGAAAAAGTAATTCATGCCCTTATTTTCCTCCAGTTTAGACTATTGCAATTCATTATATGCCGGAATCTAAAGTGACTCCCTCTCTAGACTGCAGCTTGTCCAGAACGCTGCAGCTATACTCCTGACTGGAACCCGAAGGTGGGAACACATCACTCCCGTCCTGGCCTCCCTCCACTGGCTCCCAGTTACATTTAGAAATAACTTTAAAATCCTATTTGTTTATAAAGCCCACCATGGGCTGACACCACCCTACATTCGTGAGCTGCTTCCTCCCCTGGATAACCCTAGACCACTTTGATCTACTGATCAGGGACTCCTTAAGGTTCCACGGACTAAGCTCAAATCAAAAGGTGACCGAGCCTTTTCGGTCGCCGCTCCAAATCTGTGGAACAACCTACCGCTAATTATCAGATCTGCACCCTCCCTAGACACCTTTAAAAGCAGACTAAAAACTCACCTGTTCTCCCAGGACTTTTAATCCTTCTTTGGAAATTAGCTGGACCCTTTTTTACTGCCTTACCTGATGCTCACTTTTATCGTATTTGATGCACTTACTTAATTGTATTTGCTGCCATTACTCTTTGGGTTTTCTGATGTTTTTTATAACCATGATGTGTTGAGCAGATTTTATATTGTGCAATGTGTTACTTGTTTTTCTCTTTCTCTTCAGCAGTTTGGTCAGCCTTGGCTGTTTTTAAATGTGCTCTATGAATAAAATTGACTTGACTTGAGTTGACCTGGCACCCCCTCAAGGACCACTGATGGACCACTGGTTGAAAACCACTATAATAAAGCCACTATAATAATAATTGCCTTATAGGCAATCTGAGAATCCATCATCCATCACCAGCTCCCTCTTTTGCTTTAGTTGATGCAAGTCAACTGAATGACAAAATAACACTAACAGCTAACACTATGCTAGGAGGGCGTCAACGTCCGCACTGTGATAAAATGCAGCATTTTATATTTTCCCAGTGAGACAATAATCCTTATTTCTTACTAGCCTAAATTCATAAGGCACCAACCTTTTATCCCTATTCTGCTTCTTAAAAAGTAAAAGTAGTCTAGTATGCAGACATGTAGCCTACAACTCCTTATGCATGAAGTCAGATCACAACAATTCAGCTCACTGGAACAAGCATTTTTATTATAAAAATAAACAAAATAATTACTATGTACAGTAGGATACATAAAAAACATGGGTTCAGACATGAATAGCTATATAAAACACATTATCATAAGATTCCTGTACAGCACCCAAAAGACAAATAAAAACAAACACATTACAATTAAATCAATGCTGTCATCAATCAAAAATGGGTCCTGACCCCACACTGCTGTATAGTATAATGCCTTATTTGTGCTGCGTCGTACAACAGTTCTGCAAGGCTCACAACAGGTCATGGATCAAACATGAGGAAAGCATCCTTATAGTCTCAGTACAGTCATTCCCTTCAGTTTCACAGCAGTGTCATTAAATGTTGCATGTGTAGGGAGTAGTGGTTATGCCTAAATGGCTACATTGTAAATTGTAAATTGTAGTGGGAGTAGTGGGATTCAGGAGCTTCCCAATATATCCTCTGCAGCGGTTCCACATTAACATGCCAACGAGGCATAGAACCAGCAAAGACAGCAGAACCACGGCAACTATAAGACCCACTGCAGCACGACCATCAGTGTGGGGCTGTAGTCGATACACTGCCATGGTCCTCTTGTAGACTCTCTCGTTGACCTGCTCTATGGAGTCACAGGTGTACAAGCCAGCATCTGATTCTGAGGCGTGTAGAATGACGAGGTGTCCATTGTAGATGTCGTATTTGCTGTCGGAGTGCAGTGGTTGGTCCGACAAATGCCAGTGGACCTGCGCCAAGTTGGAGTCTGGCTGGCAAGGCAGAAGAATATTGCTCCCTGTAACCAGGGCGATGTCTTCAGCTGCCACGACTGGCTCTTCTGGGCGAGGACATTGTGCAATGTCCCCCTTCTTTAGACTCTGAATGGCAATGTCAGACGAAGACAAGCTGGAGACGTGGCGGCACTGGTCGGAGGAGGTGTCCCAGGCACAGTAAGGGTCTCTGGCCAGGACACAGTCCACACAGGACTCATAGCGACTGCAGTCACTGAGTGGCATCTGAACAGCACCAAACTCTGACCCTGCGTACAGCTGGCCCCTGCTGGAAGAGAGGCGTAGAGTCCGGACAGGATTAGGATCCTCATACAGCTGAATCTCTTCAATAATGAACATCTCCCCAGCGTAGTTCACAGCCTTCTGAATGTAGCCGTTTTCAGTGCCGATGAACATAACTGGGTATCTCTCTCCATCTAGTGCCAACACAGTATCCACTACAATCCGTGTCATCAAGGGCCCCTCCTTCACCACCAGCGGGCCCCCTGTGAGTGGCCGAACAGTTTCATCCATGATGGGCCTTTCCCTGATGAACATCTGGGATTGGTCTCCCTGGTCCAATGATTGTTTGGTGCAAGATCCTGGTCTGTGTTTGGGCACCTCACCCTCCGGCACCGTCACCCACCTTTCCCACGATGTTTCCACAGTGACAGGCTTCTTAAAACGTCCTTCGTTGAACACCTTTTCGACATCAGACGCACTGAATGCACACACCGCAGATGTGTGAGACGATCTCGGCTGAGGTGTGAAGACGACATAGAAGACGCTCTCCTTCCAGTTGTGGTGTCGAAGCAGGAACACATCCTGGACGAGGGAGGGCAGGCTGCCAGCCTCTACGGAGCAGTCCAGAGGAGCCTTCAGGAACGTAGTCCATTTCTTCTGCAGTATCCTGTCTCCTCCCATATCCCCCTTGCACACACGAGCCACTCTTGATATCACAGGTTTGCTGTCATATTCCACGGCCTCCTCTGTGAAGAACAAGTAGACCTTATCATCATCACCTTCACCGTCACTTTGGTCCATGTAGATGAATTTGGGATCCTTGAGCCAAGAGTACTTGTCCTCAGTCTTCAACGCAGGCCCGCTGAACCTGCTGAACCTTTGTACAGTGCCCAAGAAGTTGGTTGATGTAGCAGAATACAGGACGTTTCCATCCATGAGGGAGGATGATGTATGGAAAGGATTGTAGGGACACTTCTCTTTACCATCCTCCAGCTCTTTCTCCAGACTCAACGTTCCATCAGAATATGTCATGGTATCGCATTTGGGATTGAAAGCATTTGTCCCGCACACATACATTCTGTTGTCATCCCGTGTGTGCAGGGTCCGAATGTAGTTGCGGCATTCCACCTCACGATCTCGTCCCTTCGACGCACAGACGTTCCGTTCATCTTCGGTAACTGGCCAATATTCTGCAGCCTTCTTGTCAGTGATGTTGTCGATATCCAGGGCGTAGATGGCATCTCTGGCCCCGAGAAGCAGCAGACCCAAATCCTCTCTCATGAGCATAGTGGTGTAGTTCCAAACGCCATCCTCTCTGAACGTCTTCAGCCCGTGGTGGTAGGCCAGAGTCTTTCGTGGAATGCTGTCATGACTGGTGAATGCGCTACAGGACGGGAGAAGAAATCCACAAAGAACGCACAAGGCATACCGGGGAGACATGGCTTAGTGTAAAATGATGTCTCTCGCTTTGGCTTTGTATGTATAAGTGATCTCGCTTGCTGTATATCTCAGAGTGAGATATAAATAAAATGTATTCCCCTTTTATACAGGCAGGTTTGTCTCACATCATGCTGACTCAGCACACCTGGTCTGGCATCAGCAGTACACAAACCGTTGCCTAGCAATGTCATCATAGATCTCCATATATGGGCATTAAAGGGACACAGACAGTGGAGATGTCGCCATGGCAACCCGTTTGTTGATTCGGGTGACGTCAGAGCGTTCGCGCAAACCGTTGCTAGGCAGCACTGTTGCTCAATATCTAGAAAGGGGCGGAGTCGAGCATTCCTCTTCACATGCGGTCACTTCCCCTTTACTTCCGCGTCTATTATGTAAACAGATGGAGCAATGCTGCTGCACGCCCACGCCCACGCAAACCCACGCTTTATTCCGATACTTAAAACTACTTGAAATTGTTCGTTTTTGTTGTACTCTTTTTTTTGTCCAAGTCTGTGTTTATATTCTTAATTTACTTGCCGTTCGTTTTCACGTTTTGTCGTCCTGTTGATCAGACCTAGCCCTACGAGCGTCATGAACCATGGCTAGATCAGACCGTGTCTTTGAAGTGTAGTGACTTAATTTGCCATGAAGAAATTGTGTGTCTTCTTTCTGACTTTTTGTAGTTTAGAACATTTCGTCGACTCATCATGGTCAAATTTTGTGTTTGTGCTGGGTGTACAAACTCCTGCCTTACAGGGCATAGAGTCCATCTTTCCCCCAAAAAAGCCACCCCCGCGTTCAGGTCTTGGGTGAGATTCGTGCAGGTGAAAATACATGACTTCACTGCATCCTCGGTACAGGAAAATAACTCCGTCATTTGTGGTGCTCACTTCAAGGACGAGGATTATATTCCAGGTGATCTAATGGCTCACAAAATGGGATTTAGATCTCTAGAACGTGTGAGGTTGATAAAGGGTGCTGTGCCTTCAATCCAGTCACCTGGCAGTGGCCAAACTTCCACGACCACGGGGAGATAATCTACTGCAGTGAACAAACTTGGTCTGTCTCGGGTAAGTTTTACAACTAGGCTACAGTAGCCCTTCTTACGTTAGCATGCGTTAGCATGTTATGCTAGGATGAAAACAAATGGCAGGAGAAATTAAGCTGTAAACTTTTAGAAGTGTAACGATGTTGGTGATATGAGCCCCATCCCCCAGAGCCATCACTGAGCAGTTGTAGGCTATAATGTGTGAGATCCTATCATGCAAGTTCAGTTCTAACAAATTGTACAGTAGGCTACAGTACAGTACAATAATATCATTATCCAATACTGTATTCCAGCCTTTTCAATCATTTGCTCTAATTGTATCACATCAATTGTGATTATTGATTTGTATATTTAGGGAAATAAAGTAAACACAATAAGTCTAAGTTACAGGGACCTGTATGATTTTTTTCAGTAGGCCTACATACTTCAACAATTCTATGTGGTGGGATGACAGTGGAAAGAGTGTAATATGCGGTATGGTAGGTTGCCAGGTCATTATTGACCTGATAATACTATAGCGCAGTGGTTTTCAACCATTTTCATATCAAGGCAGTGAAGGCACATTATTTATTCAGCATTTGAGCCACGGACCACCATTTGATGATATTTAGCCTCTAAAACTAAATTATATTTTGTTGTCTTTCGATAATATTTTGTCCACAATTCCATGTTGTATTGATGTTGGTACCATTAGGACAGATAATAGACAAATGTTGATAAAAAAATAATGATTTTACATAATCTAATTGTGTAGACTTCTTGTAAATGAAGTAATAGATGTTTAAAAATAATTTTACTTTTAACAGCATAAAATGAAATGAGAGCATAAAGTGGAACCATACAGGTCCATTTGGTTTCATTTTACACTTGAGTGTAAAATGAACCCTTGAGGGTTCAAGATCTAAGGACCACTTGTTGGAAAACCACTGCTATAGTGTTTCATAGTTTCAATGTACAGATTATAGGTTTTCTTTGGATATACTACTGTTGGACTGCTTATCTTAGTGTACTTATGATCCTAGATGACTATTTCTATGCATTTGATCTATTTCCTTGTGTTGCTCTTGCTTACTGTAAATCGCTCTGGATTAAGAGCTGCTGCTAAATGCCTACATTGTAAATTGGTAGAATAGTAATTCATTCCGCTCCATTCTCTCTCAGTGGGCTAATTTCTATCAAGTGAAATAAAACAGATTCTCATTTTGATGGGGAACTTGTGGAACTCCCTCAAATACCCCTGAGGGTCTCTGGACCCCACTTTGAGAACCACCTAGTGACAAACACCTTGAATACTGACTGTTTTTTTTACAACAGACGCTACAAAGCCTCTGTGCGACTGCTGACGTACCAGAGGAACCTATGCTGGCGATGGTGGAGGATGAGGAGGAAGAAGCAGGTGCTTCATCTGCGGAACCCTCTCTTCCAACCTCTGAGTCACACAGAATCTGCACACAAGGCAACTCAGTACAGCTACCGGAAACCACCACACCGTTCTTTCGGTATGTTTTCATTTGCTTTGCAATTGTCTGTTTTAGCCAACACAGCCTTTATAGAGCAGTGGTTCCCAAACCTTTTCATGTCAAGGACCCCCAAATTGACACTCATTAGCCCACAGACCACAAAACCGAAGATTTGCAGTGATTCGCAACCATTTTCATTTCAAGGCCCCCACGGTTTGACCTGAATTAGCATTACAAGCTCATAGCACGGCAGTGCAGCGATATGAGCTTGTAGATCTGCTATTTTTGAAAATTTGTGAAAATGCGTCGCAAATCTGGACCTGTTGGGGTCCATTTGTACACTCTGAGATACAGACCTGTAATGGTCCATTTTGGTTCCAAACTATTAATTTAGCTGGGGACCCCCTGGAACTCTCTCAAGGACTCCTAGGGGTCCCCGGACCCCACTTTGGGAACCACTGTTATAGAGAATGGTTAATAATGGTTGATCACTTGTTGTTTTCTACAGGCATCCAGATAGTCCCCCAGCTGTTGTCCTTAGGAACACAAGCAGCCCCACAGATGGTGTCGGTGGAAACGCAGACAGACATCTCCAGCTTTGTGGATAGTCCCATGCAGAGCCAAATCAGCCAATGCACATTCTCTCAGAGTGGCAGCGAGCATTCGGGTAGGGGACCCTCTAACTAATTATAATCTGGAAATATTTTGAAATGAGAAAAAAACGTTTTCCATGCCTGGAAAATGCTGTCATTAATAAAATGTTTTGGATATACTGTATATTGTTTTTGTATAACATTGCATCAAATATGTAACACTGTAAAATGCAGTGTTGCACTGCATAAGCTACATGTGTGTGTACAGGACGTCACATGACAAAAATAATACAGTAGCTTGTAGTATATCTGTATTTTCTTTTGTCACTTGACACAGTCGAGTCTGTCTTGGTGCATTAATGGCACACTGGTGTAAGAGCCTCATCATTGCACCATACGATTGCTATAGTCCTATAAATGGGGTGAAATACTTTGTATAAGTTACGTAAAAGTAAAAAAATAAAGACAAGTGAAATGTCTGGAATCTTGTATATTGTTTATAATTAATTGCTTGTGAAATCAGAATGGTTAATTTCGATGAATCGACAAATTATTTCAGCACCAAAGCAAGGTGATTATTGGGTTCCGGAGCCTGAAGACGAGCTCTTCTCTGAGAGCTCTGATGACATGCCAGACCTTGAACCACCCTCTGACCCTTCGTAAGACACAATTTATACTAATCTGTTCATGTCATGATACTGATTGTTCGAACTTTGGTTTTATTATGATTTTTTTCCCCCCCTCAGCTACATCGATAAGTATGTTGTGTGTCACAGACAACTAATGTCACTGTTTGCCACTTGCCCGAGCTGCTGTGAGGCCACACAAGCCAGCATACAGAGACAGGAGGGGACATTTGTGAAAATCCAACAAGTAAGATAGTTTTTATCTTGCACCTGTAGAACGTGCTGGTGGCATGTACTCTCTTGGAATGCATTAGTATCATGGATTCACTTTGTATTGTGCACTTACAGAAAATCTCATTGTTTTGCGTATTCTCAGCGCAGTTTGAAGTGGGTTAACAAGTTTGCAATATTCTATCGCCTTCAATAAGAAAGTACACACAGACAACCCTGATCATTTGAATATATTCCATAGGTCTGTTCTGCATGTGGGTTCCAGAGGGTTTGGCAAAACCAGCCAATGCTACACAAAAACATGCCTACATGCAACCTGCAGCTGAGTGGTGCGATTCATTTCGCTGGTTGTATGCCACAGCAAACATTCAGAATGCTGCAGCTGTTTGGACTACAGTGCACCAGTCCTAACACATACTTCCGCCATCAGCGATACTACACCATTCCTACCGTCATCCAGGCCTGGCAGAGCCAGCAAGCCAGTATCCTTAGTGAGCTGAAGGAAATGGACGGAGGATTGATTCTGTCTGGAGACTGCAGGTTGGTTACCGTACCATGCTCATTGTAATGTTCATGTACATTTGGCATGTATCCATAATCTCAAAGCATGACAATAGGTTTTGCTCTTGTCTTTTGCTTTTTACAGATCAGACAGTCCAGGGCACTGTGCTAAATATGGCACCTACTCTGTAATAGATGACCGGCTGAATAAAGTGGTTGACCTACAGCTTGTTCAGGTCTGATGTAATTCATGCCTCAGTTTCTGCCATATCTATGTGGCTACATATCTATGTGGCTACATTCTTCAGCATGTCACACATTTTATGATTCAGGTGTTGGGGCTTCTCATTTGTTTACGTAGGTTTGTTTAAAGTTTGTCTGATTGTCCTCCAGTGTACAGAAGTTTGCAACAGCAACTGGTGTGAGATGGAGGGCCTGCAACGCAGCATCAAGTTGCTGAAGGAGCATGGCTTGAAAGTTGCAGTCCTTGTCACAGACAGAAACCGTCAGGTACAAGTGACAGAGAAACACACACACTTTTTATCTGATTTTTTAAATAGAAATATTTGAATGTTTATAAAATTCAACCAATTCTGCAGGTAGCGAAATGGGCGCGAGAAGAGCTGGGCAAGGAAGGAACGCAACACTTCTTTGACATCTGGCATATTGGCAAATGTAAATATTTGAAAATGCATGTCTACATGGAAGGCAAGAGAAAACATTGTGTCACAGTAGTTCATGGAAATATTTGAAGATTTTGTCAGTTCATTCTTGTGTGTGTGTGTGCGCGAGCGATAACAGCCCTAAATAAGCAGTTGGATGCCCTATCCAAAGAACATGAATGTGAAGATGTGAAGCTTTGGAAGCGTTCCTCAGTGAACCATCTCTACTGGACGGCCGCTTCAACTCCCAGTGGCAATGCAGACATGATGGAGGCAAAGTGGAGGAGCCTGGTCAATCATGTGCAAGACATTCATGAGCATGAGGACACTCCTGCTTTTCCTGTCTGTCACCATGGCGATTTGGAGGGCGAGGACAGAAATAAGGAGTGGCTTGAGCCAGGTCTGTGCACAAGTTCATGTTTTCATGATCTGTTAGTTTGTTGGTGGTCTGAATGAATATCCATGTGAATAACCTATACAAAGATATGTACAAAAAAAATCATATGATCAAGGGTGGATTGAAATCCCTGATGTTGATGTTTATGTGTGCAGGTTCAACAGCAGCTGTCAAACTGGAGGCTCTTGTCACAAAGAAAATGTTCATCAAGGACATTCGTCAGCTATCTCCCAACAACCAAACCTACTCCCTAGAGGCTTTCCATAGTTTAATGATCAGGTTTGCACCCAAACATACAGGGTTCAGCTTCCTTGGAATGCATAGCAGGTACAGTCTGACTATCAAGGACCAATGTTCAAGAGAATTTGATTTTGTGAAATTAGAAATTTCATTATATTAACCCATTCTGGACGGGAACCCCTTTTGGTGTTATAAGCATTATGTTATACTTTAGCTATTGGAAAATAGCAGATCTACAAGCTCATAGCACGGCACAGAGTATCGCACTACGAGCATGTAGATCTATTTTAGAAAAAATCGTGAAAATGTGGTGGAAATCTTTGACTATACAGGTCCATCCCAACGAATTAGAATAATCTGAAAAAGTTCATTATTTGCCATAATGTAATAAAAATAAATAAACTTTCATATATTTTAGATTCCTTACACAACAACTGAAATAATTCAAGCCTTTTATTGTTTTAATATTGATGATTATGGCGTACAGCTCATGAAAATCAAAACATCTTATCTCAGTAAATTAGAATATTTTACGAGACCACTAAAAAGTTTCAACGAGAAATGTCGACCATCTGAAAAGTATATTAATTTATGCAGTTACTACTTGGTCTAGGCTACTTTTGAACAAATTATTTCATCAATGGGGCGTGGCATGGAGGTGATCAGCCTGTGGCACTGTTGAGGTTTGCTTTGATAACAGTTGTAATTGAATTTGTATTGTTCAAGTCTTGTGTCTCACACCTTCCTCTTGACAACCAAGATTCTCTGTGGGGTTCAGGTCAGGCCAGTTGGCTGGACAGTTATACCATGGTCAGTACACCAGTTACTAGTAGTTTTGGCACTGTGGGCAGGTGCCAAATCAAGCTGGAAAGGATAATTAGCATCTCCATGAAGCTTGTCAACATTTCTCGTTTAATTAGTTTTTAGTGGTCTCGTAAAATATTCTAATTCACTGAGATTTGGCTTGACTTATTTCAGTTGTTGTGTAATGAATCTAAAATATATGAAAGTTTATTTATTTGTATTACATTATGGCAAATGATGAACTTTTTCAGATTATTCTAATTCGTTGGGATGGACCTGCATATCCAGAGGGGTCCCTGGAACAACATATTTTCAGATGGGGGTCGGCGGCCAATTGCATATATTTTTGGGGGTCCTTGACATGCAAATGTTTGAGAATGACTGACATAGAAACATGGGTTTTTCAAGAATACTCAGGGTTTTGAAGACATTTGTATAATTGAAGTTCGGTCTAATAATATGCTCCTTTCCATAGGCTCCTGTTGGCTGCTATCCATTACAACCACAATGGGAACAGAAAGCAGGCCACTACTGCTCTTGGAGTGCCACGCCACTCAGTAGCCTACCCTAGGTTCCGTAAGGGGGAAGCTGTTGTGCATCCCGTCAAAGACAAGCCATCTTATGGTTTGTGTTCAATTATTAATTAATTAGGAATTATCAACTATTTGGAAATACTGCTATGCTTTTATAATATGTTTCAATATACTATTGTCTTCTCTTCAGACTATGCATTTGATTTGATGGCCTCTTTGAAGGAGCAATATGCCAGAAGCCCATCAGCCCTGAGAGCCTTCAGTGAAGGTTTGGCTGCAGCAGCACCTGCCCTGGTTGCAAGATCCTTCCAACAGGTGGACAAGGATCAAGCCGTGGCTCAATACCTGACCCACAAGTCCCGCTTTTCTAGTGGCACTGGCCACCATGAGTACTAGCTCAGCTCTGTGTCAGAACCAAAAGGGACCAAAGAACAAGATTCCTATCATGAGGTTAAAGCGATAGAGGATGATCAGTGTCATTTGATATTGAAAGTGCTAACTGAGTTTTCAGTGCACCACTGTAAAATTAGAAATTATATTCTGATAAACTGTAATAGTTATTGTCATGGAGCAGTCAGAGAATGGTAGTGTACGTAATGGAAGTATTTAAAGTATGTGATGTTAGTGAGTGGGTGAACGGCTAATCAATCAGAAATAAATGTTCTCTTCAACTCAGATTGTCTTGCGTTTGGCTTCCCCTGTTGATAACTAACAGATTATATACTTGTGTTGTGTAGGTAACTGCTCTTTAGGTAAGCACCTTGACAAATGACATTTCTTGATATGACATGTCTGATCTGAAGTAGAAGAAAAGATTGGCTGTACTACACATGACTGTTTTATCGTGTACAAGCAAATGATGGGATTTGGTGTTTTTAATCAAAACCCTGCATGGTTATGTTATGTATGACTTCACTCAGAACTTTATACTTTAACAATAGCAAGAACAATAAGACTAAGTACAATTGTATTTCCTTAATCAGTATGGCCAATATGAAGAATAAAAAACATGGAATACTGTCAAACTTTATTAATCGTGATGTTAGTGAGTGGGTGAACGGCTAATCAATCAGAAATAAATGTTCTCTTCAACTCAGATTGTCTTGCGTTTGGCTTCCCCTGTTGATAACTAACAGATTATATACTTGTGTTGTGTAGGTAACTGCTCTTTAGGTAAGCACCTTGACAAATGACATTTCTTGATATGACATGTCTGATCTGAAGTAGAAGAAAAGATTGGCTGTACTACACATGACTGTTTTATCGTGTACAAGCAAATGATGGGATTTGGTGTTTTTAATCAAAACCCTGCATGGTTATGTTATGTATGACTTCACTCAGAACTTTATACTTTAACAATAGCAAGAACAATAAGACTAAGTACAATTGTATTTCCTTAATCAGTATGGCCAATATGAAGAATAAAAAACATGGAATACTGTCAAACTTTATTAATCGTCGTCCAAGTTAGGCCATAAAAAGCCACGGTAGGTTCCACCTTGTTCGGGAAACTGGTCCCTGATCGTGTGGACGACACAGGCAGGTACAATCCTTCTATTGTGGCGGCCAAGCTTGACATGAGCCCAGCGGACCATCTGCCGGTATGCCGTGTAGCGGTACTGGCTGGAAGAGAGATATTCTGCTTATTAATCCTGCAAGGGTCAATGCAGGTGGATCCATTCAGGTGGACCTCTGCAGTAGGCATGAAATATATGTCATGTTCATTTCATATTGCACAACTTACTCAGACGTGCTGAGGTTGAGTGGCCCATGTTCCTGGCCGTAGGCAATATAGGCAATCTGCAATACGAAGGGGTTTAAACAGGAACCTTCGAATCCAGGGTGCTGTGTTAGACATGTGATATTGTCAGCAGTGACGGATTAACCCCTCTCAAGGCCCTGGCGCTTCACCAAATCAAAAGGCCCCTACTGATTCAGCCAATTAATTAATGAATGAATTAATTAATTAACATGCATGCGTTTAGCGCATATCCACTACTGCCTGCGCTGCTGTTATGAATGATGATTGTTATTTTTCACATACAGGTTTCCGAGAACAAGACATTTCTACATTTCACTGCTAAATTTCACAAAATGTAGAATTGATTGAATAAAATAAATGTGAAATTTGCTTAATTGTAATTGTGTGATCAAATTTAATTAAATGTAAAACCATAACGTTAAAATAACACTGAGCCACATTAAGCAAAACATAATCGCATTCATCTGAATAATAATTTTAACTGACAGTTTGCCCCTAGTTTTCTCACATTAGTCTATTGTGTTTGTTGTTTTCTATGCATGTTCAAAATTGTGCACAATGCATGAATGAAATCTGACTGTATAATGCCTCACCATTGTTGCAAACAATACCACCTTGCTTGCATAATACTACACTATGTGTTACAGAGCAAAATATACTAATCCTAATGTTTATTCATGTATTTTCTCCAGATAATTGGTACAGCTTGGGGCAATGGGGACACAACATAAGGACGGCTCTAGAGCCAACCGTCTTGTCCACAGAGCCCAGAGGTCATCTTCAGGCCATGCTAGGATGAGCAGGGAGGTCCAGGGAGGAGCACTGACCATTGACACTCTTCCAGACAACATGACACACTTTTGGTGAGGGAGGTAACATGCCCAGCAATGTTCAGAGAGTCAGAGACAGACTGTAGTCTCTGGTCAGAGTGATAAAGTTACAGTACAGTATACCAGTAACAATTTGTTTTTCTTTGCACATGGCGTAGTTTTGGCTCAGAGGACATACGCACACGTGAACTCTGGGTAGACATGAGTGACCTCCAGCATGGACAAGTCAGAATGCACGGCATTCTGTCCAATTAACATGCATGCGTTTAGCGCATATCCACTACTGCCTGCGCTGCCCGCAGACACAAGACACATCAGGCACTGCCGCACTGGGCACAGCCTTTCCAACTTCAGTCTGCTAAACTATCTGCAATTTCCCCGAAAAAATAATTAGCCTATATCTACAAGCTCCATTAGCAGGCAGCAGCATGTTTTGTCTAAATTGTCTTTGTGGCCAACAAATGTAGCTACATTTGCAAACAGTGCTGTTGACCATGTTGTTACATGGTCCATATAACATGTGTGCACCAACAGACAATGCCAATATGCTATATTAACATAAGAACGTTTTAAAGACAGATTAATTATTGACGACAATGCAACCTGTGGGTCTTGCAACGTCACTGAAAACTTTCATAATGGCAATTCAATTAATTTACTCACGAGTGCTGAAATCGTGAAATGGAGGATGTAAGAACACACTTTTGTTGTATTAGAGCAGGGTAAATATTAAGTTTTGCGCCAAGGTCTTGTTTATATTCCTCTTTACATAGGCTGTATGTTATTGTCGCAATTTGGTCCGTCTGAGATCTGAGTGAGGGGGCCTTCCTGAGTGAGGGGGCCATTAGTGGCTGGCTATGTCCCCAAGACGGAAATAGCAAGACACGCCAACTCCGGTTTACTTCCTGTATTACGTCTGCCCCCCTTAGAGTATATATGATATATATAATAACTCTATGCTGCCCCCCCCCCCCCCCCCTTTAATACTCTATGGACGTATGGGGCACACGCCCACTTATGAGACCATTAGAGAATTTGTGTACCATTTCGATTTCGCCTCTGGCTGTGGCTCCGCCGCTCCGACTATCTTCATAAGTAATACAATATTTGGTTATTGTCAATACAATATTTTATATACATATACAATTGTATAACAGTTATACAACAATTGTATAATTGGTTAATACAAAATGGTTGACCAAATGTAAGTGCCGTAGCGTAGCCTACAATGAATCACTTTAGCAACATAAATATAATGAATAGTAAAGCATAAATATATAAAATAAACTATAAGTGTTGGTCAAATGGCAATATAAAATTGTGTATCTTAATATGGTATTGTGGAAGACTTAATAAAGTTCTCCACCAGTTATAAAAAAACCCAGAGAAGAAGCATAAAAATAACTTCCGGGTCACCGTGTTTGCAAAATAATTTGGCGGTCTGGTCTGCTGGTCGGTCTGCGTCGGAATATTTCCTATGGAGTTTCAAAACTTACATAACGCTATATTCTAATATCCTTTATATACCATTTACCAATGATTGTCGTTTTAGTTGAGTCAAGGAGCGATCGCGTATCTATACTAACGGTCAGCAGGCAGTAAGAGTAACTAACATTACATTAGTCAATGTTGTTGTGGTCAGACGGCGGTCGCAATTAATTAATTCACTGATAATCCTATATAACGACATAAAGGTGAAACATGTCGTTGTCGAAGGGAGTTAAGATTAAGAAGACGAACGGCACACATCTGTGGTGGTGTCTTCTGAGTCAGGGCTTTCGGCCAGACGAAGCGGCATCACATCTGAAAAGAACCAACGTGAAACATATCCAACTCGGAATGTGAGTTTATTCATTGTTTATTATCCTACTATTCTAAACCCCTACTACTACTACTAGGCTCCAGACTTCCCAAAACAAACTTGTCAGGCAGCCTGCTACTTAATTGGCCTCACTCCCCGAACCCACCTCACCCCTGCCCACTTTGACAGGCTGGAATGGCTTAGGGTTGACGACAGAGTACAGCAATGGGTCTGGTCCACAAGATTCGATACACCACCAAGATACCCATGTACCTGTCTAAATACTTCCTTAGTGTCAAGGAAGTCCACACCAACAACAAACCATGTGCAACCCAGATTTTGCACAAACAAGGGACTAAATTAATTTCCCTCCTATGCCACCAAAATGTGCAATTCGAAACTGGCCCCTGTAAAATCTGAATCCCCCACCCACCTCACCTCACCCACCTTTTCCTCACTGTATTTTTTTCTTCCCCTTTTTTACCTCCTTTATGATGATTTCCTGTTTTTGGCTATATCGAAGTGTATATTTGTAAGTCTCTAAATGTTCTGATTAATTGAAAATGGAGGACTATTGTAAACAAGTGTAATGCTTTATGTATGGTGTCCACAGTTAACAGTTTTTGTATTGAGTTGTGCTTGAAATGTACTGTAATTCTGCATACTGACTGTTAATAAATACTTCAATCAATCAATCAAACTACTACTAAGACTAATAATACTACAACGATAACTTGTCTTGAATAAGCTGTCTGTTGTTGGTGATGATATATTTATGTTTTATTCAGAGATATGTTTGACAAACCAAACAAGGATGCTTTCTACATAGTCAGCCACTTCTTGCTGGAGAAACTCAACCCCACACGTTTTCTTGATTCCTACAGGTACGTTGACAACTCTTGTTGAGATGAGTGTCTAGTGTAGTAGTGAAATGTCCGATTTGCTTGTATTTAACGACTTAAACTCGCCAACATTGCAGCTGTAAGGCAAGCTTGAATTATCCTCTTTCTATCTGCAAAGTGTTTGTTTCATAAAAAGTTCAGTGTCTCAGTGTTGGAGTTTAGAACCACTCGTTTTCATGAATGCGTTGTGCTGCTGCTTCCTGCATTATGTGCAAATTGGAAACGGGTAGTATGGCCGTTCAGTGACTTCTGACGAGTTTAACATCGTTTAATACAAGCAGACCGGACATTTTTACCGTATTTGGATCAATGGGCTCTCAATGGAGGGTATTGCAACTCTAGATTCATCCCATTATAAAAAAATAAATCTTTTGTTGCAAAATTTTGCTTACCCGGCTTGATCCCAGTCTGTCTTATGGGCCTAAGTTTAAAGGAAATGCCTGCTTTTGTTTTAGACATTGCTGGCCTGTGTTGGTTCACCAAGCAGATGCAATATTTCGGAAAATCACCTGTGCATGGCTGCGGGAGATAATGGTAAGAGGTTTTTAAATCCACCCATTCATTGGGCTCCAGCCCTGCCTATTTATTGGTCATACAACAAACAGATTATTCACACAGGTAACCGGAAGGCTCGCCCCCATTTGTTTTACAGAACGCTCCAAGCTGTACTTGTATACCTTTTAGCCCAAATGTATGAATGTACCTATCCCTAACCCTATCCTGTTGGCATTTCTGTCTAATAAAGTATTCAATCAATCTGTGTTTTCAGGATGAAAACTACAGTGGGGGACCCAAAGTGGTGGC
The DNA here is from genome assembly GCF_963924005.1 of Protomyctophum bolini. NCBI lineage: Eukaryota > Metazoa > Chordata > Actinopteri > Myctophiformes > Myctophidae > Protomyctophum > Protomyctophum bolini. The sequence goes on along the minus strand of NC_137862.1, from coordinate 54,829,894 downwards.
ATCTCTTTTTCTATCGCCAGGAGGCCCGAAGTTTGCCAACTTGATGCTTCACTTGGCCAACTATGTTATGCTGCAGGAAATTAAGACATTTACCACAGGTATATTTTATTTTCAATAAACATGCTTCTTAAATGATTACCCTAGATGGGAAGGTGAATGGATGTCTTTCTAAACTTTGTATGTGTCATTGTTAGATGGAAGCTGGGTTCCTGAGACTGCAGCAATGACTGCATCCTCACTGCACATGTCCAGCAACAGATGCAAGCTAACCAGGGCCAGGTTCTTGAAACACTGCGTTGAGCAGGACCATCTACTACAGGAGTACCAGAGACGAGCCCAGTACGTGTGCATCTTGATGCAAAGATTTAGGCATCATTAATCACTAATTAAAGGCCAATCTACACCAATGCAACCAAACCGCTTGGAGACCGCTGCAGCAGTCTGGACTGACAATTTACAAATTACAGTAGACTGGGAGCGGGGGTTGTGTCATGTCAGATTATTGTCACTTACCTGGCCCTTTCATTTGTTTATTGGCCTGAATACCAATCGCGAAACCAATGAGTGATCATTATTATCTATAAATTATTGGTTGGCACAACGATGAACAATTCCTTGTTCATCTGTTATCTAAGACACATTTTAATTTGTCTTTCTTGCAGGATCATTGTGAAATCGAGTAGAGACAACAGAGCCAAATATGAACACCTCAAGTAAGTAACCTCTCAGCCCCAAATCTTTTGAGAACTAGAACATTTTGGCTAATTCGTGTCTCTTCTATTTGTTCAGACGTCACAATGTTGATGCTGCACAGGATGGACTGTCTTTGGAATTGGAACTGAAAACTCAAAAGGTAGCTTCAGAATGAACCTTTTCAAGATATCAAAAATCACACCTGTGTGAAGTGAGGGGCGCTCTTATCATCGTACATCATCAATCATACATCATCTCATTCCGCCCAATCAGAATTTGCGTCCTCACCTTCGTCATCAATTTTGTTACGCAATGTTTGTGTTTACACAAACTCAAAATTGTCCATTTATTGTCAATGACATTGAGGGTGGCTTTTAGTCTAAGAGTCTTCATCAGAGCATTTTAAGAGGTCAGTTTCTTACAAAATACACAAAATGTAATCGTCTCTTTTTTATGATTCAAAGTTGTATTGCTTTCTCAGTTTAGGCACAAAGGAATGACTGAGCATGTACAAACAATTAAGACAACATAGAATGAATACATTTCACTACCAAACCTTTACAGAAAAGATAATGCAGTACAGTACAGTACAGTACAGTACAGTACAGTACAGTACAGTGCAATGCAATGCAATGCAAGACAATACAAAAAAGAGGAACAGACACCTTGCATTGTTAAAGATAATGTAATTTTAAGCTTGATTTTCACTGACTAAAATGGTCTTTAATACATATCATTTTAACTATCGGTTTTGAAAATGCAGTACATTCAACTTCAAAAGCAAAGCCAGGTTTTGTTGAGGCTTTGTTTTAGTAATGGCGCACTGGTTCAATGTTCAAAATATAAATATAAAGGGAAAAAAGACCTCTTTACGCACTGTCTGCTTGTATTCAGGTGCGTGCCCTATGGTTGGCATTCGATGGACTGTTGGCAGCAGTCAAAGAAGAATGGCGGGTGGCAGATACGAGAGGAGATGTTGACCAATACTGCTTGGATGGAAGAGACTTCACCCTCAAACTCTCCCGGGTTTTGTTGGACAGGATCGAGCAGCTCCCGCAACATGTGAGAAAGTGACTCTGTGAACGACGGTTCAATTTAATGTTTGCAAGCACGTTGAGTATGTTGCAGTTGATGTCTGTTTTATTTTTTACGTCACTACTTAATCCTGATTTATACCTCGCCATGCAATAGTGTGGTGTTGCAAACACTACAGGCTCATTTTGCGTTGTGATCATCACAAGCCTGTAGATGGGCTATTTTCAATTATTTATTGACTTGCACCTATAACTCCAGGCTAGTTGAAAGTGGTTAAAGGAGTGAGCAGTGCACACTACAGTCCTTAGGATTTTGTATGAAAGCACAGGTAACGTTTGCAAAGGGGGGGGGGCGGGTCAAGAACAGGGGTAGTTCATTATTCTGGTTGTGGCATCGATTATGTGGGTCCAGAAACCGGGATCCTAACCACTGCTACCGCAATGTACATTGTTGTTTTCCTTCTTTCTCAAGCCTTGTCATGTTTCTTTTCCAGTTGAGTACAGGGAATGTGTACGAAGGAGGGCAGCTGAACCTCCTGTGTGTGCTCGAGTTGATGAACCACGCTCTGCAGCTGCTGAGAGAGGAATGGAATCGAACTGGCACCTCCCTCCCTCCGATAAATAAAACTCTGCAACGCCTGGAGGAGAAAAGGCTGCAGATGGCTAGTGTGTTGGATGATCTGCTGCGCATGAGGTAGGTAGACTAAAGACCATGTATTTCACAAAATACTGACTCAAAATGTAACTTTAATTTAACCAGCAAGTTATATTGGTCACCCGCAGGGCTTAAAGTTCCCAGTCCTGGGGACGGATTTCAGTCCCGAGGATTTAATAGGGGTCATACTAATGAGATCAGTGCAGATTTGCAAAAAATCTTTTTCAGTCTTGGGATTTGTTTTAGCTTTAAGCCCTGCACCCGTGTGAAGTGAGTGGTGCAACTTCCCGGGGGGGACCCCCACGTCCGAAATGGTTGAGAAATGACAGAGTTACCGTGTGGGGGTCCCTCTACTGTACCCTGTACTGTCACTGTACTACTGGCACACCCAAAATCACTGTGTGTGTGTGTGTGTGTGTGTGTGTGTGTGTGTGTGTGTGTGTGTGTGTGTGTGTGTGTGTGTGTGTGGTTGCGCACAGGTGGTGAAAAACAACCATGCTCTTTTCGTGCTCAGACGCACCCACCCAGCCAGTCACCCACACACACAGGTTGCACCTCTCAAAAAAGCAAGAGATTCCATGTGTTATTAGTTTTTCATTACCATCCCTAGAACCAACCAGTCTGAACACCAACCAGCAGGGGTCAGCAGTGGACAGATTAAGCATGAGGAAAGGTGTTTGTGCGATCAGAAATACATGGAATTAGAAATATTGGAAGGGAAGCAGAGAGACATTCAAGGCATTAAGGTCATGGTGCACAGACTTTACAATTTAGGCATTTAGCATACGCTCTTAATCCAGAACGACTTACATTAAGCAAGAACAAAAAGCATGGCAATACATCGCATATATAAAAAGTATGTATCATGAAACATGAGTAACAGTGGAATATCTAATGAAACTATACATATAAACTATATTTACTATGCTATATAATACATATGTACTATGAAGTGCTATGACTACATACAATGCCATTCTCGTGCTGTCTACATAACATGCTGTATCAAATGCTATCTTAGTCTACAAAAAGTGCTATCTTTAAACTTAACTTAAACTTTAAACGTATATACCTTAGCACTGTACCTCCATGCTGACTCTCGGAACGAAGGATATTCTGGTATTGTGGTAAAGTCATGAGGGAATCCTGAATTTAGTCATCCCCTGAGATTCATTGTTGCCTAGTAGTTGGGCATCCTTTGTGGGCCTGGAGTTAATATGCTCTCTTACTGAACAATGTGTGCCACTACCGACTACATTTCAGCATTTTGGCCATGGATTTGTTTGCAGGCAAAGCTGTTTGAAGGCACTTGAACAGATCTTTCCGATTGATGCTTCCTTTAAATATTATCCGTTTCTGAGGGTTTGGATTTTCATAAAATACTTTGGTTTGGTGGATGTTTTACCTCTGCCAGAAAATAAGTTGTCTTAATTTCTGCCATGCTCTATTTCCAGGCATACGATCACCAAGATAGAGGTGCCTAAGATGAGGAATGATATCAAGAAGCTGGACTTGAAATGGGACAGAACGTGGGGAACCTTTCTGGGTTCCTGTCCACTGAATGAGGAACCTGTGAGTGGCCTTGTTGAGCTCATGCATTCATAGGTTCAGTGTTGATTTTGACAGCAATGTTTTCATTTTAGTTTTAGTCATGGTCTTTTGAATGGTTTTCATCTCGTTTTAGTCAGCTGGAATGTTTTAGTCTAGTTTTAGTCGACTAAACTCAACACTCAATATCATATGATATTAAAATGTATATTGTGGCCTTGTAGATGTGCTATTCTCAGAATGCAACCAAGTGTAAAATGACTTGTGTCTTTTACATATACTGGATCTCTTGTCCACTAGTCCCTTGCAAACATTTTTGTCTAGTTTTTATTTGTTGATGAAATTGTCAATATATTTAGTCTTACTTTTATTCATCACAGCTCAGTTTCCATTTAGTTTTCGTCAGTGAAAAAAGGTAGTCGACGATCATTTTTCGTCATGGTATTTAGTCGACGAAATCAACAATGCATAGGTTATTACATAGGTTAAAAATACAGCTTACTATACCAGTGGTTCTCAAACTCTTTTAATTTCAAGGACGTCTATAATTCGAGTTACAGACATGTAAGGACATGTAAGGGTGCATTACTGCTTGTTTTTTTTAAATGTCATTGCCTTGCTTTTCTTTTATTCTCCATTGTTCTGTAAAGCACTTTGAGCTGCATTTCATGTCATGAAAGGTGCTATACAAATAAAGTTTTATTATTATTATTATTATTAATTTGGAACCCCCTCAAGAAACCATCCATGGTGCCATTTAACCCATTCTGGGAGGGAACCCCTTTTGGTGTTTTTAAGCATTATGTTATACTTTAGCTATTGAAAAATAGCAGATCTACAAGCTCATAGCTCATAACTTGTAGGTCTGCTATTTTTGAAAAATCGTGAAAATATGGCGCAAATTTGGAGAGAACATTTTTAACTCAAATCTTTGCTTCTGGGGAGGCCCCTGGAATAACATATTTTCATATGGGGGTCGGCGGCCAATTACAGATATTTTTGGAGGTCCTTGAAACTGTTTGAGAACGACTGGCATAGAAACATGGGGTTTTTCAGAAAACTGTCAGGATTTAGAAGGCATTTGTAGAATCGTCCTAAGGTCTAAATGGGTTAAGAACCACTGTGGGTTGATGATGATTTTTATTTTCTCACAATAACAAGACAGATAGATTTGTCACATTAATGTCTCCGCCAGGCCTAAGGTGTGGCCGACACGATGTTTTGCCCCCTGGCCGTCACCTGACCTGGTGGATACCTGTGCGAGAATTACTTTGTTTAGTTCTAAGTTTATCTCATTAAGTCAGATATGCATTATTAATTAAAATACCTCCCGACAGGCTCTCGCGTTCCTCTCACCCATGGCTCCATTGTCTTTTGACGTGGAAAACGATGCCTCTTACAGGGCCAACATCTTCTCCCAATACCCTGCTATGCTTCTTGGTGAGTAGAACATAGAAATGTGTACTTTGCTTTTAATAGACCCTTTTCACAGCAGCCATTTGACAGGTAGCTTAAACTAATGCCATTAATTATAGTCCTGTGCATTTGTGTGCTTATCCTGTGCAGATAACATAATGCTGCCCCCCCCCCCCCCCCAAATGCGTAACGACACCAAAGCTCCACTGCAGTCATTGGGCGTCAGCATCAACGCAGGGAATGTTCCCTTTTTTAATCAATGAAGGAATCAACTGCCGACGTTGTGTCGCATTCGCCCAGGTTAATCTGTTTGACGCCCTCCGAACGCAACGCAACACAATTGGTGGAGCTTTGGCGTAAATTAAACAAACCCGCAATTAATGTTGGTGTATGTACTGTATCTCTCCCGATGTCTGCTGTGAAAAGAGTCAAAACTAGTAATATGCTGTAACAGATTTTCTCCAAATGTACATGGGGAAAAACAAAGCCAGACGAGACGAGGTAAACGCTGGTGTACAGTAAACCTATTCCTTTAGAATTTTCAGATGCAGAGACCAAATCCCAGAGAAGTACCACTGTGGATTCTGACCTTGAAAGGTAATGGCTGTATCATTTTTGTATCTGCTTTTCGTCAGTTTGCTTTTCGTCCTATTCGTCAGTTTGTTAGTACATGCAAGATGTCAAGCATTTATTGGGTTTGATTGTCTTGCTTTGGGAGACAGATTCCCGGGCAGGTCTGAGTAGTGTTCTGTCCGGCACTAGTCCTCCCTATAGAATCCCTGCTCTCTGATGACCATGGCGAGTTGAGAGAAATCGCCACGGACAGATACGGAGCTGACACTTGCATTTCTGTGCAAAAGTTTTATTTTAATGTTGTGTGTTCTTTTTTCTTTTTTATATATATATATATATATTTTGAAGTTTCATAAAGTAAATAAAATGTTTTATGTTTGTGTTTCACTGTTTTGTAAAAGGAGCATGTATAGTGGATCTTCAGAAGACCAACATGCTGCAATGGAAATGTTTTCCTTAACTAAACTAAAGGTTTTTGTCCGACATGGCCAAAATGGGAGCACCAGGTTGACGGTGGAATAAAATGACCAGTCACCATTTCTCCTGTTTGTGTGAACAGTATCCGCTCGCCACCCGTGGAGAGGGCTGAAACTGTTGCGACGACCGACATGCTACTCCAGGGGAATACGTCCCTCTGCGATTTCCTTGAACCTGCACCATCTCTGCCGGTGAAGACGCCACCACTACCACAACAAGAAAAGGCTAGTATTGTGCATCATTTGACCAACCAGACTGGCGGGCACCGGCCTAACCGGCCGGGGAACCACACACGTCGAGAACGATTCAATTTGGGAATACATTCCCCACCTGTTTATGCTAAGCCATGTACTTTTTGTCAGAGTACTTGTTATACCCAGTGCAGTACCCACTACTCTCTAACGTGACTGATCTGGGCAGTGGCATTAACATGATGGCAAACGTTGCCAATCTGTAACGCTACTAGACGCTACTAAATCATTATTTGACCCAGTCTTGCTATTTAAAAAAAAAAGAGGAGTTAAAGTGTTCGTGTTCGTTAAACCAACTTGCCAACCACTGCCTTCTGCTTGTGTGTGGTGCATATACACAAACATGAAATGCCAAATTGGCTGGGTTTCCCGAACGCATTTAGTGTAAGACTTGTAGTGCCGCAAATGCTCAGATGCCCTCTAGGCCGCACACAGAAGCCTGTGAACATAGTCATTCCGTGCATAGATGACCCCAAATCACACATTGGAAAGCATGAGTGTCTATTTCAAACAAAGTGCTTTTTGACTGGGGGGTCATATTTTGACAGCAACAAACAAACATAATTTGACCCCCCAGTATTATGTATTAGGATGTTGATATTCCTTCATCAGCCAACACTCCCCACTGACAGGTAGTACCCCCCCCCCCCCCCCCCCCCAAGATAGAGATATATATATATATAATATTTTTTTCAAATCCGGCTGAAAATAGTTCCATCATTTGTTCGATGGGAATCGCAAACAAAAAGCAGAGCGAGCCCAGATTGTCCATACCTCCTCGTTCACTTTGCATTGGAGTCAGTTTCCCAGGTCGATTTCCGGTTATGTCATCATAACGCGTCGGCCTCGTCACGATGTCCGCGACAAAGCCGGTATTTCATAGAATGTAACAAAAAACGACTAATTCAACTAAAATAGCAGGTTTAGCGTGTTGCGCGGGGAGAGACAATGGAATAAAACGCGGGTTTAGCGTGTTATGCAGTGAAGCTGCTCTTTATAATCTATATTTGACTCTACTTCTACTCTAGGTCAGCGTGAGGAAGACGGCACTGCCTCGTCCAAAGTTGTCTGCCATGGAGAAAAAAGTTCACATATTGGACAGAGAATGTGACAACCTCGCAGATCAGGTATGTGGACTGGAATCATTAAATGGAGCATTCAGCCCCTGGGGATTAAATACTTTCTGTGAATTAACTCACTCACTCGCAGAAATGTATTTGAATTAATAAATATTTGTTATCAAATCAGTTTAGTGATATCGACAACCTGTCTTAAAGAAGACCAATTCATAACGTAACAGAGCTATTGCAATATTGCAGTACTGTGGTATTGACAAGCCAAAGTGCTTTACATCAAGAGAAAACAACAAAAGAACAATCCATGCACTAGCAGGCATACAGATACAAAACATACATAATAATACAAAAATGATGATTAAAAAAAGGCTTGAACATGGGTGGCTTTTCAGGAGAGATTTAAATGTGGATACTGGTGTAATGTATTGAATGCTTTTATTTTAGACAAAACGGCACATAATAGGATTTTGGCTTAAAACAATTGTTAAACACATTTATAATGTAATATAAGTACTATTTCTTTTGCCGCTGTTGGATCATTTCAACTTGGCACATAAAGTCAGTCTTTCATAAACATTCTGTGACATTACAATATCAATGCATCCCTAGCTTATATGTTTTGCAAAACAAAAACGCTGTTGTCTGTGTGTCACCCGAAATCTCCACAGGGGAATCCTTCACTGCGACAGCCCCGCATGCGGCATAATTATGAAACCTGAACCCTATTAAACTAAATCTGAGATGATGCAAGTTTGCTTTAAATGGATTGTGTGTGCCCGTGTTTGCAGTTTGCAGATGCTGTAACTACAAGCAGCCATACAGATGGAAGGAGCAAGGGCTTAGATCTTGAAGATCTTCTCGTCACTATGGGTGGAGACCCCTTCTCCACCAGGAAGCAGTTACCACGGACCCCTGAGAGCTTGAGTTAGTAATTGTTATAGAAGTCCTGATGTAGTGGAAGTGTTTCAAATCAATACTCAAGCTTTTCTTAATTTATTCACCAATTGGTTATGTTGGCGGTCTGTTAAAAATGGCACAAGGAGTGGGCTATGCAACAGTTACACTTTCTTTTATGACTGGGCATATTCTCATTTTATCTAGATTCCTATGTGATCTAGAAATAAATTTAATCGCCTTCACACGTGGCGGTTTTACTACTGTACCGCTGAGGACTCGAGGAATGTGAAGTTGGATCGGCTGAGAGGTTGAGGTTCTCCAGAACCAGCCTGGCCTGCTCCGAACCACTCATCCAATTCACTTCACACTTGTTTCGTCTATTGCTGTGTTAAGTCAATCGGATGATCGGTTCTCCAGACCCGGCCTAAACTTGCCTGGGTGCCTAAACGGGCAGTGCAACTAGTTGAGTAAATGACAGATTTCTAGTGGGTACTTGGAACAACAACACCGTTATAGGTAGAGGCGCACTCTACTCAATTGGTGCAGATTCTTAAAGATCAATGGAAAAAAGGGAATATCTGCACTCTTGAGTATAGGTTTCTTATGGGTTTCTTTATTAACCCAATCCCCGCCGAAAAACGTAACCTACATTCATTGATGGCCTATTATACGTCTTCTCTGTGAGACGTACTCTAGTTGGAAACGCTGAGGAAGGCCTGCGTGCCGAAACACATTCGTTTCTCTAGGTAGACTGCTGCTGTGTACTCGTCTCATTAATAAAGAAACTCATAAGAAATTATACTCAAGAGTATATATTCCCTTTTTTCTAAGACCATGAAAGCCAAATCTTCCTGCTTGTTAGTGGGGTAAATAACCTTTCTTTTGTTTCTTTTCTCAGTTTTGGACGTAAAGAGCTCATGGCGAAAGGCAGTTAAAGAAAAAGGTCTAGAGTTGTCAACTTTGGAAGGGGACTCTTCTTTGAGAGGAATATACTTCTCTGCCCTTGCTGAGACGGATGAGGCCTTTGGGACACCCGAGGCGCCTTCTTCACAAGGCGTTTACTGCGATCCCGCCTCAGCAACCACGTTGCACCAGCAGGGGGACGCCTCTCACACGTCCGGGGACTCGTCCAACATGGAGGCTGCTCTCTGCAGTCCAATCGGGACCGGTGTCGGCGAGGCTTCACACTTCAGCCTCCAGCACGAGACTCTTCCTGACGTGGACAGTGACAGCATGCTGAGCCTGGGCGGCGATGACGCTTCGAACACTTCCGACGACACGGAGGACGAGCTCCTCCTCCTCGGCATTCCCTCCCTGGCGATGGAAGCCAGGCGTACGCCGCTGGCTGCGCGTCGGCACGTGGACCGGATCCAGCAGGCGTGCAGCGACCTGTCCTTTATGGACGGCGGGAAGCAGACGGCGACGCCAGACTGCCTTTTGTCTCGACACTTGTCACATCACCTCTCGCACATCATGGAGAGTCCAGCGGCCACGGGTCAAGTCTTTTCACTGGATCTCGACTCGCTGGAGAGTCGCTCGCCGCCAAGCAAGCAAGAATTCAGCCTCCCTAACCTTGTCACGTTCTCTCCAGAGAGCGTCTCACCCTCAAGTAAGAATGAGTACAGCCTCCCTAAACTGGTCACGTTCTCTCCCATAGACGACATATAGTGGCTGCTACAATTTCCAATCCAACCTTTTTTATCAGAGGTGCAAGCTTTGACACCTTTTGCTACTTTGCAACTTGCCATTTTAGCTCAAAATAATTAAAATTCTGTTGGATCTGTCTCTTTAACACAAACCGGGATTCCTTCAAAATAGAAGTTCGGGGTGCCTGGAAGATATTGCCGCTTTTACAAAAAGCCTCCCCCCCCCCCCCCCCTTCCATTCCGGGAAAAAGACATATTTTTGCTTGCTTACCTTTCTCTCGTTTCGATATTATCGCTCGATCATCCCTCGCGTTCATATTTTGAACGAGAGGCAGGTGAGAAGTCAGAAATGAAGAGCTTAGTATATCCATGTGATGTAAACCACAGAGAGCGCCCTAGATTAGGAGATAGGAGGCATTCTTTCTGCAGCGGTAAACTAGGAAGTGACCGGGACCGCAGATGAACGAAGGGCGAAGAGTATGGTGGCCTTAGAGGCCAACCCCCCAAAAAAGAGAAAAAAATCTGAATATTCTTCTCATTTGATATCATTGAAAATGTGCTAGGACGTGTACACTACACACGTGTACACACGTCCTAGCAACCCGTCAGTTGGATTGCTTATGATGTGCCCACGCGTCGTACGGTCTGAACCAGTTAAGAAAGGCACTAAGAGAAATAAGCGATGGCTGTGCCAACAATGCTCCAACTCTGATAAACGGGGTACAAAGAGAAATTTGGTGATATTTGGAATTAAAAGTGAATGAAGACGAGCCACTTTGCTTGTAATGAGGGGTAAAAAAAATAATTATTTCCATCACAGGCAGCCAGTTCCCTGTTTTTTTTAGCCTTTATATTTAACTCATTGCTCCCACACCTTGGCACAGGCTTGATGATGTCAGTGACAAGTAGCTGACAATGCTTGTATGTAGCAGTGTTGATTTCGTCGACTAAAAAATGTTCGTCGACTACCTTTTTTCACAATTTCGTCAACAAATAAAAACTAGACTAAAATGTTAGGAAGGGACTAGTGGACAAGAGATCTAGTTATAAGTCATATTACACTAGTTTGCATGCTGAAATTACAATTTCAGTACGCAAGCTCACAACATGTGTAGTGTCATTTCGACGGCATCAAGGCCCATCAACATACATCTTAGTTGACTTGATCAACTGTAGATTTAGTCGACTAAAATCTAAAGACTAAAACTAGACCAAAGGATGACTAAAACTAAGTGAAAACTATTCAAGACACTGACTAAAACTAAGATCTAAATCTGCCAAAAACAACACTGTAGTAACGTACCATTAGTACACCGCAGAAGGTTCGACTCGAGAATGGAAATGCTTAGGGTATACATAATTGTATTGTGCCTAATTGTATTTTTAAATATACATGCAAAATAAATATTGTATAACTAAACTAACCGATGTATTAACTATTATAAACTACTGTAGATGTGCTTGTATGTCATTTCTATTTGAGAAACGGGATACATTTTATTTAACTACAGTCAACCTGGTGTGCTCATTTTGGACATTTACTCTAGGTTACTGTACTGTGCATAACTAATTTGTACATCTGTAAAAAGTAGATGCGTTTAAGCTGTTTCTAATTTTCAATAAAAGTTGTCAAACCTTGCCTAATGTCTTTGTATTACAGTATATAGTTAAATTGACTTGCTATTCAAAATGGACATTTTTAGGGGGTTGGGATTCTACCGTTCATTTCAAACGCTTTGGGACTGAGGTCGATTATAAAAATGAAATCCTGACCCAAGTTCTGAAAAACTTAAAATATTTATTCAAAAATTACAAAAAACATGTGCTGCTTTATACTGTACATAGCAACTACCCCAAAAAGGGTTCCTGTCCTAAATAGGTTAATTTCTTTTTTTTTCTTTTTATGATCAGTACTTTATTTTAGATTTTTTTCTAAATACCGGTAGCTTAATTTGTCAATTTGTCATTAATCTGGAGATTGCTATCCTGGGAAGTGTAAAAAATATTTATATATACTACAGAGGCATCTGATTTTATTTTTTAATCATGGTTGTTCTTGTTGTGGTAACGACCCAACACACTCAAACAAAAGAGGCTGATGACCCCCCTTGGGCCCCCTCAACTCTCACTATCACTATAACAAAGTACAGGTGAAAATATAGTACAGGTGAAAATCTCTCTCTCTTTGAGAGAGAGTCGGCTCAGGAAGCCGTGGATATACATGCGAAGCCGTGGATATACACGGCTTACACGGCTTGGGATATGCGTGGATGTACGCAATCTTCAACCGATTGTTATAATTGGTATAAGTGAAGTTTATATTTTCATTGGGTGTACAAGTCATGTTTTTAATATGCCATTATCAAATGATATAGAGAGATGGTAGGGTAGTGCCCAAGCCCTGTTAGCCATGCAGCCTATATGATCTAGGCCTAGACTCTCTGTAACTGCCGGTGTCAGTTGGTTCATTTAACTTCAGTAATGTCTTTACTTTGAAGTTTGTTATTTTTCTTTGTTTATTTGTGTTGTCTTATTTTGACACTTCCTGTAGACCCTAGGTACTTTTATTGTGAAACTTCCTGTTGGTGTATATATATATATCTGAAGCATGCTGGCTTCACTCACCTCAGAGACACTCAGTCAGAGTGAGACACAGCATGTGGAAGCAGCAGAGCCACATGTGCCTGCCTTTGCTGTGTCCTGTGCCAAGTATTATCCCAAGATTGTTATGAAGTTCAAGGTGGCATTCGATTCAACCCTTAGCCCCTCAGTTAGCGGAGTGAGTTTTTCACGGTGTTCAACAACCTTCAACTGTACCTGAAGAATAAACAACACCCGTTGAGACCATTCAAGTTCTATTTCATTCATAAACCGAGGGCGCTAACACTCTCAATTAGGGATTTTCCCAGAGGTTAATTTCACTGATGTGTACAACCTTTATTCAAATAGTTTCATTTGAATTGGAGTGTGAAGCTTGAGGTAGTTCATAATCACTTCAATGTGATGCCTGGGTGAGATGGAAATTATGCCAGTCAGCATGGGCCACCGTTTAATGCTGTGGCCAAAATAATTATACACATTTTCTATGGTATCATAAAACAGTTTGAGCTCTGTGTTACGGTCCTATGTAGACAGACAGACAGGCAGGCAGGCAGGCAGGCAGGCAGGCAAAGAGCTACTCATGTTATGTTATTATGTTATTATAACAGCTACTCATGTTATGTGCAATAATTTGTGCAGTTATGGAAACAGCTCTTTGTGTTTATGCAAGAAAATGTAACACATTTATTTATTTACATATTGTGTGCATGCACATTGTACTTTGATACATTTTGCGAAAATGAAGCAATTGAAAGAGAGAAGTTATCAAGTATCATTAATGTCGTAATTTTATCTACTGGCCCCTGGCCCCTTGCCATTTTTGTAATGTGGCCCACAGGTAAATCTATTTGAGTATCCCTGGCCTAACCTGACTTTGCCAGCTGGGGGCGGTATTGAAACAGAAGACACCAGAGCGGAGCAGACCTGAACGGTGTCCGCTTTTTCATTCCCTGCCATTATATTGTTCTTCTCTACTGTGACTCTGAACTGCTGAATCTTTTCCTGTCGCTCCCGGATCATCTTCTCTAGCTCAGCCCTTTTCTTGTCCAGCTGTGGACGCTTCTGTTCATACTCTACCTCTATCAGGACCGTGTCGTGATCTTTATGATCTGTCATCGAACATGTAACGCAAATGCACTCTTCGTCTTCTCTACAGAAGATCTCCAGCATCCTGCCGTGTTCTTTACACAGCCTGTCCTCCAGTTTTACAGGGTCGACTAACTTGTGCGTCTTCAATGATGCAACTTTATGATGAGGCTCCAGATGCGTCTCACAATAAGACGCCACACATGACAGGCAGCTCTTCACGGCATTAATCTTGGTGTCAGAGCAGGCATCACAGGGCACCTCCTCTGGGATGGGAATGGGAGCATCTAGTTTAGACTTCTTGAAATGAGCAGCCACCTCAGAGATCAGCGTGTTGACACAGAGATCTGGTCTCGGGTCAAAAGCTTTTTTACACATGGGACAGTGGCAGACATCAGTGCTGTCCCAGTACTTTGTGATGCAGGCTTTGCAGAAGCTGTGTCCACACGGAGTAGTTACAGGCTGACTGAAGAGATCCAGACAGATGGAGCAGAGAAAACTGTCCTCTGATATCGCACTGGTGCTGGGAGAGGCCATAGCTGTAGGAGGAGAGAAGAGGAGATGTTTTATTAACCCAAAGATATCATAGCAAAAAACATACATTTTGTAATAGTGACTGTAAAGCACTCACTATTGTAAATGTAGAACACAAGATGTGCTGAACTCACGATTAAAATGTTATTATTATTTTCATAATATAAGAAGGAGGAAGAAGAAGAGGAGGAGAGGAGATATTTTATTAAACCAAAGATGTCTTAAGTCAGACCTCCCCTCATAACTAAAAGTTTTAAGATTGACTGTAAAGCACTCCAAACACAAGCTACATGGCTGGCTTGGCTGCCATATAGGCATACAGTATATGATTATAGTTGGAAAAGTGATTGTTGTTGTTTTCTTAAATTATTTTATAAGAATTATAGACAAGGAAAGCACTTCCCAGTTTACTTTTGAATTCCCACACAGACATTTGTGTTTACTGACTTTCCATTCATTGATTAGGACAGTAACACATTACACTATCAATATGTAAGTGTCATAATTATAGTACTCGGGCTTCGAATCCACTCTCCTGGCCAAGACAAAAGTGTGTGTGCGCGTGCGTGCGTGTGTGACTGTGTGTGTGTGTGTGTGTGTGTGTGTGTGCGTGTGCGTGTGTGTGTGTCAGGCTAATACAGTCATAATGGGATATATATTGTCTTGTCATTGTGTGCCCACAGCTGGTCATTTTACAACCAATGACACATACAGGCAGTGACAGGGTTAATGATTTAAAATTCACATAAAACTTAATCTCTCCGACCTCTGAGTCTGAGCTAATTACTTAGGTACTAGTTACTTATAAGCACTGCAAATCTTTTAGTAGCACACAAGCCAAAGAGGACTAAATGATGCATCTTTTAAAAAAAGTATTTCTACAAGTTTAATATTAACGGGACTATACAAAGCATCATATTTGAAAAGGAAGTTAACTAAATGAGGAACAACTGTGGGTAACTTGAACCCCAAACGTCCGTGTCACCGTGTGCATGGCAATTAAAGTAAAAGTGTCCTTTAACTACAAAACAGTAATAATAGTTCGGGTACTTAATAGACAGTGGAAGAGTCTGGTGTGGAGTCTTCATGTGGACTCAGGCTAAGCAATTTCATCATCCACTCCCTATTACTATAAGATCTGAATACAAACAAGAATCATAGCATTCTGAACTAACCTGTTTGAATGTAGAATTTCCCTTTCTGTGAATGCAGACTTTTTTCTCCCCGTTTTTGTGCACCTTTAAAAAGATAGAACTAGAAGCGTGCAACGATCTTCCTCTGATGTGAAAACCTTTCAGAACAGTTACAGTTGAGGCTTCAGTAGGCAAAGGTTTTGTTTCTGCAGAATTACTGACTGTACTGTATAAGTTCCGTTTCCGTGAAATGGCACAGCTGTCTGTACACTTGTTTATTTTCCAAAGCTGTTCTGTTTGTTGAGTCTCAACACTTTCCAAACAGAGACTGAAAAGCGAGATATCATATTGTATGAGCTGGAAAAAATGTATTGCTCTGAGTTCATAGTTTAAGTACTGCACTGAAAGGCTCTGTTTTATCTATGTTGTAGGAGAACTTCGCCGTTTTTGCATGTTTTGCATGTGTTTGAATAATGTTTGCTGTATTAACACAGATGTGCACACACATGCAGTAAATTGATCAAATCTGTGACTACTAAACTATTAAAGTAGCTTCTCATTCCACATTAAGACAAATTGTGATGTTTTTGGGTGTGTGTGTGTGTGTGTGTGTGTGTGTGTGTGTGTGTGTACAATGTTTGCACTTTACTTTTATTTTATTCTTTTATAAATGTAATGCTTGGAGAGGGCCACTTTATATAACGATCGATCGTTGTCACCTCATCTATATCTAGCCAGAAAGATGGCTTGGAGTAGTACAGGACAGGACAACAGAACAGGAATGTATAAACACATCACTGTAAAAATAACCTATTAGTGTTAATGGCCCATCTAACATTACCATTGTCATTCATGCGGACATTAGTGTTCAAACACCAGTAATTACCCAAATAATTAGTATTACTTTGAAATTGCATGCAGAGCCATTTTGAGCATTGACCCCAGTAGAAGGGCTCCAGCTGTGAATTTTACACCTCTCCCGCTTAGCGGAGACTGGGGTGTGGTACAGGACATCTCCCTGAACACGTGGGTATGTCCAGATAGTTGCCTCGCGGAGCCGTCTTTTGTCCAGTGTCCAGTCTGGGTCCGGAAACGGTATTTTTTTTGCATTGACCCCAGTAGAAGCTCTGCTGCTGTGAATTTTACACCTCTCCCGCTTAGCGGAGACTGGGGTGTGGTACAGGACATCTCCCTGAACACGTGGGTATGTCCAGATAGTTGCCTCGCGGAGCCGTCTTTTGTCCAGTGTCCATTCTGGGTCCGGAAACGGTACATTTTTTTGCATTGACCCCAGTAGAAAGGCTCCAGCTGTGAATTTTACACCTCTCCCGCTTAGCGGAGACTGTGGGGTGGTAGAGGACATCTCCCCGGACGCGTGGGTATGTCCAGATAGTTGCCTCGCGGAGGCCTCTTTGTCCAGTGTCCATTCTGGGTCTGGAAACGGCACTTTTTTGAGTGTTGACCCCAATAGAAGGTCTGCTGCTCTGAATTTTACACCTCTCCCGCTTAGCGGAGAGTGGGGTGTGGTAGAGGACATCTCCCCGGACGCGTGGGTATGTCCAGATAGTTGCCTCGCGGAGGCCTCTTTGTCCAGTGTCCATTCTGGGTCTGGAAACGGCACTTTTTTGAGTGTTGACCCCAATAGAAGGTCTGCTGCTCTGAATTTTACACCTCTCCCGCTTAGCGGAGAGTGGGGTGTGGTAGAGGACATCTCCCCGGACGCGTGGGTATGTCCAGATAGTTGCCTCGCGGAGGCCTCTTTGTCCAGTGTCCATTCTGGGTCCGGAAACGGTACATTTTTTTGCATTGACCCCAGTAGAAGCTCTGCTGCTGTGAATTTTACACCTCTCCCGCTTAACGGAGACTGTGGGGTGGTAGAGGACATCTTCCCGAACGCGTGGGTATGTCCAGATAGTTGCCTCGCGGAGCCGTCTTTTGTCCAGTGTCCACTTTATAAAGTCCATGCACTCCAGTGAATAGCATTTATCCATTTAGATAACTTTTTTATGTTATTTAATTACTTATTTTTACACAGAAACATAATGTGTGTCTTTACAATAACTGTAATGTAATAATAATACTAATAATGTAATGTAATAATTATTTAATTAACGAATTAAATAACCTTATCTTATTCTGAAGGCAACCGGATGTCTTAAATTAGCTAGCTCTCAGACAGGAAGTTCTAAATTAGCTAATAAGACGGAGCCGCTTCTGACGGCGTCGCTTATTCGCTTCCCCTCTGTCAGAGGTGGAAGCGACGCGCAGCCGCTTGTGACCTCCACTACGCCAGGTCCAAGGTAGTTATTTCAGTGTTCAAACCCCAGGTCAGGAATCAGTTTTGTAGCAGATTATGTTCCATCCTTTAATTAATGACAGGAAACCATCCAATTACTAAAGCAATGTTTTCTATTTGAAGCCTGCAACTGTAACAGCGTTGGACGAATGCATGTGGCAGGTGAGCCGCAAACTATCAAAACTTGGATGTACTACACGCTTTTAACAATACAGCGTGGCGAGCCGCGCACCATCAGCAAACAGACAAATATAGGGCTGCCCTGCGTTATAATGCGTACTTTTAACAATACAGCGTGGCGAGCCGCCCACCATCAGAAAACAAACAAATATAGGGCTGCCCTGCGTTGTAATGCGTACTTTGTAGGGCTAGCTATAGTAGCAGCCCACACATTAAAAAACAGCAAACACTGGTAATGGATCATGTAAATTGAAATGTTTGAGCGTGGGCTTTCGGACTAGATCATAGAGAAGATCAGTCAGAGTACCCTGCTCAATTTAATCTGCTCAATGAGACAATCGCGCAGAAGACACCAGGAACAGAGACAAACTCTTCGCAGCAGCCAGGCTGTCCACGCCATAGTGGTGTTTCTAACGAGAAAATTGAGGTTCCGGGGTGATTCTCTACGCTTTTTTTTTGTTGCAATAACTCGGTTGCCATTCGAAAAGCTCCTGTGGTTTACTGAAAAGCGAGAGATAAAAACAGTAAACTTAAGTACAGGAACCAGACCGCATTTAGGGTTAGAAAAAACACCCCGTGTGCAGGAGTGGGCGAGGCTCCAGACTTTATAAAGGCTAGAGGCATGACGTCAACACCTCCTCCCGTAATATTTCTAAAAGGGCTGCAAAATAAATTAATCAAGGACAACTTAATCTGCAAACATGATGACAAGGGTTTTTTGCGAGAATGATCTGGCATTAATTTGGACGTGTTTTTATTATCATCCTAAAGTCATAGCATGTGTGTGTTTATAATTATGCGATAGGCTACAATACTTAAAATGTAGCTATAGCTGTGCATTTATATTTCTAATCAGAAAATAGTTTTAACTACAGTACATTTTGACGAAGGTACACCTTTTAAAATACAAAATACCACTGGCAAATATGAAAGACTACATCTACAACACACTTCAGAATAGATTCAGAAAGCTATTCTGAGATCAGTATAAAGATATTTTAAAAAGTTGGCTTTGAAGAGCCAAAAGAAAAGAAAATCTGGTGCATTTTAATACTGGACACTGGACAGTGCAGAAAGTGACCACGGAAGTGTAGCTGTAGGGTGGAAGAGTGACTGTTTGTTACAGTTGAGAAGGTAAAGAATAAAGTTTAGAATAAAGACATTAGTCATTTTGATGTATCCAGTGGTCATTGGAGTGGTCATCATATTTTCCCAATGGGGTGGGAGGTGGGAGGCTAGGACAGACTTTGTTGACTTTGGCCTTTCTATTGGACTTATCTTACATACGAATCAGTGAGATCAGTCTGATGAATACCAAACTTGTCACTTTCACAATACTGTTATGAATGATAATTGTTATTTTTCACATACAGGTTTCCGAGAACAAGACATTTCTACATTTCACTGCTAAATTTCACAAAATGTAGAATTGATTGAATAAAATAAATGTGAAATTTGCTTAATTGTAATAGAGTGATCAAATTTAATTAAATGTAAAACCATATCGTTAAAATAACACTGAGCCACATTAAGCAAAACATAATCGCATTCATCTGAATAATAATTTTAACTGACAGTTTGCCCCTAGTTTTCTCACATTAGTCTATTGTGTTTGTTGTTTTCTATGTATGTTCAAAATTGTGCACAATGCATAAATGAAATCTGACTGTATAATGCCTCACCATTGTTGCAATACCATCTTGCTTGCATAATACTACACTATGTGTTACAGAGCAAAATATACTAATCCTAATGTTTATTCATGATTTTCTCCAGATAATTGGTACAGCTTGGGGACACAACATAAGGACGGCTCTAGAGCCAACCGTCTTGTCCACAGAGCCCAGAGGTCATCTTCAGGCCATGCTAGGATGAGCAGGGAGGTCCAGGGAGGATCACTGACGTGACCATTGACACTCTTCCAGACAACATGACACACTTAGTGCTGAGGGAGGTAACATGCCCAGCAATGTTCAGAGACAGATTGTAGTCTCTGGTCAGAGTGATAAAGTTACAGTACAGTATACCAGTAACAATTAGTTTTTCTTGACACCCTGGATGAGGTTCTTTATTAAGCACTGCCCTCTGCTGGAAGTAAGAAATATACTCAATTTAACTTTGCCCACTGAGGGTGCATGAATGTAACTACTTTCTCAGAGTTCACTGTGTCTGTTAGATAAATATATTAGTTTATATAGAGACTTAACCCTAAAAATAGACGCTCTATTTCTCTATTTTATGTTTTCTAGGAGGATTCTGGCAGGTATTACACATGGCGTAGTTTTGGCTCAGAGGACATACGCACACGTGAACTCTGGGTAGACATGAGTGACCTCCAGCATGGACAAGTCAGAATGCACGGCATTCTGTCCAATACACACAGACAGGCTGCGGTAAGTCATATTCATGCGCATATGCACGCATGTCGTATGCACATACCATATGCACGCATGTACATATGCACGCACATACCATATGCACGCATGCACATATGCACAAACATACCGTGTGCAAATAAAACTAAATTAACTTACTGTTGACACATACTTTAGCAAAGGAACATAGATGTGTTGTGTAGTCTGTCTGCTGTATCATATGGGGATATAGCTCAGTGGTAGAGCATTTGACTGCAGATCAAGAGGTCCCTGGTTCAAATCCGGGTGTCCCCTCTATTATGTCAAAAACAAGAAATGTGTTCATTAATAATCTATACTGCTTTTGAAAAATAAGATATTTTAATTCTGCACATTGCAACAGGCATGTGTATAAATAAAAGCATTTCAGAGAGCAATGTTTATAGCTGTAAAGGACATTGAGTGTGTGTTTACCTAATACTCTATGGTAGCTATCCACACTTTTCCTGGGCTGTGTGTGCTCCAGTTCCTGTCGATTTGATCCAATGAAAGCCAATGAAACTGGTCAGATGACCAATGATATCCAATGAAATCAACAGGAACTGGAGCACACACAGCCCACAGGAAAAGTGTGGATAGAGCGTGTTACAAACTAATTTAATAAACTATTACCCTGTTGGATTAATTCATGGGGAAAGGGAAGGAACTTTATCCCAGGTGAGTTACACACGTTATTGTTCATTGCTTCTGCCGCCGTGCAGAAATGTGCTGTTAAAACGTGTGTCATTGACCGCCTCTGAGCCCATATTGGACTCTTTAATTTCTAAAACAAGGTTCTGTAAGATCCAACACAGTTGTGTGCGTGCGTGTGTGCGTGCGTGCGTGCGTATGTGTGTGAGTGTGTGTGTGTGTGTGTGTGTGTGTGTGTGTGTGTGACAACTAATAGGCCTACATCAGATGTTGTTGTTGATGACATTAGAGAAGTGACCATTGTAGAAGTGGGTTGTGCAGCCATTCAACCACAGTGAGTCTGGAAGAGACATATTCCTTATCAAGGTGTATAAAGTACCAACATATTATAGATGGATGTTATTATACAGCTTGGTTGCACATTAACTGCTTTTTGTGTTCATAATATCCTAACCTACTATTGACCAAGTAAGAGACTGCCTTTGGGGATGCAGTTAGTACTGTAGGACAATTATTTCACCTTTTGTTTAACTATTAGGCTACTATATTGACCTTACTTGGAGACTGCCTTTGGGGATGGAGTTGAGTAGTACTGGACAATTATTTCACGTTTTATAAATGTGTGTCATTATAACAAACTGTCTGAATGCACCTAATTCATTAATTCTCTGAAGGATGTGCTCCGGTAGCTTCTGTGGGTTCAGTCATTGTGTTTCATACATTCACTGATGTGTGTTTACATGCTTTATACTCCTGTTAGAGAGTAGATAGCTTGTTTATGTAGACATAGCACTCTTTTGTGTTACTGTACCATAGTTTAATATTCTACTGTTAGACAGATGTTAGGTTCTTAGCTTACTTATGACTATTTTTTTAATGTATTTTATGTATTTGATGTATTACCATGTGTTGAACCTTACTGTAAGTCTCTCTGGATTCAGAGCGTCTGATAAATGACTCCATTGTAAATTGTAGCTGACGACCCTGTCAACCCTTTTACAGTAGAACTGTTACTTCTGTTATGAGCCAGCAGGTGGCAGCATTGGCCCACAGTTCAGCTTGTTGACTGTTCAAGCATATCAAAGTGAGTGCCAGTGATAGAAGAAGTAGTTCTCACATTGTTGAGTGGTGCTGGCCACTCCTATGCGGAGCTGTGTATGTATGTGTACATGTATGTGTACACACGTGCGTGTATGTATGTATGTATGTATGTGTACGTAGCAATGGCATGTCATTTCCGGCGCATGCTCTGCTGCGACGGCACGGTCTGTTCATTTGTTTGGTGCTGGGTGTTTCGTCTTTCTCGTCTTTTTTCGTCATTTTTGTTTACTTTTTTATTTTTGTCTGCCCATGAGTTTCCCCCGTCTGGCTAAACGACCATCATGCTAGACATGTACAGAACAACCTGGATTGTATTTATTATCCTTTGGATAATAAATGACAGCTCCGCGGTGGCTCCGGTGGTTAGCCCAGTGTTAACGCCGGATGCCAGCGGTGACTACGGGACACTCATCCACACCTACAGCCGGGATGATCTCCTTCAACTACGGTCCTCTATTTTGTGCAATATTAGACCGATGGACTACCTTCCTCCGGAGATGCGTCCCAGAAAGAGGGGGAGACGAGGGGGTGTACGGACCAGACTGAGGAGACGTCGCTTCAGACCCCATCTCCCCTCCATCATACTGGCTAACGTTCGCTCTCTCAGGTACAAGATGGACATACTACACGCCAAGTGCCGACTGGAGAGAGCCTACAAGGAAGCCTGTATCATCGTTCTGACTGAAACTTGGCTCGACGAGACCATACCGGACTCCGATGTCAGTTTGGATGGTTTCACCATCATACGGGCGGACAGGACAGGTCAGTCAGACAAGGACAGTGGCGGAGGGGTCTGCATCTATGTCAACAACAGGTGGTGTAATAACATCAAGGTACACAACACAGTCTGTACACCTAACATAGAGATGCTAACCCTGTCACTCCGCCCCTTCTATCTCCCAAGAGAATTCCCAACTGTGGTTGTCGGGTGTGTTTACATCCAGCCTAAAGCTAACTACAGAATAGCAGCAGAGCTAGTAGCCGACGCAGCTAATTCTCTAATGGCTAGGTACCCCGAAGCCCCGTTGTTTTTCCTTGGAGACTACAACAACTGTAGACTCGAGGGGGTCCTGCCCTCTCTCCATCAATATGTGGACGTTCCCACTAGGAAGGAACGGATCCTGGATCTGTGTTATGGAACTATCGAGAATGCTTTTAGCGCCCGAGCGCATCCTCCACTGGGAGGCTCGGATCATAACACAGTGCTTCTTCTCCCGCACTACAAACCAGAGCTGAAGCGGTCCAAACCACAGACCTACTGCGCCCCTCAATGGACGGAGGACGCAACTGCACAGCTGCAGGGCTCACTGGCATGCACGGACTGGGACGTCTTTGAAGGCGACCTAGATGAAAGGGTTTCCGTGATCACAGACTACATCAAATTCTGTATCACCACCACTATTCCCACAAAGACAATAAAAAAATATCCAAACTCCAAACCATGGATCACCCCCCATATTAAACATAGTCTCAGTGAAAAGCAGAAGGCATTTCAACGCCAAGATTGGGCCGCCCTCAAGACTATCGATGGGAAAATTAAGAATGAAATTCTTAAAGCCAAGCTAAAATACAAAAATAATATGGAGGAGGAGTTTAGGAGCATGAACACAAAACAAGCCTTCAATAAAGTCAAAATCCTTACTGGTGGTGAGACAAAACAAAAGAACTGTACAACTCCGGATCCTACCACCTTTGCAAACACCCTGAACACTTTCTACAAACGGTTTGACAGTCAAGATTACTCTGCTGCCTGTGAGGAACTGTTGGGAGCCCTCCCCTTTCAGGAGCCGCCACATCCCCCCTTCAACGAGGAGGATGTCCGACAGCTGCTGGCCAGGTGTAAGCCTGGCAAGGCGCCAGGGCCGGATGGCATCTCGGCAAAGGTGCTTAAGCTCTGCGCCATGGAGCTCTCCCCCATCCTTCACTCCATATTTTGGGAGTCCTACAGGACAGCAGCCGTACCCACCCTCTGGAAAACATCCACCATTATACCAGTACCCAAGAAACCCCGCCCCTCAGAACCCAACCATTATAGACCCGTTGCACTAACTTCAATAATGATGAAATGCCTGGAAAAACTGATTCTGAACATCATTCTGCCAGCTGTCAGGTCACAGCTGGACCCTTTCCAGTTTGCCTACCGGGCCAAGAGGGGGACAGAGGACGCTGTGGCATGCCTCCTTCACTCCCTTCTCCAACACCTGGATTCATCTTCGGACAATTTTGCCACTATTCTTTTTGTTGACTTTAGTTCTGCCTTTAATACAATTCAACGCCATCATATGATCAAGAAACTGCATCAGCTCAACATCCCCCCACTTCTCATACACTGGACTCACAGCTTCCTGAGCAATAGACCACAAACAGTTAAAGTAGGTACATCATTTTCATCAACTGCCATCACCAACACAGGGGCCCCTCAAGGCTGTGTCCTCAGCCCCTTCCTCTACACTCTGTACACAAATGACTGTATTAGCCCCTCACCCACTAACATCACATACTTTAAATACTCTGATGACACTGCCATTCTCGGACTGCTCCATGACAATAACTCTATTACGGTCTATCAGAATACCATTTCTCATTTCACACAGTGGTGCACTGACAACTATCTAGAGTTGAATGTGGTCAAAACAAAAGAACTGGTCATTGAAACAACAACCCACACTGGACTTAACCCACTCCTCATTAATGGTAAAACAATAGAACAGGTAGACAGTTTCACATATCTTGGACTCACACTGGACAATAGACTCAGGTTTGATCAACACATTACATCTATCCAGTCACGCTTTCAGCAAAGACTCCATGTAATCCGAAAACTAAGATCATTATCTGTTGCTCCTCATCTTCTGCTATTATTGTACAAAAGCATTATTCAACCTGTTCTGTTGTACTGTTCTGCATGTTTCTACACCATACTGTCCATGCCTAACAGGAACAAACTTTTCAGTATCACCCGTATTGCTTCCAAAATCATCGGACTTCCTACACCCACACTTTCTGATATGAACAATAACGCCATCACACGACTAGCACTCTCGATATCAAATGACACTGACCACCCTCTGTATCGTTTCTTTAACCTCATGCCATCTGGACAAAGATACAGAACCTTGCCATGGAAAAAGGTCCGTTTTAGTAGGAGTTTTGTCCCCTCAGCCATCGCGGCATTAAACAAACTGCCCCGCCGATAGGATGGTTCTGTACACAGCTTGTGGGGACCTCATGTTTTGTTTTTTTGTACTGTCTTGGTGTTATGTGCTCTGTGTTGTTTTGATGTGGGTGTTGAACTGTTGAACAGATTGTGAAGACAAATATCCTTCGGGACAATAAAGATTATTATTATTATTATGTGGAGGGAAAATGCTCAGAATTAACAACATTAGTCAAAGTAGCAGAACTACAGTAAAAGCTCACAACATGCCCTTTTCTCATTTATTTGATTGATTGAAAACTATTTGACAGAAATGCAAACAGCCTGCAGTACAATATACACGTCTATAAGGATATGAACATTATGGAGGCTCTTTAACCTAATGCTTCTCAAACATGTTCATGTCAAGGACCCCAAAATGATCTATTTGTCTGTGGACCCCCGTCTGTGACAGCATAGACCCCAAAATGATCTATTTGTCTGTGGACCCCCGTCTGTGACAGCATAGACCCCAAAATGATCCATTTGTCTGTGGACCCCCGTCTGTGACAGCATAGACCCCATGAGAGAAGATGTGTATTGTTACAATATTTCAGATTATTTTTCAAAGCGTATTGAAAATAGTAGATGAAAAGCTGACAACGCTGAGAAGCTTGATGAAAGATAGAGATGAAGGTAAAATAGTTTCTGTAGATTCAGGTAGATCAGAGGACTGGCTAGCATATCGCTCTTTAAGAGACAAAGTGACCACATTAAATGAACAGAAAAAAGCCTAAACTATCTAGAATTGTAGAAATTATACATGATGGTAAAAAACGCTGGAGTATTCTCTCTCAAATCAAATCACGGGTAGAGATAAAATGAGCAAAACATTTATTGAATCGGGTGAAAGCTTCATCACCAAGCCCCGAGAATTAGCTGATTATTTCAACAATTATTTCATAAGTAAAGTTGATACCATAAGAAATGACATGATGCCTGCAAACGGTCATCTATCTGGATCAATTATTAGAAATGATATCATGCAGAACAAAATATAATGCAAATTTGAATTTTTATTCACTAATGTATCTGAAATTAAAAATCTATTGTCTGAATTGAAATCTTAACAAACCCGGTGGTCATTATAATCTAGACAGGAGACTCTTGGAGCTGTCAGATGGAATTATAGCTCAGATATAGACCAGAACACTGTATAAAGTAATGGTACCAGTACCAGACAGTGTTACATAGAATAGACCAGAACACTGTATAAAGTAATGGTACCAGTAGCAGACAGTGTTACATAGAATAGACCAGAACACTGTATAAAGTAATGGTACCAGTAGCAGACAGTGTTACATAGAATAGACCAGAACACTGTATAAAGTAATGGTACCAGTAGCAGACAGTGTTACATAGAATAGACCAGAACACTGTATAAAGTAATGGTAGGCCTACCAGTAGCACACAGTGTTACATAGAATAGACCAGAACACTGTATAAAGTAATGGTACCAGTAGCAGACAGTGTTACATATATAATAGACCAGAACACTGTATAAAGTAATGGTACCAGTAGCAGACAGTGTTACATAGAATAGACCAGAACACTGTATAAAGTAATGGTACCAGTAGCAGACAGTGTTACATAGAATAGACCAGAACACTGTATAAAGTAATGGTACCAGTAGCAGACAGTGTTACATAGAATAGACCAGAACACTGTATAAAGTAATGGTACCAGTAGCAGACAGTGTTACATAGAATAGACCAGAACACTGTATAAAGTAATGGTACCAGTAGCAGACAGTGTTACATAGAATAGACCAGAACACTGTATAAAGTAATGGTACCAGTAGCAGACAGTGTTACATAGAATAGACCCAGAACACTGTATAAAGTAATGATACCAGTAGCAGACAGTGTTACATAGAATAGACCAGAACACTGTATAAAGTAATGGTACCAGTAGCAGACAGTGTTACATAGAATAGACCAGAGCACTGTATAAAGTAATGGTACCAGTAGCAGACAGTGTTACATAGAATAGACCCGAACACTGTATAAAGTAATGGTACCAGTAGCAGACAGTGTTACATAGAATAGACCAGAACACTGTATAAAGTAATGGTACCAGTAGCAGACAGTGTTACATAGAATAGACCAGAACACTGTATAAAGTAATGGTACCAGTAGCAGACAGTGTTACATAGAATAGACCAGAACACTGTATAAAGTAATGGTACCAGTAGCAGACAGTGTTACATAGAATAGACCAGAACACTGTATAAAGTAATGGTACCAGTAGCAGACAGTGTTACATAGAATAGACCAGAACACTGTATAAAGTAACGGTACCAGTAGCAGACAGTGTTACATAGAATAGACCAGAACACTGTATAAAGTAATGGTACCAGTAGCAGACAGTGTTACATAGCATAGAGCAGAACACCATTGAACACATTGTAGTTGTTTGTGCTACCATAGAGCCTGTGCCCTCCACCTAAACTCATGTAAACAGTGTCTCCCTCCTCCAGCTCTACCATCATTCCACCAGATATCTGTTCATGACCTCCACTATTGTATCCACAGCTAGTTACGAGTCTCTGCCCATATCTGCTCTTTTGCATGTAGACACAGAAACCCTCTGATGACCACATGTTCAATGCAGTATATGTGAAGTGATAGAGTCCTCGGACCGGCGCAGAGAATAGCCCTGAGAACACAGGATGAGAGAACACATTACATTAATAGAAATTAAAAAATACAGTTATAAAAATAAAAACCTTAATTTAAAAAGTCAGATCTACAAGTTGTGTGAGTTTAAGAGGTTACTTTCCTCATCTCCTCTGCAGGACTGTTGTTTTCAATGTGAAACACACAGTGCTGTAAAGTAACTAAGTACATTTACTTAAGCACTGTGTACTTAAGTACAATGTTTTGGTATTTGTAGTTTAGTATTTCCAATTTCCAATACTTTGACTTATACTTGGATATAAATATTGTACTTTTACTCCACTACATTTATTTGATGATTTTAGTCACGAGTTACTTTGTAGATTTTGATTATTATTTCAAAACATATATTTATTAACCACTTCAGCCACATTTAGGCCATTTGAAAATAGCGAATCTACAAGCTTGTATATGTGCTATTTTCAAAGATATATTTTTAATATACATTTGAAAACTTGAAATGGCACGTATATTCTGCATAATGAATACTTGTACTACTTTAAGTACCTTTTTAATTTTACTTAAGCACATTTTGAATTCCGGACTTTTACAGAGTACCGGTAGTTCTATATTGCAGTATTGATACTTTTACTTAAGTAAAAACCCTTTGCACTACCTGTAGATGGATTGTAGGCGTTGCCGATGTTACTGAAGACCTTCTGATAGATCAGAGTGGTGGTCAGATGAGTGGGGGAAGAAGTATACGGTCCAACTTGTCCATCATTAGTCAAACCAACAGAGAAGGCCACCTTCGGTTTGTCTGTCAACACAGGAGGAGCATTATCAAACAGTTTAAATATTATAAAAGCATAATATTATATTAAGCCAATAAAGGGTATGCACGTGACATCATCGTCATATACGCAGGAGCACTCACGGAGTAGCAAAACACTACTTTCTGGACTTGACAGCCCATACTGTACATCCACACAGAAACATCCTATCTAACATTAACCCATTCAGGATGACAGCCCATACATCCACACAGAAACACCCTATCTAACATTAACCCATTCAGGATGACAGCCCATACATCCACACAGAAACACCCTATCTAACATTAACCCATTCAGGATGACAGCCCATACATCCACACAGAAACACCCTATCTAACATTAACCCATTCAGGATGACAGCCCATACATCCACACAGAAACACCCTATCTAACATTAACCCATTCAGGATGACAGCCCATACATCCACACAGAAACACCCTATCTAACATTAACCCATTCAGGATGACAGCCCATACATCCACACAGAAACATCCTATCTAACATTAACCCATTCAGGATGACAGCCCATACATCCACACAGAAACACCCTATCTAACATTAACCCATTCAGGATGACAGCCCATACATCCACACAGAAACACCCTATCTAACATTAACCCATTCAGGATGACAGCCCATACATCCACACAGAAACACCCTATCTATTATCTATCTATTTTTTTTTTAGATATTTTTTTGCGGCTTACGCCTTTTATTGGTTTTTGAAGGGACAGACAGGAAGGCTGACAGGAAACAGGAGAGAGATGGGGGGGGAAGACATGCCGTAAAGGCCGTGTCGGGCTCGGGAGTCGAACCCGCGGCACACTGCGACTGGATCACCAGTCGGGTGCCCAGACGGGGCCTTAAATAGCCTAGAAGGGGGGGGGGGGGGGGGGGGGGGTCAGCTAGGTCGGGAGGTAACAGGGGCTGCATGGCCAAACAGGTTTGGGAACCTCTGCCCTCTACACCAAATCTCTTTGACAGATATAGCAGATCTACAAGCTCACAACATGTCACATTACTTTATGAGCTTGTAGATCTGCAAAAGAAAAAGCCAAATGTGTGACATATAATAGTAGATCATTTAATTTTATATGCATATTTGGGGAGTAATGTGCAGTAAATCCTTCATACATAATGAAGACTGAACATAATGTTTACTGAGCATATACTATATATATATATATATATATATATATATATATATATATATATATATATATATATATATATATATATATATATATATATCATATTTTATATTAGTATATCATACTTATTGATATATAATTAGTATAGTATATGAACGTTTATTAGTGTGTGTCAATAAAAATATGATAGGAAATATGAGTACCTTGTACTCCATTTAATTTAACCTTTTGGGGATTTTTTCAATTCCTATACTTTTGATATACATGTATACTTAATAATATGTTATACTATATATTATATTTATAAAACATACTTACTTTCAGCAGCAGTCAGCCTGGTTTCTATGGTGGTCAGCTGAGCAAGATGAGCTGAAATCAGTACATTAGCATTAAGTCAGTCATACAGTAAATACTCATGCACTTTCACTGTTGAGTGAGTAAGCTTTCCATTATGGATTATATGGATCACCTGTACAGTAAAATACATGATCAAAAAAGGTATCTATTATCTGAGATCAATTATAGTAATTAAAGGAGTAGTTCACCCAAAATGTGACTTAAAGGACAACTTTAGTTATTTTCAACCAAGGTTCATGTTTTAGTTTGTTATTAGAGAAAGTAAAAGAAAGTAAAAGAGTGTTAATCTTTTTTCATTTGCTGCTTTCTTTCGTTTTAGGGATTTTAGCTGTTTTTGACAGAGGGGGCGGGGGCATTCGAGCATGGGGCTTAACACAATTTTATGGTGATTTATTTTTTTATGGTTTACTATAGTCCTAATAAACGCCAGGAAATTACATCTGGCCACAGAAGATCACAGGATCTACTGAATGTGAAGGTAGCCTACTGGGGGAAGGCTTATACTGTGTGTATAGGCTCAATATGTCAGTTTGTCACATTCAATAGATCCAGTGATCTTTTGTGGCCAGATGTAATTTCCTGGCGTTTATTAGGACTATAGTAAACCATAAAAAAATAAATCACCATAAAATGGTGTTAAAAAATACATATATTTATCCCCATGCTCGAATGCCCCCGCCCCCCTGTCAAAAACTGCTAAAATCCCTAAAACAAATGAAAGAAAATGAACGCTCACCTTTTAGTTTCTCTAATAACAACCTAAAACATGAACCTTGGTTCTAAAGTTGTCCTTTAATTACACACCCCATGGAGATTTCTGAGGGGCCCTAGCCCCTCCTTTTCCCAACTTGATGATTTGATTGGCTGATCACGGAATGGGATGTATGATGATAACACGGGTGTGATTTCTTTTTTTTTAATTTTTTGTCTCATTCCAATAAGCATATAATGTGATGACCGGCTGAGTTGTGGTCAATTCAAGGCTTCGTGGGGAGTGTAACTGATAATAAGTTAGTTTTTGGGTGAACTACTAATTAACCCCCAAAGTGCCTTTTCAACACTACACATGTATAGGGCCGATACTGAACATTCACTGAACACCGTCTGGATCAAATTACCTTCGCTTTCTTCCTTCAAGTCTGCAACATGGACCTCACTGGTGCCGAGTCTGGTTTGGAGGTCTGCAACATGGACCTGGAGGTCTTTCACGAGGCTCTCGCTAGCACTCAATTTGGCAGCCATTACTGAAAAATATCACAGACACAGAGCAACATTATGTTAAACTATGAAACATTTTAAACACATTTCATCCTGTATTTTTACAACCTCTTCCAGCTCCATTGTGACCATGCTAACCTATCATGAACATCTTCTGTTCCTTGGCTTCTTCCTCGCTGGCTGCCACCCTGCTCTCCATGTTCCTCATCTTCTCTTGTTGCACCACCACCATGTCTCTCAACTCTGTCATCGCATCCCATATTTCATGTTTGAAGAGGGAACCTGGTTCGGCATCGTCTCTCTGTCTCTCGCTGACCGGTCCGCTCTCCCCCGGAGCCCCAGCAGCCCCAGACAGACAGAACAGTAAAACAAGCAAAGCGACACAGCCCTTCATCCTGAAGCCGAGTCACTGTATGTCATGATATCGTGCAGCTGCTTCTTATATCCTCTCCCTGCTCGTCCACCAACACTAGACACGTCACCGTGCCCAGTGGAAAGTCAGTGTACGGGACACTAAATAAATGGTGTCAAGGACCCACCTGAGAACTGCAACATGTGCTTTGATAAGACATGAATTAATGTCCTCACTCTGAAGAGAGCGGCTGTGAAAATATTTAATGTAATCAGCTGTTGTTATTAGCTGTTAGAGCAATAGCGTTGTGTCACGGTGTGATGATCCCCATGAGTTTAAAATGTGCCTTGAGATATTATAGAACTGAAATGATCAATTAAAATAGATTATTTCTAAAGCACAATGTCTCTGTCTCTGTCTAAAGGTGTTTGTGTCGAGAGTAGACCAATATTTATTCTGTCCACTGATCTGAGAACACAGAATGTCTCTGTCTCTGTCTAAAGGTGCTTGTGTCGAGACCAGTATTTATTCTGTCCACTGATCTGAGAACACAGAATGTCAGACAACACAAAATGTGCAAGTTATTTAGTTATTTATTTTTCCACTTCTCAGTCAGTCTGAGTTCTTATTCAGTTCAAGTGTATTTATTGTGCTTCAAATGTCGAAACATCTACAGGTCAATGATTTACTATCCCTTCTCAGAGCAAAGTAACCCTTCTGCGTGTGTGTGTGTGTGTGTGTGTGTGTGTGTGTGTGTGTGTGTGTGTGTGTGTGTGTGTGTGTGTGTGTGTGTGTGTGTGTGTGTGTGTGTGTGTGTGTGCGTGTGCGTGTGCGTGTGCGCGCGCTCGCGAGAGACAACTAATAGGCCTACATCAGATGTTGTTGTTGATGACATTAGAGAAGTGACCATTGTAGAAGTGGGTTGTGCAGCCATTCAACCACAGTGACTCTGGAAGAGACATATTCCTTATCAAGGTGTATAAAGTACCAACATATTATAGATAGATGTTATTATACAGCTTGGTTGAAGAGACATATTCCTTATCAAGGTGTATAAAGTACCAACATATTATAGATAGATGTTATTATACAGCTTGGTTGAAGAGACATATTCCTTATCAAGGTGTATAAAGTACCAACATATTATAGATAGATGTTATTATACAGCTTGGTTGCACATTAACTGCTTTTTGTGTTCATAATATCCTCCTGAAACAATTGTTGTCGAGTTTCCCCAAGTTTGTGCACATTATCTACTTTTGTTTGTGTTCAAGAATGTCTTGTTAAATGTAACTATTAGGCCTATAGCCTACTATTGACCAAGTAAGAGTCTGCCTTTGGAGATGCAGTTAGTACTGTAGGACAATTATTTCACCTTTTGTTTAACTATTAGCCTACTATATTGACCTTACTTGGAGACTGCCTTTGGGGATGGAGTTGAGTAGTACTGGACAATTATTTCACGTTTTATAAATGTTTGTCATTATAACAAACTGTCTGAATGCACCTAATTAATTAATTATCTGAAGGATGTGCTCCGGTAGCTTCTGTGGGTTCAGTCATTGTGTTTCACACATTCACTGATGTGTGTTTACATGCTTTATACTCCTGTTAGAGAGTAGATAGCTTGTTTATGTAGACATAGCACTCTTTTGTGTTACTGTACCATAGTTTAATATTCTACTGTTAGACAGATGTTAGGTTCTTAGCTTACTTATGATTATTGATGACTATTCTTTATGTATTTGATGTATTACCATGTGTTGAACCTTACTGTAAGTCTCTCTGGATTCAGAGCGTCTGATAAATGACTCCATTGTAAATTGTAGCTGACGACCCTGTCAACCCTTTTACAGTAGAACTGTTACTTCTGTTATGAGCCAGCAGGTGGCAGCATTGGCCCACAGTTCAGCTTGTTGACTGTTCAAGCAATGTTCAAGCAAATCAAAGTGAGTGCCAGTGATAGAAGAAGTAGTTCTCACATTGTTGAGTGGTGCTGGCCACTCCTATGCGGAGCTGTGTATGTATGTGTACATATGTGTACACACGTGCGTGTATGTATGTATGTATGTATGTATGTATGTATGTGTACGTAGCAATGGCATGTCATTATGTGGAGGGAAAATGCTCAGAATTAACAACATTAGTCAAAGTAGCAGAACTACAGTAAAAGCTCACAACATGCCCTTTTCTCATTTATTTGATTGATTGAAAACTATTTGACAGAAATACAAACAGCCTGCAGTAGGCCTACAATATACACTTGGTCTAAAAGGATATGAACATTATGGAGGCTCTTTAACCTAATGCTTCTCAAGGACCCCAAAATGATCTATTTGTCTGTGGACCCCCGTCTGTGACAGCATAGACCCCATGAGAGAAGATGTGTATTGTTACAATATTTCAGATTATTTTTCAAAGCGTATTGAAAATAGTAGATTAAAAGCTGACAACGCTGAGAAGCTTGATGAAAGATAGAGATGAAGGTAAAATAGTTTCTGTAGATTCAGGTAGATCAGAGGACTGGCTAGCATATCGCTCTTTAAGAGACAAAGTGACCACATTAAATGAACAGAAAAAAGCCTAAACTATCTAGAATTGTAGAAATTATACATGATGGTAAAAAACGCTGGAGTATTCTCTCTCAAATCAAATCACGGGTAGAGATAAAATGAGCAAAACATTTATTGAATCGGGTGAAAGCTTCATCACCAAGCCCCGAGAATTAGCTGATTATTTCAACAATTATTTCATAAGTAAAGTTGATACCATAAGAAATGACATGATGCCTGCAAACGGTCATCTATCTGGATCAATTATTAGAAATGATATCATGCAGAACAAAATATAATGCAAATTTGAATTTTTATTCACTAATGTATCTGAAATTAAAAATCTATTGTCTGAATTGAAATCTTAACAAACCCGGTGGTCATTATAATCTAGACAGGAGACTCTTGAAGCTGTCAGATGGAATTATAGCTCAGATATAGACCAGAACACTGTATAAAGTAATGGTACCAGTAGCAGACAGTGTTACATAGAATAGACCAGAACACTGTATAAAGTAATGGTACCAGTAGCAGACAGTTTTACATAGAATAGACCAGAACACTGTATAAAGTAATGGTACCAGTAGCAGACAGTGTTACATAGAATAGACCAGAACACTGTATAAAGTAATGGTACCAGTAGCAGACAGTGTTACATAGCATAGAGCAGAACACCATTGAACACATTGTGGTTGTATGAGCTATCATAGAGCTTGGACCTTCCATTTAAACTCATGTAAACAGTGTCTCCCTCCTCCAGCTCTACCATCATTCCACTAGATATCTGTTCCCAACCTCCACTATTGTATCCACAGTTAGTTAAGAGTCTCCTCTCCCCATTCGTATTCATGCGGACACAGAAGTCCTCTGCTATCCCGCCGTTAGCTGCAGCATATGTGAAGTGATAGAGTCCTCGGACCGGCGCAGAGAATACCCCTGGGAACACAGGATGAGAGAACACATTACATTAATAGAAATTAAAAATACAGTTATAAAAATAAAAACCTTAATTTAAAAGGTCAGATCTATAAGTTGTGTGAGTTAAGAGGTTACTTTCCTCATCTCCTCTGGACTGTTGTTTTCAATGTGAAACACACAGTGCTGTTAAGTACATTTACTTAAGTACAATGTTTTGGTATTTGTAGTTTAGTATTTCCAATTTCCAATACTTTTACTTATACTTGGATATAAATATTGTACTTTTACTCCACTACATTTATTTGATGATTTTAGTCACAAGTTACTTTGTAGATTTTGATTATTATTTCAAAACATATATTTATTAACCACTTCAGCCACATTTAGGCCATTTGAAAATAGCAAATCTACAAGCTTGTATATGTGCTATTTTCAAAAATATATTTTTAATATATATTTGAAAACTTGAAATGGCACGTATATTCTGCATAATGAATACTTTCACTTGTACTACTTTAAGTACCTTTTTAATTTTACTTAAGCACATTTTGAATTCCGGACTTTTACAGAGTGGTTCTATATTGCAGTATTGATACTTTTACTTAAGTAAAAACGCTTTGCACTACCTGTAGATGTATTGTAGGCGTTGCCGACGTTAGTGATGACTCTCTTGTAGATCAGAGTGGTCCAAGAATCATACGGTCCAACAGAGAGAGAACCCAAACCAACAGAGAAGGCCACCTTCGGTTGGTCTGTCAGCACAGGAGGAGCATTATCAGTTTAAATATTATAAAAGCATAATATTATATTAAGCCAATAGAGGGTATGCACGTGACATCATCGTCATATACGCAGGAGCACTTACGGAGCAGCAAAACACTACTTTCTGGACTTGACAGCCCATACTGTACAATGTACAGTATGGGCTGTCAAGTCCAGAAAGTAGTGTTCACCAGTTTGACACCCCTGCTGTACATCCACACAGAAACACCCTATCTAACATTAATGTTAGATAGGGTGTTTCTGTGTTGATGTATGATGGGCTGTCATCCTGAATGGGTTAATGTTAGATAGGGTGTTTCTGTGTGGATGTATGGGCTGTCATCCTGAATGGGTTAATGTTAGATAGGGTGTTTCTGTGTGGATGTATGGGCTGTCATCCTGAATGGGTTAATGTTAGATAGGGTGTTTCTGTGTGGATGTATGGGCTGTCATCCTGAATGGGTTAATGTTAGATAGGGTGTTTCTGTGTGGATGTATGGGCTGTCATCCTGAATGGGTTAATGTTAGATAGGGTGTTTCTGTGTGGATGTATGGGCTGTCATCCTGAATGGGTTAATGTTAGATAGGGTGTTTCTGTGTGGATGTATGGGCTTTCATCCTGAATGGGTTAATGTTAGGTAGGGTGTTTCTGTGTGGATGTATGGGCTGTCATCCTGAATGGGTTAATGTTAGATAGGGTGTTTCTGTGTGGATGTATGGGCTTTCATCCTGAATGGGTTAATGTTAGATAGGGTGTTTCTGTGTGGATGTATGGGCTGTCATCCTGAATGGGTTAATGTTAGATAGGGTGTTTCTGTGTGGATGTATGGGCTGTCATCCTGAATGGGTTAATGTTAGATAGGGTGTTTCTGTGTGGATGTATGGGCTGTCATCCTGAATGGGTTAATGTTAGATAGGGTGTTTCTGTGTGGATGTATGGGCTGACAAGGCCCTGAACCTTTTGGGGATTTTTTCAATTCCTATACTTTTGATATACATGTATACTTAATAATATGTTAGTATATATTATATTTATAAAACATACTTACTTTCAGCAGCAGTCAGCCTGGTTTCCATGGTGGTCAGCTGAGCAAGATGAGCTGAAATCAGTACATTAGCATTAAGTCAGTCATACAGTAAATACTCATGCACTTTCACTGTTGAGTGAGTAAGCTTTCCATTATGGATTATATGGATCACCTGTACAGTAAAATACATGATCAAAAAAGGTATCTATTCTCTGAGATCAATTATAGTAATTAAAGGAGTAGTTCACCCAAAATGTGACTTAATTACACACTCTTGATGATTTGATTGGCTGATCACCCCATAGTGAAGATTTGATTGGCCGAGCAAAGTATACATATTGAGGATAAAATGTTTCCGGCAGAAAAGTGAAGACGCCAAAAGTGAATGACATTTGTGATGATTTGATTGGCTGAGCACGGAATGGGATGTATGATGATAACACGGGTGTGATTTATTTTTTAAAGTTTTTGTCGCATTCCAATAAGCATATAATGTGATGACCGGCTGAGTCGTGATCAATTCAAGGCTTCGTGGGGAGTGTAACTGATAATAAGTAGTTTTTGGGTGAACTACTAATTAACCCCCAAAGTGCCTTTTCAACACTACACATACTTGCATTCACTGAACACCATCTGGATCAAATTACCTTCACTTTCTTCCTTCAAGTCTGCAACATGGACCTCACTGGTGCCGAGTCTGGTTTGGAGGTCTGCAACATGGACCTCACTGGTGCCGAGTCTGGTTTGGAGGTCTGCAACATGGACCTCACTGGTACCGAGTCTGGTTTGGAGCACCACCACCATGTCTCTCAACTCTGTCATCGCATCCCATATTTCATGTGTGAAGAGGGAACCTGGTTCGGCATCGCTCTGTCTCTCGCTGACCGGTCCGCTCTCCCCCGGAGCCCCAGCAGCCCCAGCAGCCCCAGACAGACAGAACAGTAAAACAAGCAAAGCGACACAGCCCTTCATCCTGCAGCCGAGTCATTGTATGTATTGTGTGTGTGTGTGTGTGTGTGTGGGGGGGGGGGGGGGGGGGGGCACTGGGGATAAATACCACTAAGACAAGTTATTATATAATGCAACAGTATAAGTTCATTTATATATTAATGCAAAACATTTAATACAATAGTATGATGGATAGCCACTATAACATGAGACAAGTTTAGGGTTTTAGGGTTCTGAACACTATGTTTAGCTTGCTGCCCTTACTTGGACTTTAGGAATGTTGCTGAGTGGCCCCTGATCCATCTTAAAGGGACACTTCACCCTTTTTGCAAAGAAATATATGTTAATGACGTTTAGAAGCTTTAGATCACTTTCCTGGGGGTTTTTATGTGTGTAATATGTGGTTTTAGATATTTTAGATTGTAGCAGTGAGCCTGTTGTCTTTGACACTGGTCTCACTACCTTCCTGGACTACAATTCCCATAATTATTTGGTGCACTGCTCCACCTTGTGGATAGGGGGGAGAGCTGTCTTACTGAGACAACATGTAGTCCAGGAAGGAAGTGAGCCCAGTGTCCATGACATCAGAGACAACAGGCTCACTGCTACAATCTAAAATATCTAAAACCACATATTACACACATAAAGACCCCCAGGAAAGTGTTCTAAAGCTCCTAAACGTCATTAACATATATTTTTTTGCAAAAAGGGTGAAGTGTCCCTTTAAGTTGAGTAGCCCTGAGGCACAAAGTGGTTAAACCGAAGTGACATTGATACGTTCCAAATAAATGATCACAGTATTCTGAGACAGACCTGGACTTGCGTCACGGAGCCCTATAGGCAGGGGTAGGCAACCTTAGGCATGGTGCCCACACTGGCACAGGGGAGGGTGGTCACTGGCACACTGGCACAGGGGAGGGTGATCACTGGCACACTGGCACAGGGGAGGGTGGTCACTGGCACACTGGCACAGGGGAGGGTGATCACTGGCACACTGGCACAGGGGAGGGTGGTCACTGGCACAGGGGAGGGTGATCACTGGCACACTGGCACAGGGGAGGGTGGTCACTGGCACACTGGCACAGGGGAGGGTGATCACTGGCACAGGGGAGGGTGGTCACTGGCACACTGGCACAGGGGAGGGTGATCATTGGCACAGGGGAGGGTGGTCACTGGCACACTGGCACAGGGGAGGGGGATCACATGGCACTGAGATGTGTGAGAGAGAGGGTTTTTCTTTTCATATTAAAAATTACAAATAAAAAATAAAGGTTGTTATGAATAGCCTATATCAACACTGAAAATCTGAAATGTTAAAATGTTATGTGCTGTCATAATTAAACATAAATGTTGATATGGCACACTGACTATGGAAGTGAAAACTTGGCACTTCAAGTCAAAAAGGTTGCCGACCCCTGACCTATAGGGTGTCACAGCACACACTGTGAGAAGCCCTAGCTGGTCTACAGGGTGTCACAGCACACACTGTTAGAAGCCCTGGCCTACAGCAGTCATTTTCAACCCTATGCATTTCTATAGGACCCTCAGTGTGATATGCATAAGACCACAGACCTAACCATTTGATACCATGTTTAGGATCCCAGGGACCCGGCTACTGTGAAGTATGTGTGTGTGACTGTGTGACTGACTGTGTGTGTGTGTGTGTGTGTGTGTGTGTGTGTGTGTGTGTGTGTGTGTGTGTGTGTGTGTGTGGTTACAGCATTTGTACTGTCGTTCTGTCATAAGTAATAATTAATTTGTACTATACATAGTTGACCGGGGTCCCTCACGGCTCGGCTCCTTACTAGATAGTAGGTAGTCTGAAAACCCACCTTTTCAGACTCCATCATGGCCCGTAGCACTTACCCTACCCCCTTAGATAGCATCTCTGTAGACTTAGATAGCATTTGATACAGACTTATTATAGCATGTTATGTAGACAGCACTATAATTGCATTGTATGTAGTCATAGCACGTCATAGTACATATGTATAGCATAGTAGTATAGATGTATAGTTTATATGTATAGCTTCATTATATAGATATTCCACTGTTACTTTCTTAGCTTACACATGTTTCTTGATAAAATGCTTTTTTGTTATTGCTTAATGTAAGTCGCTCTGGATTAGTTCTGTTCTGTTAAACAAAGTTCTCCCTGGAAAAGGGATGCTATGGTTCAAGTGGTTTAATGTAATAAAAGTTCCTATCCCACAATGATTTGGTGGGCCCCTGTATAGTAACTCTGAGGACCCCTGATGTATATATGGAACTGCAATTCACATTAATAATAGCTTAAATAACTGTTCTAAGTTGTCTCTCAGTTAGCATGTCAGGACACAGAGTCCTTTATAGCAGGCTATAGGAATCTTAGAATAGCCAGTGGCCACTAGTAAACCATAAACAAATGGTTGGGTTGTTTGTTTGCTGATAAGCAGCTGTTGTCAGTACATGTATACCTACTATCCTTCCTGTAGGCTGTTGACCACTACCTTATAAGGGAATCGTTTGGGACAGTGGGGGAACCTGAGACCACCTTTCTTTGATGTCTCTGTCTTGAGTTGTATAAAGAGCCTACTGTTAATGTCTATCTGTGAGTTAGGCCCAGACAAGCCGTGAGGCTGGCTGGGAACATGCATGGGGCTTTTGCTCCATGGCTGTGAATGCTGTACTCTACTCTTGATAATAAAATGGACTTGAGAACTTTCATTCTGCGTGCATCGTCGTCAGTCTCTCTCTTGAAGTTGTTAGATAGGAATTATACTTCACCCCCTAGAGGTCATGGGCCCTGTAGTGTTTGCCCGATACGCGGCTGGAAATGAGCACAGAGTCAGGATGTACAAAAGCAGCCACACGTGGTTTATTCCCAAAAAGGAGATGAACAGCATGGGAAATGGCAGCACGCAGGCAGCAAACAAACAGGGCAGGTGGGTGTGCAGCTCCACCCTGCCCTCTCACTGAATTCAACACTGAGTTGGTGAGCTTCCTGGCAGCCTTTTATAGGCAGCTGCACCAATCAGTGTGGGCTGTACCATTTCACCTGGTTAAACATGCAACCCCCACATAACCCACATCACATTATCCTTAGCAGCCCCAATGCCTCACTCAAACACCCCCGTGGCTATTCCACCGTGGTCCAGTCCAGACCAATACATGGTGCCCTGGTAGCCTGGTTCCCTGAACACACTGGAACAGACGGAACAGAAGCAGATATTACATAATTCTGGGTGCCTGCCATGCAATGGCAGAAACACAGGTTGAAATCCGAAACCAATACTTAATAATCGTAATCATCAAGACACGAAACTTTGACGTCTATGGCCGGCCGCACGGTTTACCAAAGCCCCGCAATATATACATCAAAACGTGCGGCTCGGCCGGGAATGGTGTGCTTGTGCTTTTCTTTCCGATTCGAGTTACCGTGCCCACGTAATTCGCAATAAACGACGTGAAAAATCCCCATTCATAGTCAATGGGGAAACGCGGGTAAAAACAGAAAACGACACGTTGCTTTGGAGCCACATTGCTCTGGCATACTGTTACGTAGAAACACGATTTAAACATCAAACAGCACACGAGGCAATCGACTTTGTGGTGGTTCAGACGGAATTCGAATACGTTGCACGGTTTGCCCGCTATCGCAGTTCAAAGTGTGTGTGGTCTGAGCAAAAATCTCGCATTAGAGTGTCGCACGCCCAGAGAGAGAGCGGGTCAGAGTGAGAAGGCACTGTGACGACTGTAGCGAAATTCTCAGAACAAATCGTCCTCACGGCCAAAATATTAACTTTACACGCATGGGTTTCGGTAATTTTGTAGCCACACTCGTCCTCTTTCACCCAATGTCACAACCAAAGCCCAGATACATACGGTACGTGAACTACAGCCCTGAAAGCGACAGGTGTACCATCATAATGTGTCATGAAACTCCATGTTAACTGCCTGAATGAGTCAGCAATTTTTTCATCACAAACACAATTTCTTAACTCACTCTTATAACCACGTTTTTTATCGTACCAATACCACGATCGCACACGGCATACCTTAATGTCTCGGGTCACTCACGGCGAAAACAAAAATCGCATTCGACTTTTACTTTTGCGCTAGAGCAATTTGTTCGGACCGTATGTCTTAACAAATTTTGAGTCAGTGTGCTGACTTTCAAGTGTTTGCATTTGCATAGACTAGCCCTGCCCCAAGCTCAGGTGAAATTGATACTTTGTTAATGATTCAAGGTCAAGTTGACCACCTCTGAAACACGCGCACACACGAACGCACATGCACGCACATGCACACATGTGCACGCACACACACACATTGAAAGTCAATGAAGAAAATTGGGGAAACACGTAACTCTGTCATTTCTCAACCGTTTCCGACGCTGAGCGAAACCAAATGGACACACACACACACACACACACACACACACACACACACACACACACACACACACACACACACACACACACACACACACACACACCAACACACAAACCCTCTCTTCCTATTGGCTGGCCTTTACACAGCTCTAACTTTTGCTTGCAGCATGCTACAGTCTTGAAACTTGCTCCATGGACTTGGACCACCAATAGGAGCACGCTGTAAATGTTTAATTGCTTAAGCCCCGCCCCTCTGTCTTCCTATTGGCTGGCCTTTACACAGCTCTAACTATTGTTTACAACATGCTACAGCCTCAAACTTTGGTACATGGACGTAGACCATCAAGAGGAACAAGCTGTAATGTCTTAATTGCTTAAGCCCCGCCCCTCTGTATTCCTATTGGCTGGCCTTTAAACAGCTATAACTTTTGTTTGCAACATGCTACAGTCTTGAAACTTGCTCCATGGACTTGGACCACCAATAGGAGCACGCTGTAAATGTTTAATTGCTTAAGCCCCGCCCCTCTGTCTTCCTATTGGCTGGCCTTTACACAGCTCTAACTATTGTTTACAACATGCTACAGCCTCAAACTTTGGTACATGGACGTAGACCATCAAGAGGAACAAGCTGTAATGGCTTAATTGCTTAAAGCGGGACTGACACGCCCCTCGGGAAGCTATTAAGGCTATTAACGCTAGCATCTAGATTGTGACGTACTTACGGGCCAGCTCAATTTGACCAATAAAATTGATCTTGTATCTGGTCTAAATGTCAGAGCGGCTCTGGGCTCTGCGAGTTAGCGTTCCTGGTGGCTATCAACTCATGCTAGTGGTTTTTAGGTCACTTTTAGCTTCATAGCTGGGTAAAAGTTTGGTGGAAAAATTAATTTTTTGCTCTAAAATCTTCGTTAGAATGATATTGACTTGACGTGTAAGTTTTAGCGTAAACTGTTGCATAATCGCAATTTCGCGTGACGGGTTCCATCGTACCTATCTTGTCTATCTGTCTCCCCCGCTCCCCATGCGCTCAACCACGGCTAAGTGCTGAGCCCGGAGCCCTGGAGCTTCACAGCCAGTTTACCACTGGTCTGCCTGTCTAGCGGCACTGTGACTGCGCCAGGCTAACCTGAGCCCTCTCTCTCTCTCTCTCTCTCTCTCTCTCTCACACACACACACACACACACACACACACACACACACAGTACACACACACACACACACACACACACACACACACACACACACACACACACACACACACACACACACACACACACACACACACACACACACACACACACACACTCTCTCTCTCTCTCTCTCTCTCTCTCTCTCTCTCTCTCTCTCTCTCTCTCTCTCTCTCTCTCTCACACACACACACACACAGGTTCAGGGAGGCATGGCCGATTATCGCATGGGTGACAATTTGACAAAGCTTTGTAAATAATAAACACAACTCTTCGCGTTCACAACAGCTATACACAGGCTAAAACATATCGATATAATCCATTTGGTATTAAAATGAACGTCACCCCACTTGATCTAGTAAGAGTATAATATCTGTTCCAACGTGGGCTTTGTGACATACTGTACAAAGAAAATGTGTGCTGTAAGCCCTTACTTTTCTATGGAGATAAAGACTAATCATTGTGTA
The DNA here is from genome assembly GCF_963924005.1 of Protomyctophum bolini. NCBI lineage: Eukaryota > Metazoa > Chordata > Actinopteri > Myctophiformes > Myctophidae > Protomyctophum > Protomyctophum bolini. Next base: position 54,785,689 of record NC_137862.1, on the reverse strand, counting down.
TATTCCTGCACTATACCTGCATCGAGTGATCTTGGTACATAGAAGTTGATCTATTGAAGATTCTGACCTTCAAAGTACATAATTTTTGTTTTGATTGTATTGCTGTATTGTTCTTTCTGCTTTGGCAATGTAAACGTATGTTTTCTCATGCCAATAAAGCCCTTTGAATTGAATTGAAAGGCACAGATTCTGTGCGCGGGTAAAGTGCGCGGGGCATCTGAGCAATCATACCAAGTTGATTATATCGATATGTTTTAGCCTGTGTATAGCTGTTGTGAACGCGAAGAGTTGTGTTTATTTACCAAGAGCATCGGATCCGTCATCCATTGCAACTGCAAGACGGCGAGACGCGGTGTGTGTGTGTGTGTGTGTGTGTGTGTGTGAGAGAGAGAGACTAGCTGGCCGCAACCGCAGCAGGAACCGCTGTTCTGGTAGGGCAGACTAGCCTGCTATAGCCCCATAATGGAGGGATCGGCTGTAATGAATAAATTGGACAGAGCAGCAGTAATTGGAATAAATAAATGCATGTTGTCTTGTGTTCTTATCTTCTCGGGGCTATTGTTAATGCATGTTCAAAATCAATCAGCAATTTGACCTAAATATTCCCATTTCATATTTATATTATGGCGACGAGTATAGTCACTCATGACGGACAATCGGACATAATATATATGAAACAGTCAGTAAAGTGGAATGAATCACAGCATTATATCGCCCCTTGCTGCAGAATGGAAAAGAATGCAGAATCTTTTCATGGCTTAGAATCTAGGACAAGTAAAGTAGAGTAGTAGACATAAAAATACCCCCCTCACAATCAGAACAATGACGGTGCGACTAACTGTTTCACACCTGTGGCTATTGGCTAAAACATTCCTGTAGCCTGAATGATTATGCAAACACTGTAAGTACTGTAAACACGTTTTCAATTTCAATAAATCGTGAGCAAATCTGTAAACATTAACAAACAAAGCAGACATTTTAATACTGTATTGAATAGTTTTTGTGCTTGTTACAGTTCTACAAAGTACAAACTATTAATTTAATACAGTTTTCGGACTCGGTGAGTTGTCTCCCTCTGAGACCCTAAAGAGAGAGAGAGAGAGATATACGGAGGGAGAGAAAAAAAACCCAAAACCACCCCCACCTCCTCTCGCAATCTCCCCGTTCTGAAGTGCCTTGTGTCCGGCCAGAGTTCAAGGCTTACCGCGGCCCGCGATTCTCATGAATTCATTATGCATAAACAAACATTTCACATGTTCAAACAATGTTGTGTGTGTGTGTGTGTGTGTGTGTGTGTGTGTGTGTGTGTGTGTGTCTGCGTGTGTGTGAGAGAGAGAGAGAGAGAGAGGGCTCGGGTTAGCCTGGCGCAGTGCCGCTAGACAGGCAGACCAGACCAGTGGTAAACTGGCTGTGAAGCTCCAGGGCTCCGGGCTCAGCACTTAGCCGTGGTTGAGCGCATGGGGAGCGGGGGAGACAGATAGACAAGATAGGTACGATGGAACCCGTCACGCGAAATTGCGATTATGCAACAGTTTACGCTAAAAATTACACGTCAACTCAATATCATTCTAATGAAGATTTTCGAGCAATTTTTTATTTATTTATGATACTTCCACCTAGTATGACGCAAAAAGTGACCTCAAAACCACTAGCCTTTAGTGCGCTAGCCACTCAGCTCGCCTAGATGCTAGGTCACGTCAGAGCCTGAGATATAGTCACGTGTCGTTTGAAACCGTTTTCATTCAGACCACGTGATGTACCTTATCAGCAATGTTAATCTCGGGCTGTGACACTCCCCCTTTAAGCCCCGCCCCTCTGTATTCCTATTGGCTGGCCTTTAAACAACTATAACTTTTGTTTGCAACATGCTACAGTCTTGAAACTTGTTCCATGCACTTAGACCAAGTTGACGACCTCTCACACACGCGCACACACAAACGCACATGCACGCACATGCACACATGTGCACACAAACACACACACACACACACACACACACACATTGAAAGTCAATAGAGAATATCAGGGAAACACGTAACTTTGTCATTTCTCAACCGTTTCAGACGCGGGCGGCTCGCCGAAACCGGGACGCCCCCCCCCTGAACGAAACCAAATGGACCCTTAAAGCTCAGACATCTTAGCATGTTAGCATTAGCATGTTAGCATATTAGCATGATAGCATGTTAGTATTAGCATGTTAGCATATTAGCATGATAGCATGTTAGCATTAGCATGCTAGCAATGCTAACATTCCCAATAAACTTAGACAAAATACCCCATTGAAAGTCAATGGGGAGACCTGGCTCACATGTAACCAAATGGACCCTTCTGAGAGGCTGAATGTCATCAAATGGTGGTCCGTGGCTCAAATGCTGCACAGACTTGGCGAGCTTCAGGCACCCAGTAAAATTTCTTGAAATTTTGTTTCTAGTTGTATTTTCATTTCATCGTACTTTCAATAAACCAGTTAGACTCATGACTCTTCCTTTATGCCAATATACATACTTAAATGTGCCCAATCTCAGTAACGGAGGACCACTTTGTTACAGGCCCCCTGTGGAAGACCCCTGGTATTGGCTACTACTATTTACTTTATATCAGAGCCCAGCTACAAATACTTTTATGCTTCATTACTTGCGCCCGGTCTCTTCAACGTGACAGCCGTCAACCATTTGATGTGTATGCAAAAAAAAACAGCAAATCTGTGCCTGGTTTGCTGGGACCAGACTACACAAATGACCATATGTCTTACGTCATCATTTAGAGCTAGTCATACGTATACTATACACATAATCAGTAAAAATAAAATAGCAAATTGTGCCTGATCTGCTGGGACCAGAGTACGTGGTGTGTATATGTATGACTAGCTCTCAATGATGACGTAAGAAAAATGGTCATTTGTGTAATCTGGTCCCAGCAAACCAGGCACAGATTTGCTGTTTATTTTTGCATACACATCAAATGGTTGACGGCTGTCACGTTTTGGCACAAAGTAACCACAGTATACCGCTAATCAAATTACAACTACATACTCTATATAGTATATGTATATGTATACGTATGTCTTACGACATCATTTAGAGCTAGTCATACGTATACTATACACATAATCAGTAAAAAATAAAATAGCAAATTGTGCCTGATCTGCTGGGACCAGAGTACGTGGTGTGTATATGTATGACTAGCTCTCAATGATGACGTAAGAAAAATGGTCATTTGTGTAATCTGGTCCCAGCAAACCAGGCACAGATTTGCTGTTTTTTTTGCATACACATCAAATGGTTGACGGCTGTCACGTTTTGGCACAAAGTAACCACAGTATACCGCTAATCAAATTACAACTACATACTCTATATAGTATATGTATATGTATACGTATGTCTTACAACATCATTTAGAGCTAGTCATACGTATACTATATACATAATCAGTAAAAATTAAATAGCAAATTGTGCCTGATCTGCTGGGACCAGAGTACGTGGTGTGTATATGTATGACTAGCTCTCAATGATGACGTAAGAAATATGGTCATTTGTGTAATCTGGTCCCAGCAAACCAGGCACAGATTTGCTGTTTTTTTGCATACGCATCAAATTGCGCACTAGTAGCAACTAGAACTGCACTCTGCCGAGTGCATACTTGCTTGTTGCACACTAGTAGGCCATAAATGGCCTACTAGTGCGCAAGCAGAGCGCGCAAGTACTTTCGACCGCTGGAAACTATCACATCTCAGTATCTCTGTGAAGGAACGTTTGAAATGTATAATCATTACGTGTAACTATTTGCTACCTAACTACTTTTTTACAGAAAAATGAATCATTGATATGTGATGAAAAAAAAAGGTATATAAACTGAATTAAAATATATTATACAGTATAATTATTTTATTACTTATTGTAAATTGTCAATTGTTTTAAATGTATTTCATTTTGTACTATAGTGATATTAATACTGAATCATGATCAGAGTAATATGTGTCTCTAACTTCAATTTCTGTAATAATACTTTCAAATTTGTTGAAATATACATGATCTAAAATACTTCCGAAATCTGTATTTGGATTTGTATTTAATTGTTTAAAGCCTAATCTTGACATGAAGGTCTTTATATTTATATCTTTTTCAGTATAATGGTCTTCATTGAAATCTCCTATTATCATAATTGTGGAAGTCGGAGATGATAGATACTTTACAATTTTTTTGAGAAATGTGTTTAATTCCGAAAGGTTTGTTTTAGGTGATCTGTACATAAGAATGATATATAGATCTTTATTTTTTACATGTATACATACGTGTTCTACTTTTTCTAATATCCCGATTTCTTTTTGAATTATTTCAATGGCAATATCTTCTTTTATAGCAAACATAACTCCCCCACCTATATCATATTCTCTGTCATTCCTGATTGTTTTGTAATTGGTGTTCATTGTTTTTAATTTAAAAGCAATCTTATTTTTTTTCTTTAAGTGTGTTTCAGTAAAAGCTATTAGATCCAACATTTCGAGTTGGGAATCTGAGTTTATATCTTGTACATGTGTTAGATAACCTCTGATGTTCAACAATCCAATTTTTAATGAATGTTTTAATTGTAATTGAGTTATCTTCCGTATATTTGGATTTTCTAGAGGTGATTGTCGTAATCGTATCATTTCTCTTTCTACATTCTTATCTACTTTGATCTTTTTAGGACTAAAATCAAGTATATGTAACCCCTAGAGGGTAGTAGAGTCCTAAGTGAGACGTATATTTAAAGAGGTTCTGGACAGGCAGATGACAGGACGTCAGTTGTGGGTCTCACAAACGCCGCAACGTACATGCGTTGTGAGAGGTACGCGCAGCTGCAGACTTGTCAGTTGGTAAGCCTATATGCTCCTTTTGTAAGCCTATATGCTCGTTAAATATGTTTTGTATGATCTATTCTAAAAATGAGAGTATTGTCATTGTCAGGTCTACACCACACTGCTGTAGTGTATAGCCTGGGAGGTTCACCGAGTAATGTTTGGGGTGTGGCTTCTCCATTCGGTGTAGGACATTAACGTGAGGAATGTGAGTAGACTACTGCCGTATGTGTGTTTGTGCAGGGCAGAACGATGGAATAATGTGCAGCGTTCTGTTTAATGGTCTAACACATGTGTATCATTGTAACAGCTACGGGTCGAGATGTTGGCCTGTGTGAGCCAGTGAGGGACAGTGCGTGTGGTTAGAGTTGCGAGACCTGGTAAGGCGATACTTTTGGTTGTGTGGCCTAGTATTATGATTTCTGTTCTGTATTATTATTGTTGTTATTATCATACATTATGCTGCTTGAAATGGTGACTGTTGGGCATTATATATTGGTCAATGCATAATGGAGGTAGCTATTCTGTGCACATTACTGACTCTGGTTTGTCCATAGGTTCAACTGAAACAGCCCTGTAAAGGACTGTTGTCCCTTTTCCTTATTGATTCATGATGTATTGTGTGAAACTACCATTCTTCCGCTATTTATAAGTCTACTCAAACACTACGTTTTTAATACTTTTTGATATCCAAATAAATCCTTTTTGTACCATCTTTATAAATAAAACTATTATGCTTGTACCATACTCCTGTATCCTGTCCGATCTATTTATTTAGCGGGGTTACATCATCATCATATCATACTAAAATTCAGCGAATGTCTGAATGTCTGTCTGAATGTCCCTCCCAGCGCTATAAGCGCTTTATCTCAACATTGGCTGGCCCAATCACTCCCACTTTTCACACAGGCATGGACCATAATTATATGGAGGTCTTAATGGAGCCCTTTTTCCAATTTCGCACATTAATGATTTATAATGAATTTATTAGTGGATTAAAAAATGCACAAATGGGTATTGTACTGTCAATATCACATGAATATGAATGCAAAGTAGCGGTCCATGTGTGGACAGGCTACCTGTCGCCGTTGTGCATGGTGAGATGTGTGCAAACCGTGTAGTTTATCAGGAGAAGAATACCAAAGGATGCAACATTAATTTATTAGTGAATTCACCTCGCACCCTCACACACCTGCGTCCCTTGGCGACACCTGCATCACAGGCCACCGTTCTCACCGTTACCCCACTGGCATGCTTCCTCTAGCTAGCGCTGCAACACAACAAATTGTGCCCTATACAATTTGGCGCCGCTGACTGTGTGTGTGCGTGTTGCATCGTTTGGTAGTCTTCTCCTGATAAACTACACGGTTTGCACACATCTCACCATGCACCGCGGCGACAGGTAGCCTGTCCACACATGGACCGCTACTTTGCATTCATATTCATGTCATATTTACAGTACTACGGCCTTCACAGTGTGTGTGTGTGTGTGTGTGTGTGTGTGTGTGTGTGTGTGTGTGTGTGTGTGTGTGTGTGTGTGCCAGGAGGCGGTGTGTGTGTGTGTGTGTGTGTGCGCGCGCGCACAAAGTGACCTCACAATCTCCGATCATCTTAATATATTTATATACGCTCCAAAAAGCGTTCATATTTTGCGGGACAGACGGATGAGGAGCAGAAATGAAGCGCCAGCATATCGATCCATTTATCACCACGGAGAGCGCCCTGGATGAGGAGATACGAGTCATTCATGGGAGTCGATGACAAGCTAATAGTTGCACAGAGCGTTAGCATACGGCAAGCGAAAAGCGAAATGCCAAAAAAACAAATAGGAATCATTCTGAATATTCTTATCTCGCCCCGTGTCGTTTGGACGTCGCTAGGACGTCCACAGACGAACGCACCTCTCGGTTCCAATCCTTATGACGTTTCCAGACGATTTATGTACTAAATGTGCGCGCGCGTGTGAGAGGCACGCTAAACTGTCAACACTTCTACAATAAGCAACAATATAGCTGACTGTCAAACATCATTGTCCAATGTTCTTTCAGAGCAGTGGTTCTCAAACATTATGCATACAGTATACACAGCACATAACCCAAAGTCTGCAAATACTTTGAGTGTGCATATCCCCGGGTATGGACTAGTCTAGTTAAGACACTAAGGTCTCACTTGGCATTTTCTGAAACTTGGCAGCCCTGCCTTTGGAGTGGAACCGGAACGTAGGAAAGAACTTGACGTTGATGTTCAAGGTTTATATGTATTGTCATGTCTTGTGTACAGCTGCATGAAGATACAAATTTGTTCAGCCCCTTGGATATTCTATCTGCATTAATGACAGTTATTACTGTTGTAATATTATTTTCTAACTACCCTTTGTTTTTAAATAAATGGAGATTATAGAACTGCAGCTGTTGCACATGTGTGGTTGGATCATCACTTCACATTTTCTTCACATTGTTTGGTGGATGGATGGATTCAATAGACCCGAGAGAAAGATTATTCTCAAGTCCATTATTCAATATTTAAAGAAATTAACGTTGAAATATGGTAAAACAGTGTCATACAAAATTGAAAATGTGAAAATAGCCAGTTTACAAGTATTGTAAACTAACCACCTCAGGTTTCCTATGGTCAAGTTCAAGACAGAAGGCCTTGAACTTTAGTCTTCGACACAAAAGTCGAAAGGTTAACTACTCTAGTAGATCTATTCAATCTATTCAATACACAACAACAGGGGGTGTTATTGACTTGTGTATTGAACAGATGAGTTTACTATCAATAGAGTGCTGTCATGTGGGCGACATTTACATAACTAATGGGGTATTCGGTTCATTATGTAAATCAGTAACAGTGGCCGACATGACAGTAGCTACAGAAGTTACAGAACGGTTGCTAAATGTCTTGAACGTGATCTGACACCGTGATGTCATGTAAACGCTGAATTACAATACCCAAAATCTCGGCCGAGTCGGTCATTCCAGCATGGCGATGTTACCGTGAAATTGGTGACCTGCTGAAATAGGTCATATAACACATCATATAACGTCAGTGTCCATTCCATACGTAAATCATTGCTGTTTGTTTATTAGCACTTATAGCAGTCTAACCTAGTGGTATTTAGGCCATGTGTCAAAGTCTCAAAGACAAGAAGTCCACAAGATGATCACATATTTCGTCAGGTCACCAATTTCACCGTAACTGTGCTGTCCTCACCAAGCATGCACCTTGAGCTTGGTTATACAGCCAGCTAAACTCTTGTCCACATAAGTACAGGCAGAGACAGTGTTGAATCCTTTTGTTAATTATTTATGTAGAAAAGTGTAAAACTGTAAATAAAACAGAAGTACAAAACAAAGTGTCATTCTTACAGTGTAATGCTTAATACAAGCAAGAATAACATAAGAAAATGTGTACATGTCTAAGAATGTACACACAATATCCCTTAATAAGTAACGGTATATTTTATACCAACAGGGCTCTCATAATAAGTATATTTTTATATAACCAAAGAAACAGCACATTACTAAAATTAGGAAATATCAGAGTAGGCATCAGAGATGCAGTCATGACAGAGCAAATAAACACTCAATGCACATTTCAAATGTAGGTAAGTAAATAAGAAATAATATCCTGTCACAAGGTTAATAATCAATCAAACAATAAGTATCACTTACAGATGATGCCTTTTTGAAGTTCCTAGGAGGAACATTTGAACCAACACAAGATGTCACAAAGTTCCAAAAACACAACACTCCCCGCTTGGCATCTATAAAGATGCCACTATCAACTTCTCACTTATCTTGAACTTCATGCAACAGAAGGCAAGAGAAGACCAAGTCGTTTGTTCTTGCGATGCCTCTGACATCGCTCCCTTGTGGTGTTCTCAGCGAATGGGTCCGACTCCAACCAGGAGTGCTGCCTGGATCCCACAGATAAAGAGGACCACTGGCTAGTCACAATCATGCCATCAGATTCACTATAGTTGTCTACAGAGACAGTGTTTTTCTCCCCGCTGTCTTTTGTGACCTCATCCATGCTGAAGGCGTGCAATGCAGAGTCGCAGTGATGCTTGCGTCCTGTGTTATGGCTGGGTTGCCTTCGTTGCTGCAGTGGGGTCAGTGGTGGGGCAACTTGGTAAGGAACTTTCAACTTAGAGCACTCATCCTTCACTCTAACGTGGCTCTGAAAAGGTTTTAGGGAAGTGGTGTGTCCTTTCTCTATGATGCATGTCTTCATAGAGGTGACTGTGGAGGGGGCTTGTGTACTGCCTAGGCAATCGTCACCTATTATGACCCAGCCTAAATCAAGCTTCTGGGCGAACGGTGCATCGTCTGGGCCGTTGAGCTGTTCACGGACCTTGTGAACCCGCAATATGTCTCTGCCAAGTAGTAAAAGGATCTCTGACCTTTTGTCCAGGGGTTGGATCTTGTCTGCTATGGCCTTTAGATGACTGTGATGATACGCAACTTCCGGTGTGGGTATTTCTGTACGTTTGTTGGGGACTCCGTCACATTCGATTAGAGTAGGGAGTGAGAAAGACATTTTCTCATCTACTGACTCGACAATTAAACCATGAGCTCTCCGGCCAGATGTCTCCACTGTCCCTGTGCATGTCTTTAATGTGTACGGAGCTGGTTCTCCCTTGATATTGAACATGTCGAAGAACTCTGGTTTGACCAGAGACTTGTTGCTCTGGTCATCTAAGATGGCATACATCCTGCGGGTCTGTTGACGATGTCCAGCTGGATAGACATTTACAAGACATATCTTGGAACATGATTTGCCACTGATCTTGTCACTGCATACCTGGGTACACTTTGAAGAGACTTCCGTGTCAGACGTTTCATCATTCTCCCCGCCATGCTCTGACGGGGAAAAGGGAGTGGGAGAAGAACGTGTTGCTGTCTGAAGGACTGGGCCTGGGTGGAGTGCTGTGAGATGCCTCTCACTCTTACATTCATCACATTGGATGGGAACATAACAGTCCTTGCCTTGATGCTCTGTAGAAGAAATACAGCGGAAACAGATTAAATGTTCTCTGAGGAATGCCCTACGGTCATCTAGGACCATGTTCCTGAATGTTCGGCACCTTTTAAGGGGATGAGGTAGATTATGTAGGGGGCACTGTTTCCCTGGACCTTGTGTTATGTTGTCGTGTTGAGGACCCTCTTTCCCAGAAGGTGAGTTTGTGGCTGACACATTTGTGTCATGGACTGAGACTGATGTCCGCATGAATGGGTTAGTTACTGGTCTGTCTTTCTTTTGTGTGGCAGAGCTGAAATCCAAGTTGAAGCTCGGGTCGTTTCTGGCTTTAGCTTCTTTCACAATGAAATTTAAAAAGAAAGAGAAGGGTGGAAAACTGACAGAATTGTCTTGTTTGTATTTAGAGCCTACTGACATCCACCTCTCTTGCAGATTAAAAGGCAGTTTCTCAACGATTGGACCTACTCCTCTGGCTGTGTCAAGGTAAGATAGGCCGGGAAGGTTTTTATTCTGCTTTGCCACCTCTAGTTCCAGTAGCAGGTCTCCCAGTTCGCGGAGCTTTGGACCATCTCTGCTTGATATTTTAGGGAAACTTTCAATCTTGGAGAAGAGTGCTCTTTCAATGGCCTCCGGAGATCCATACATCTCTTCTAGTCTCTCCCAGACTACATTGAGACCAACTGAAGGGCTTCCGATGTTGACCGATTTTATTCGCTGTGCATGCTCACTAGACTCTCTTCCTAGCCATTTTACAAGCAGGTCCAATTCTTCAGCTGCTGCTAGGTCGAGACCAACTATGGTGTTGAGGAATGTTGATTTCCAGGCTAGGAAATGTTCTGGGAGATCATCAAATTTGGTAAGACCTGAAGACACAAGCTGACTTTTAGCAAGGAATTTCGCAAGGTCTGATGCGGCAGTGAAATCACTTGAAACATTTGCACGACGATAAGGTGACGAGCTGTCTTTCAACGGCATGGTGTCATGCTGCACTGACGTGATGTAGGGTCTGGGTTCTGCTGAACGGTTGTATTGTGGAACATAGTCTTCTTGACGAAGCTGTGTTGCTGAGTGACTATAATGAGGATTGACGTTTTCCCAACGATGCTGTCCTGCAGAGTGACTGTAGCTGTAGTTCTCCAGACGAGGCTGTGTCGCTGAGTGACTGTAGCTGTAGTTCTCCAGACGAGGCTGTGCTGCTGAGTGACTGTAGCTGTAATTCTCCAGACGAGGCTGTGTCGCTGACTGACTGTAGCTGTAGTTCTCCAGACGAGGCTGTGCTGCTGACTGACTGTAGCTGTAGTTCTCCAGACGAGGCTGTGCTGCTGACTGACTGTAGCTGTATTTGTCTTGACGAAGCTGTGCTGCTGACTGACTGTAATTCACATGGCGAGACTGTGCTGCTGAGCGACTGTAGTCCTCCTGGCGAGACTGTGCTGCTAGCTGACTGTAGTCCTCCTGCTGACGCTGTGCTGCTGCACGACTGTAGTCCTCCTGGCGAGACTGTGCTGCTGTGCGACTGTAGTCCTCCTGGCGAGAATGTGCTGTTACCTGACTGTAGTCCTCCTTCTGACGCTGTGCTGCTGAGCGACTGTTGTCCTCCTGCTGACGCTGTGCTGCTGAGCGACTGTTGTCCTCCTGGCGAGACTGTGCTGCTGAGCGACCGTTGTCCTCATGGTGAGACTGTGCGGCTGAGCGACCATTGTCCTCATGGTGAGACTGTGCTGCTGAGCGACCGTTGTCCTCCTGGTGAGACTGTGCTGCTGAGTGACCGTTGTCCTCCTGGTGAGACTGTGCTGCTGAGTGACCGTTGTCCTCCTGGTGAGACTGTGCTGCAAGCTGACTGTAGTCCTCCTGGCGAGACTGTGCTGCTGAGCGACTGTCGTCCTCCTGCTGACGCCGTGCTGCTGAGCGACTGTTGTCCTCCTGGCGAGACTGTGCTGCTGAGCGACCGTTGTCCTCCTGGCAAGACTGTGCTGCTGAGCGACCGTTGTCCTCATGGTGAGACTGTGCTTCAAGCTGACGGTAGTCCTCCTGGTGAGACTGTGCTGCTGTGCGACTGTAGTCCTCCTGGTGAGACTGTGCTGCTGTGTTATTGTTCACAGAGTAGTGTAGCACATACTCACTGGTTCTTTGTCTTGAACTTCGTTGCAGAGACATAAACTCTACGTCAACTAATTCTCTTTCAGCTTGCAGCTCCACGCTTCCTACAGTCTCCTCCAGTACTTGAGCCTCGGCTAAGGCAGCATAGGCTTCCTTTTCTAGTTCCAAAGCATGTAGAGTTGCATCGAGGCGGGTCCTTTCTACTTTGATGTTAATTTCCCTCTGTGCATAAGCTGCTCTAGTTTGGGCTGCCTTTGCTTTGGCTTTAGCTCTTGCCACTATAATGTCTGCATTTGAAATTAAAGATGTTCGTGAGGTTTTAATTGATGATCGGGCAGATTTCATTGATCCACCCTCTATGTCATCGTCCTGTTCTGTAAAGTCTAGCTTAGTGTTCTCCATGATATCCATTAAATCTTTTTTATTGCATGTACAGATTGTCAGTGTACCTTGATTGCTGTCATTTAGCAAACCTCTTGACTGTATGACGTGGCAATCAGAATCCAGTTGTCTTCTTCCTCCAAAACACGGCCATCTTTTTACTGTGCTGTCCTCACCAAGCATGCACCTTGAGCTTGGTTATACAGCCAGCTAAACTCTTGTCCACATAAGTACAGGCAGAGACAGTGTTGAATCATTTTGATAATTATTTATGTAGAAAAGTGTAAAACTGTAAATAAAACAGAAGTACAAAACAAAGTGTCATTCTTACAGTGTAATGCTTAATACAAGCAAGAATAACATAAGAAAATGTGTACATGTCTAAGAATGTACACACAATATCCCTTAATAAGTAACGGTATATTTTATACCAACAGGGCTCTCATAATAAGTATATTTTTATATAACCAAAGAAACAGCACATTACTAAAATTAGGAAATATCAGAGTAGGCATCAGAGATGCAGTCATGACAGAGCAAATAAACACTCAATGCACATTTCAAATGTAGGTAAGTAAATAAGAAATAATATCCTGTCACAAGGTTAATAATCAATCAAACAATAAGTATCACTTACAGATGATGCCTTTTTGAAGGCAAAACGTGACAGATGGGACTGGATTGAAAACAGAACATAACAAAATGCCACAATGTGCTGTAGAGAAAGCAACTTCCTGTTTGTCTGCGTGTCCTTCAATTGTTGTCCCCCAAAATAGGTTCCTACCTAACAGAAGTTCCTAGGAGGAACATTTGAACCAACACAAGATGTCACAAAGTTCCAAAAACACAACAGTAACACTGCACGTCATGTCATGTCACACACACACACACACACACACACACACACACCACAGGCTGATGTAAATAAATAATTTCATTGATCTGCAGTGGCATGCAGTGGTGGTTCAAGTTCAACAATCAACGACTCATATTTTCTCCTCTAAACGTAACATATGTGTCACTTGAATTTAAACAAAAATAATAACAATAGCAAAAATCTAAAAAGAAACACACGAAACCAATTTGTTACTTCGGGCGCGTTCGGAAAACACTCGTGCGAAATTTCCGAACGCACCCTGGTGGAAAACCCCCCCGACGCCTGGTGAGAAGTTACTTGACATTTAAACCGACCAATCAACGAGCAGCGACAGCCCAACAGTCAACCAATCAATGACGGGAACGAGCACACGTTGGGGGCGGGCTGCAGATAAAAAGCTGAGTCGCACGGTTTGAACCTCAGATGCATTGAATCCTAAACAGAGTCAGTCGCATCTACCAACCCGCTTAACAGCATCATTACCAGTTACCACCACCACCTGCTCAACAGACATCACTTGCCGACCACCATCACACAGTAGGATACATCGACAACCACGAAAGGAACTAGTGTTTCTCTTGCATCGTGCTAATATTGTTGCGTTTTCTCTTCAACAGTGAGTTTTGGGGTAAGGGGGAACGTTCTGTTAGCATTTGGGCTGTCTGTATCGTCGTCGATAACGTCTGTAGTTGTGTTTTTCAAATACGTTTGTAAGCATTTGGGTTGTATCGTCGTTGCGTCGAAAACGTCTGTAGTTTTGTATTTCAAATACGTTTGTAAGGATTTGGGCTGTCGGTATTGCATAACGTCTGTAGTTGTGATTTTCATAAACGTTTGAAAGCATTTAGGCTGTCGGTAGCCGTTGTAGCCTAGCTTAAATTGTTTTTTGCACCGTCAGGTTCCCATCTTAATTATTTCCGTTGTACTGTGTTTCAAGCTTAAGTTACCTACATTTAAAAGTTAACTCAAATTGTGCCTCGGCCATTACATTTTGAATCAAACTATAACAACATAGCTGCAGTCATTCAAATCAGTCACTGCGTCTCCAGACCTAAGCTAACCACTTGTAGCATAAATAATACTCATTGTTAGATCTGTTCTTTTTTTTTTGTTGACATTTCTCTTTCACAGGTGTCTCAGTACTCTCTCTCCACAGAGCAGGACCTCTGTCTCTCTCCCCCACAGGCACAGCAGCAGTTCTCTCCCTCTCCACAGGCACAAAGCAGCTCTCTCTCTCCCTCCACAGAATGGAGCAGTATCGCATCAGGTTGATCAACGAGCCGGCTGTCTCTGGACGTGCAGGTAAGTTCAGGGCTCGTTCCAGAAGGGAGGTAGACGTCCGCGTGGACAACCTGGTGAACCGAGCCCTGACCGCTGACGACTTGGCCACCATCACAGCGTGTGTCCCTGAACTGTACCGCCAGTTCAACGAGGTAAGTGACGTTTCCTCACTAGTAGTAGTTGAGAAGCAGCTGCTCAGACCTCCGAAGGATGTCACACCCGTTGTTGAGGAGAGACCCTGTGCATGCTACTTTGACCAGCGTACTAAGGAGTGGAGGCCGGTGCTTCCTTGGTATGACCCTTGTAGAAAGCAGTGGGTACCAGCTTTTATCCGTAAAGTCGCCCGGTGTTGCTGTAAGCGCTATGTCCCCAGTACTAAGACGTGGGTGCTAGTCCGCCCTCCCACGCCACCAAAAGCTGTGGTGACTACCCAGAGCAACGTTCTCTTCCAGGAGTTCTCTGGTTCCCTGGTGACTCCGTCCCACCCTGACACCCTAACGCCCCCCTTCAGGTGTTGGAACGCCCGCTGTGGCAGCCGTTATGACCTCGTGGAGGTGAACGGTCAGCAGCTGGCCAGAGTCATCTCTGGTGTCTCCGCCACATGGGAGTTGGGTGGAAGGCCAGTCCAAAGGCAGTGGAGATTGACTGTCTATAGGTCAGACGGACAGATGCAGCTGTCCGTGTTCTGTAGCTTCCCTGAAAAGGTAAGGAGGCGTATAGTCTTTAGTGACGGGGCAGAAGTGACTAAAGAGGGGGGGCCGAAGAGGAAGACCGATGTCGATGGTATTGGTCTCATCGACAGAGGCCCTCCTCGAAGCAAGACGGGTCTAAGACTGTAACTCAGACAGACCTGGGGTGCGCTGGTCATTGTAGCAGCTGCATGCACAGGGTCTTTCCTTTCCTACGGGGGTGCATCAAGTTGATCAAGGAGCCGTCTATCTCTGGACATGCAGCTAAGTTGAGGGCCAGACATTTTTATTTCATACCTTACACAATGAATTGTGTGAATTAATAACGGAATGCTTTTAGTAGTACTTCATGAGAGGAGCGACCAGGTAAGTGACCTTTCCTAGACGACAAGCAGCTCTTAAGGACCTCTGGTACAGGTTGGTTTGGTGCCTTTTCAGCAGGAAGTGGATCTTGGAGGCATAGATCTTGTTCCTCCACATGTGCTAGGCCTCACAGAGAAACTTCACACTGTCTCTCTACTCTATAGGGTTTAACTTTTAACATCAAGTAATAATAGTCGCAAAGAAAACTAATAAAGCCCAGGCGGTGGCGTAACCGTCTGGGCACCCGACTGGTAATCCAGTCAGTGTGCTGCGGGTTCGACTCCCGTGCCCGACACGGCCTTTACTGCATGTCTTCCCCCCCCCCCCCCCATCTCTCTCCCGTTTCCTGTCAGCCTACTGTCTGTCCCTTAAAAAAAAAAAAAAAGGCGTAAGCCACAAAAAATATATCTTAAAAAAACTAATAAATAAAACTCCCTCTCTCTCCACAGAGCAGCAGAATGGAGCAGTATTGCATGAACAAAAAAAAGTAATGTCTGTATGTTTGCCTGTCTGTTTTCTGCACTAACTATGTCTAGTTTGTCCACAGGTTTCTACTGACGGAGTCGTCACCAGTCAGTTGGCCTGGCGGGCTAGCTTGAGGTGCCCTTCAACCCTGTGATGGTCACTGGCCTTTGGCGTCTTGCGGAGCAAGGCTCTAGGTTGCGTCTTGCGCCTGAGCGTTTGGAAACGTCTGTCTATGGGGCGTCTGGGTGTGGTAAGAGGTAAAGTACTCTCCCACCACTGCAGCATTAACTGCGGTGCCTCCAACTTGGCCTGGCGCTCCATCAAACACAATTGGCCGTGTTTACGGGTGGGAACTTAATCTGGCGATGGATCAAGTGACCGTCCCTTTTGCTGCACTGCAGAAGCTACTTGCAAGTGTGTATGGGAGGATGCACGCAGTAGTTTATACCTCCCCAGCTGTGAGGGTGGTGGTGCCAGCAACAGGGACTCAAGGACACTTGGGGCAATTGGGAATTGGCAATGACTAAATTGGGACTCCTTCCATGGATTGTCGCCTTGACGTGGCGGAGGAGCTTATGTATTTCTTACCCAGAGAGCAGGTTACATGCCGGACAGCTCGAACGGTAAGGGATCAACTAAGGACAATCCCTAGATAGAACAAACCTGTGTTACAGAAATCGCCACAAGGGTATCCGAGACACCACCGTGGAGCATGCTAGGAGGTGTTGGGAGATCTCTACAACACACTGAGCAGGGACCCCAGGTAAATCACAACTGCTGCACTGTTAACCCATTAACTCATTTTGACCCGAGATCAGATTCTAAAAATGTCTTCTATATCCTGACAGTTTTCTGAAAAAGCTATGTTTCTATGTCAGTGGTTCGTTTTTCAAAAATAGCAGACCTACAAGCTCGTAGCGCGCCACTCGGTGGTGCGCTTTGAGCTTGTAGATCTGCTATTTTTCAATAGCTAAAGCATAACATGACGCTAACACCAAAAGGGGTTCCTGCCCAAAATAGGTTTAAAGTGTAATTTTAGATTATTGCATTGGATATCAGCAGATATACAAGCTCATATCTGCTATTTGTGAACATTTTTGACAAATCTTGAAGATTTGTGGTCTGCGGCCAAATGCATATCAATTTGAGAACTACTGATTTAGAAGGGATTTGTAGAATCGGGCTCGGGTGCTATTGGGTTAATGAAAAAAGACGGTCACACTAAATCAGTAAAAATGTCGAGATGGATTGGGAACTGATCAATAAAAGTTGTCTAAAATGGGGGTCTGTGGCTGAATGCTCATCAAACTGGAAATGTAAAAGGTTGAGCTTGAGAATCTAAATTAAATGTCAGGTCGAACTACTAGTATTGATTATGCACTGAATTATTTGAGCCATGACAATGGTAAAATGTATTGAGCCAGTATATGAACACAACCTGTTCTGTGCAGGTGGATGAGGAGCAGTTCACTACATCAGCAGTGGGAAGAAGGAGGGAGCCAAGCTGATGTGTGGAGGAGACGTGGCCATCCAGCCCACCGTGTTTGGAGATGTCCCTGACAACATGACTATCGCTGGTGATGAGGAATCGGGACAGACATTTTTATTTCATACCTTACACATATAGAATTGTGTGGATTAATACAGAATGCTTTTATTACAGTTTGTGTAAAGTTTAAGCACTTGAACTTCTATGAGAGAATTCAATTCGTTTTTAAGGTTAGGCACTTGCCACTTAGCCAGTTGCACCACCTCAAGCTAAGTTCAAAATTAGTCTCGTTATGGCTTGACTTAAAAGCCATATTTAGACCTGAGGATGATTCTACAAATGCCTTCTAAATCTAGCCCTGGTCCAATGCTTACAGCGAGTGTCTCTCACTGACGCCTTGTGGAAGTACCTTCCACAGCCCACTGGTCATATTTCCACTCCCGTGCGCTGTTTTTTTAATGCCAGCAAATAAACAAAACGACATAACCACTTACCGAAATAAAGCCTGCTAGACCTTGGTAAAAGTCTATTCTCGAACCTGGGAAGCGTCTCAGGTCCCCAGTTTCTCTCTAAAATGCACTATTTTAATCATTAAATAAAATGAATCCAGCCAGATCGGCGCGGGTAAAACCCGGAAATGCCATAGTAGAAGAAATTACTCTGCCCGGTAAATTCGGCGTACATTGCGTTATTAAAATGACACAAAGTGCATTTTAGAGAGAAACTGGGGACCTGAGACGCTTCCCAGGTTCGAGAATAGAGTTACCAAGGTCTAGCAGGCTTTATTTCGGTAAGTGGTTACGTCGTTTTGTTTATTTGCTGGTATTAAAAAAACAGCGCACAGGAGTGGAAATATGACAAGTGGGCTGTGGAAGGTATAGGCGTCAGTGAGAGACACTCGCTGTAAGCATTGGACCAGGCCTATTCTAAATCCTGACTGTTTTCTGAAACCCACGTTTCTATGTCAGTGGTTCTCAAACTTCATGTCGAGGACCTCCAGAATTATCTGTATTTGGCCGCCGACCCCCATCTGAAAATGGTGTAGTTCCAGGGACACCCCAGAAGCAAAGGTTTGAATTAAAAACGTTTGCTCTGAAAGAACACGTAGTCAAAGATTTGTGCCACATTTTCACAATTTTTCAAAAATGGCAGATCTACAAGCTCGTATTGTGGCAGAGCTGCTATTTTTCAATAGCTAAAATATAACATGATGCTTAAAACACAAAGGGGTTCCCGTCCAAATGGGTTAATGGTAAATCCTGTCAATTTCTTCAAGAGTGTGTACACACTGTACACTGAGGCACAGACACATAAGGGTCTATTCATTGGGTACCTGTCCTAAATCTTTAAAAAGAATCACACCCGTATGAAGTGAGGGGTGCTCTTATCATTATACATCAGCTCATGAACGACTGAATTTGTGATTGGTTAGCCAATTTGCTCGTCTACATATGACGTAAATCTTCCCTTCATTGTCAATGGCATTTAATGTTTGTGTTGCCACAAATGTATGTCATATTTGAGGCACAGATGACCTGATTTCTCCTTTCATTGAACTGAATATGTGATTGGTTAGCCGATTTGCTCGTCTACATATCGTTGCTGTCCGGGAGGAAACCTCATAACGTTTTACACTTAATAGTTTTTTGTTATTAAATTATATTGCGATTAATTCAGCGTCCAGTGGTGGAATGTAACTAGGCACATTTAATTTAATTTGTACTAACTGGGCACAAATTATTTCTACTTTACTGAGTATTTTACTTCTACTCCACAGCCACTACATCTCGGCGGCAAATTGTAACTCCTGTAATTTGTTTTGTATTTAATTTCAGTTATTGCTCATATATGCTTATTCAATGCATGTCAAAGTTGGGCCGGAAGTGCCATTGTTTTGGCTAATGCGGAACCCTTTATATGGCCGTCTGGTGTCGGGTAGACAAATGTTTTGTATTTAATTTAGTTTGTTACCAGGTCAACGTTGGTTTCAATAAATCCAGCAGTATGCAGAACAACTGACTCATTTTTGAGTTGAGCTGAGGGAGTGATACAAATGATCTTAATTGTTTGAAAACTTTAGTTATAGCTACTTTGTAGATTTTGATTATTAGCTCTGATCAGATATTCAATCTCACTTCGGCTATTTTCAAATTGCCAAAGTGAGCTTGTAGCTCTGACATTTAAAAATAACTTATACATGTGAAATGGGTCCTTCCGAGTACTTTTTACTTTTGGTACTTTGATGCAATTTTACTCAAGTAAATTTTGATGACTGAACTCTTACTCTTAGTATTTCTACAATCTGGTTGGTACTTTTACTGGTAGTCAAACATGTGAGTACTTTTTCCACCACTTTTTAGGAGCAGGAGGCATCTTTCATGATACAGAATGTGGTGGAGCAGTAATTGCTCACAGACACTTGGGCCCATAGACCAGAGCCAGGGCGACATCGGTCACTGTCGCTTCTATTCAACCCTATACTGTAGTTAACTTGTTTCTCAAACCTTTTAATGTTAAGTCCATAGACTCGGCTGCCGCATGATGTTTTAGCCTGGCTAATAAGCCAGACCGAATCAGCCGTTGGCAAAATATAATTACCTTCCGGTGTGTGATTTGAGTCTGGCCTATTAGTCAAAGTTGGTGTTGTGACTTTATATATTGTCAATGACTTCCATGAGAGGGGGGAGAGGTGGTGGAGTTAGTTGCTTTAGCAGACATTTTGAGGGTCCAATGGAGTTAAGTGGTTTTGTCCAAAGCACTTTGTACTACTTTCCATTGGTTCAATATTGGTCCCCCATATTTTCAACATTGGTGGAAGAACGCAGAGACAAGGTAAGAATGTAGTTCATCAGTTTGGAGTCACCCTGAAAGAGATGTAGGCTTACAATAGAACCACCAAAAGTTGTGATCCAGAAAAATGTAATTTGTGTGAAGGTTATGGTGGTTAAAAAAGGTTCACTGGAGAATTGCTCAAGATGTAAAGGAGGTTTCCATATCCAAGAACAGATCATACCGGGCATGATTCAGACCCTACATAGTGTTTGAAGTTCACATTGACAAAGGAATGAGTATTCTCCAGCTCTAGTTAAGACACTAAGCCAAGGTCTCACTTGGCATTTTCTGAAACTTGGCAGCCCTGCCTTTGGAGTGGAACCGGAACGTAGGAAAGAACTCGACGTTGTTGTTCAAGGTTTATATGTATTGTCATGTCTTGTGTACAGCTGCATGAAGATACAAATTTGTTCAGCCCCTTGGATATTCTATCTGCATTAATGACAGTTGCAGACAGTAATCGACAAGGGGTTTGCTTGTGCACCAGCAGCAGTACACCAGTGTTGCCAGTAGATGGCAATGTGAATCCACACATGAAAAAGAAACGTAGAAAGCCCCCATTGACTTGCACTTTCTACGTCTTGCCCCCCTCCTTCGAGAGGAGGATAGTCTTTTGACTATCCCCGCCCCTCTCGGATGCCGGGAGCCGAGGCCGACCAAGATGGCGGCGCCCATAGAGACTGGGAACTAAATGCAATTTTAATTCATTATAGGTCTGGTGAGCTAATCCCGACGGTCTGACTGTTTCTGCTCGATGTGCCCCTATAACATTCCGATTTTAGGTGTTGTGTTTTTTAAGACTTTTTGGACACGAGTTTTATTCATATCTATCTCCACCTTCTGTGTTGCAATGGAGCGACTCGAGCGAGCACCGCAAACCAGAGGTACGGTGCATGTAACATTATAAACTAATGTAACATTGTGTGTTTACATTGACTGCTTTTTATTTGGTCCTCTTTGAGCCAAGGGTGGCCATGCTAACGACGTTAGCGGATGCTAACGCAGCTCACACAGTGAGCCTATCTGTTGTACTTGTATACCATTGTCTGACTTGTCAATTCAAACGTTTTAATGTGACAAGTTGTGGTGTGTTGGTGATCACACGGGACTGATTGTTAGAGCAAACCTGGAATTTTATAATGGGTACTAAGTTGTGTGCTACAGTATGTGTCCATCCATGCTAGCCTAATAATAGCCTACGGTATTTTAATTTATTTAGTCACATTCAAGTAGTGATGGTAAGTACTAGTAGTGTTGACATAGCAAACAAAGCCCTGGTAGGTAGTACATGCCAGCTATATGTTGGGATTTGGGTGCAACTCCCAGGAGGGCTGTCAAATGCTGTCTCACTGCTGTCCACTGTCCAGTTGTATGTTTACAGAAAATGTTCAATTCATTGTCACGCTGTCTAGTTCAGGTCAGCTCATCTAAAACTCACAAATGTTTTCTTGTAGACACACACAACTGTCCTACGACCAGATAGCTCTGTGATTACACCTTTAGGCACATGGTTGCTTTATTCTGCAACATGTTTAATTTTTTTGACACATTGTGCAGTGTGCTCTTAATTAATTAACCCATATAGACCTGAGCTCGATTCTACAAATGTCTTCTGAATCCTGACAGTTTTCTGGAAAACCTCATGTTTCTATGTCAGTGGTTCTCAAACATTTTCATGTCAATTAAGGACCCACAAATATATATGTAATTGGCCGCCGAACCCCCATCTGAAATGACCTCTGAAGACAAATTAAACCATTATGGGTCCAATTGGTCTCAAGAGTACAATAATTGTTAAATCGGCATTAACTTCATTTACATAATTGGAGACTGTACAATTCTGTTTGATCAACTTCCGTTGTCTCTTATGGTGCCAACATCAATACAGCATGGAATTGTGGACAATCGTATCGGTCGACATTTTCTGTCTGGAGTCTGAGAGGCTAAATCTAATCCAATGGTGAATAAATGGTTGGTTTCTGTGTATGTTATTTTAGACTCCTGTTTCTTGCACATTTTAAAGTGATTTGCAACTTGTACTATGGCTGCTATATTGTTGCTGTCCGGTGGAAACCTTGTACCGGTATGTCCCAAATTCATTCAAGCGCATAACAGAATTCAAATGCATTCATTTAAACACAAAGTGACATGTAGTGAGCTTGCAGATCTGTTATTTTCACTACAGCGTGTTTCCCTTTGGATTCTATTTCTAATTCCAAATTAAATCCATGGCTTCCCTCCTATCTGCCTTGTGAGGTTTATATATTTAACATGAGGGATCTGACAGATATTTTGTTAACTAAGAAAATTATTTTAGTGATAAATATAAATAAGCATTTACTTTCTGTGTATAGCTAGAAAATGTAAAATGTTTTACATGACTGTAAAAAATGCAACCAATGTAGGATTAAGGGGATTAAAGGCCAGCTCCATAATATTATATGGAGCTGGCCTGTTCTGACATTATTCTGATGTCTGCATAGACTCCATATTTGGGCATGCCTGACAAAGAACTCCATATATGGTCATAAAAGGGACACAGACAACTTGCAGCGTTCCAAGTAGGCCAATGCCCAACGGGCACCACTGTAGAGGATGGAACAGAATGTTTAACCCATTAAAACCGGGAAAGCATGTAGAACTACTGATTTAGAAGGCAATTGTAGAATCGGCCTCATGGCCGTTTAACCCATAAATAATTCAGTATCCATGTGTAGGGCCTCCACACATGCATGGATATTAGAACTTGCGAGGCCTCTTATACTGTATGTCTGCATTTCGTGGTAAAGTGTCAGTCGAATACCACAATATCAAGTGTAAATGTTTAAAAATATATATTTTTAGAACGTGAAGTGAGTGAGTAGTGGTCAGGCTGGTTTTTGTCGGTCAGCTGGTCACCCAGTGAGGCTAAGCTAGATACTGCTGGTCAAGCTGGTGGGCCAGCTAAACCAAGCTACACCAGCAGGTGGCCTAGAACTATACAGTACATACAAGGAAATTGATGATGTAGAAAATGTTTAACTGCATGCAGCTGGTAAATCATTTTCATAAATTCTTATTTTTTTGCTTATTTTTTGTTGTCTTTCTGCCTCTATTGACAGATTATATGGGCCATTAATAAACAAATAGAAAAACATATCATAAAAAAAAATATCATAAATAATAAAAGAATCATAAAATAAAAAGTATATGTTCTACATGGGACACAGAACCTTATTAGACGTTTTAGTCTTTTATTTTGTGGGATTGCTGTCATTTCAGTTCCTTTGATGGCTGCCATTTCCCACCTGATGTTATGTGGGAATTCTGACTGCTCCAAACCAAACTGGATAACTGCTACTTTGCATAACGTCTTCAGAGTAGGACTTAAGTGTAAGAAGTTCAGGTCATTGGAGTATCTGTATCCTCCAACGACGATGATGCGATCTCCCACCATGCAGCAGCGAATCAATGAAGGTGGGTATAACCCCTTGGGCTTCATCTTCTTCCAGGCAAAGGTCTCTGGATTGAATTTCCACACATCATAGAACTGATTGAAGAAAATGGATGCCGGCAAGCGGCCACCAACTATGTACAGCTCTCCATTGTAGGCAAATGCTGAATGATTGTAGCGTTTTTCTGGAAGCTGTACAGGGGGCATGCTCAGCCAGAAATTGGTCACTGTATCAAACACTGTGATGGTGTTTGATACAGTGACCAGGGCTCCATTGCCCCCAAATACAAACATCTTTGTCCCAATGATGGTGGCAGAGTGACATTCTGAAGCAGGTGGTGTAATGCCTCTGGTGTTAATGAAAGACCAGACCATTGTGGTGGTGTCCAACTTGTAGATGTCATTACAACATTCAGTTACCATCCAGTTCCTCCACTTTAATCCTCCAAAGATGTACATGACCTTCCCCAGGACACAGGCTGAGTGGTTGTACCTTCCCTCTGGGACAGTGCCTGAAACCCTGGGCTTGAACCATCGGTGGATGATGACATCAAATGCATAAAGGACGTTGCAGTAACACCCCGATTTAAAACTGCCACCACCCCAGAGGTAGGTTATATCTTCTATCAGTACAGCGGTGTGGCCGCAGTGCATGGCGGGAATTTCAAGTGGTACTTCTCCTCTTCCAGGTTTCATTGGGGATATTTCCATCCAGCGCAGAGATGCTGTGTTGAAGGCGGACACACCAATCTGATCACTGTCATTCATGTCACACCCTCCAAACGAGTACACTTTGAACCCCACCGCCACAGATGAATATTCATGGTCTCTGTCTGGTGTATGTGCCTGATACAAGACCAAACAAAACAAAATCACAGCATAAATTAATGCTACACTTAGATACCACTGGCATACTGGACATATTATATCCAGTATTATGCAAATACATAACCCACACTCATGATTGAGTTTGAATGGTATCTTTAGGATGTTGCTGTTAGCAGAGCGTTGACCTTGCCACACAAGCATCTCACTGCTTCTTTCTGTGCGAGTATGACAAATAAATCCTCTTAATTATGGAACCTCTCTTTCTTCCGTTTCTCTCCCTTTGCTCTCGTCTCAGCATTTATCAACGTTTATATAGAGGCTTGCAGGAAGCTTGTCATGATGACAATGCCAGTCATCTATATCCATAAATGGAGTTCTATATTGACCTGATGTCAACAAACACTAGATGTCTCTGTCGTCACCTTAGCTCTAGGTCAGCCCGGTCAGAATATGGAGATTGTAATGCTATAGTTAGTAAGATATATTTTATACCTTGGGATATTTGGAGATTTAGTGACAGCCTCTCTGGTTACAACCACCCCCAGCTGCAGCATCTTATATTTATATAGGCTGCTGTGATATACAAACAAGACAAACGCCTTCTGCGGACATCTTCGGACTCCAATATATACAATGTTCTACCTCTAATTCAGTATTATTTATTTCTATCCTGTGAAAGAATTACTGAAAAATCTAAAATAACAATGAATTGACAATTTGATTAATTGTGTCTGCTTCTTCTTGTGTTCAAATCCCCCTTTTTCCCCCCTTTTTTTCAACTTCCTCTCACATATCTGCTATAACTCCAAAGTTTGTAATTGCTTGAATTCTGTTTGATAATGTGAAGAAAACAGACCATATAGCATACCATAACAGACCATAATTGCCAGCAGCTTGGCTCATGGGATATTGAGGAAGGCAGGCAGGCAGGCTACGGCACTGTTTCAAATGTGATCCTTATGTAGGCCTACTTTTGTCCATGGTGGTATTATACATTTGGTAATGTGCATCTTGACACTTACTATAGTGTCCTGATCCAATAGTCAGCTCAAATGAATCTATATCTAGAGAAAATTGTCAGTTGGACACCTCCACCTCCTTCCTATAACTGCACTATTAAATGCATATTACAGCGGGTTCTCTAAATACATGATGCAATTGCAGTCCATGTGGCAGTGTTTCAAAATGATATATTTTTTTTATCAACTATGCAAGGCATGCAGTTATACCAGTTCTACCGTACCAAATCAAAACAATGTTTTTTTTGTTTCATTGATCAGGTAGAACTGGTAGAACGTAGCCTACTCTCCTCCTGAACTCAAGTAACACTGTCCTCTGAAAAGACAGCAATCTCTATAATCACCATATGACACGCACACACCCACGTCTGCACGCAAAAGCCCTTTGCTCATGTACTGTAACACTGTCTACAATGGGAGCGCACTGACTGTACTGATACAGTATTTGACCCACTTATGTCAAATCCCAAATACAGAATAGACTTTCACCATGCCACATATTGCATGCCTGTCTTAGCCACATGACAGTCTTAAGGGTTTCTTGAGAATAGGGTATAGGGCCTACCTATATTCTTAAGAATAATTGGCCTCCCCATTTTGGGTATAGGCTAAAACAAGTAAATAAATAGTTAGAACAACTTATGAAATGTTTGCTTTTAGTACTATGTGGTTTGTTTCTAACCTTACTTTTCAGATACTGTACATATTTTAAAATGAGTAAATACACCGTCTGGGCATCTGCTATGTGGATCTATCGAAAGAAAAAAAAGATCCTTTGAATTTGCCTCTGCATGGGGTCCTGCCTTTGTAGAGACCAGATGTTGGCCCGTTAAACCTTCAGCCCCATCCGGTGGTGCATCTTTGTTTATAGTCCTACTAACAACAAACTCTACATGTTGTAACAGGAGTTGCTGACAAACAGAAAGAAGAGTCAGACATTTGCATGTATGGAAATGCGATTTCTGATGGCCATAAAAGGCTGAAAAGTGGATAGAGCAAATCATAACTATTTACACATCGAGAGATCTAAAGGTCAAAGGTCTTATGACAAATCAGTGTGAGCTTCAGTTCCTGAGGGATCCTCACGGCCCTCTACCTGCGCCTTTTGGGCTTGACCCCTAATAATAATATAACCACCAGAAAAGCAGAGAGTTATCTGAAATTCAGCTATAATCGTTTGTAAATTATTAGCTTTTATTTGATGCATCACAGTATTATTGCCCATGCAAATGACTCGAGAACCGTTCACTCCATCGGCTTCAAATTCGACACACGCGTTCCACCCCACCACAGGGGGTGCAGTGCCTGGTGTCGAGTCGGTCGGACCCAGGGTTGTCCAGAACCGCCCCAAAAGGCCTCTGCCCGCACTCTGTACAGGGCCCCTGCCCAGTGTCCATATTTGTCAATTTTGGATAAAAGCATGCGAATAATTTTGCAAAGACATTGTCTGAATGACTTAGCCTATAGCCTGCTTGCTTTTTCTGAGATTGACACAGCTGTGTAGAAAGAGAGTATTAGTGCTCGGGTAGTGCAGTGGTAAGTCCCAGCTGTCCACCACCACAGAGATTGCGGGTTCAAATCTATGGTGGTGGATCTGGCTGTGTGCACGAACAGAATTGGCCTGTTTTCGGGGGAGAGAAGCCGGGCGCGGATGGTGAAATGTGTCACTTGCTACGGGCTGGGGGCCACCTGTCAGAAGGGAGTGTGTGTGGGGTGGGGCCGTGGGAGGATTAGGATGAAGGCTCTAGTCTATATCCTCCCGGCAGGGGCTCCTCACTGCAGGTGAGTCAGCAGCCTATTCAGTAGCATACTGAATAGGCAGTGACACTGACAACATACAAACGTGTGTTGGTTAGGAATTCATTTGCATAATGACTAAACTGGGGGGAGTAAGGGGGTACAAAATAATTGCTCGTGTTCTTCATTTTGCCTTTGGACCCCCTGGAACCCCCTTGTCGATCCCTGAAAGGTCTGTTTATCCTGGAAGCCACTTGTGGCTGTGAGAGAATTATCACTAAGAACTTGCGTGCGTGTGCGCACACGTACACACACACACACACACACGCACACACGCACGCACGCACGCACGCACGCACGCACGCACACACACACACACACACACACACACACACACACACACACACACACACACACACACACACACACCCCCGAACCCACCTCACCCCTGCCCACTTTGACAGGCTGGGATGGCTTAGGGTCGACGACAGAGTACAGCATCTTGCAATGGGTCTGGTCCACAAGATTAGATACACCACCAAGATACCCATGTACCTGTCTAAACACTTCCTTAATGTAAACGAAGTCCACACCCACAACACCAGAGGGAGTGCAACAAACCATGTACAACCCAGATTCGGCACAAACAAGGGACTAAATTCTTTTCGCTCCTATGCGACTAAAATGTGGAACGCCCTACCAACAGTCATTAAGACATGTGAATCCCTTGGCTCCTTCAAAACTGCTCTCAAAGGGCACCTACGGATGGCTGCAATTCGAAACTGGCCTCTGTAAAAGCTGAATTTTTATCTGGATTGTACTATGTTTTTGTATGGACGTGGTGTTGGGTGCCTGCACATATGCACACATGGCATCAACGCATGGTGTTGTGTGCAGGCGCCCTACACTCTGTCTTTGTACTATGGATTGTACTATGTTTTTGTATGGACGTGGTGTTGGGTCAGGGTGCCTGCACATATGCACACATGGCATCAACGCATGGTGTTGTGTGCAGGCGCCCTACACTCTGTCTTTCGTTTTCTTTTCTTTTATCCCCCTGTTCCCCTCACTGTATATATTTTTTTTTCCCTTTTCGCTTCCTATATGATGAATTCCTGTTCTGTTCTTTAACTACATAGAAGTGTCTATTTGTTTGTCTCTAAATGTTTTGATGAATTGAACAATGTGGACCCTGTTGTAAACAAGTGTAAGGCTTAATTGGGTCGTCCACTCACAGTTAACAGTCTTTGTATTGAGTTTGTGCTTGAAATGTACTGTAATTCTGCAAACTGTTAATAAAGATTTCAATCAATCAATCAATCACACACACACACACACACACACACACACACTCTCTCTCTCTCTCTCTCTCTCTCTCTCTCTCTCTCTCTCTCTCTCTCTCTCTCTCTCCCTCCCTCCCTCTCTCTCTCTATTTCTTTCTTTCTTTCTCTTTCGTTCTAGTGACAGTTACACACCTCCTCCACTAGGGGGCGAAAACAACGGTGCTGCCTCACATGTGCGAAGACTTCCACCGGAAGTCTTAAATCTATTCATTAGATCTGTTCACTAGACGCTGCAGAGGAGGGCTGGAAATTAAAGTGTGGTATAAAGCTGATGCCGCCTGCACGCGGCCACGATGCATATTTTTTTTATACTTATACTCATTATCTTCATTGTGTGGCGAATGTTAGGTATTTTGTTCAGCGACCTGTATAACCGGAGAGGCGTTTATTGGACCAGGGATCATTTAGTTTTAGCGGGATTCCCAGTCTACCCGAGGGATTGGGCTTTGTTTGTGTTTTATCTGGTCCGTGATATTTCGAATTTGTTTTTGAAAACACTGACAACAGTTTGTTGGCCGACCATTGCGAATTTGTTTTTGGAAACACTGACAGCAGTTTGTTGGGAGACCGGTGTGTTGATCTTTCTTCACTTTTGGCATCGGTGGTGAAAAGGGCTGCAACGGTGAGTTACAACACATTTAAAGTTATGTGTGGGGACTAAAGTGGGGACTAATCTTAGAGTATATGAATAGATACGGCACCGGATTCCTCCTAGGTCTTGGTCTTGTCTTGGTCTCGCTTTAGGTGGTCTCGACTACAACACTCTATCTGTCTGGCTGTCTCTCATTTATTTACTCCTCTCTCCTCTTTCCAACCATCTCTCTCGTCCCAACCTCCCCTCTCTCAACCCTTAATCTCTCTCTCTCTCTCTCTCTCTCTCTCTCTCTCTCTCTCTCTCTTTCTTTCTATCTCTCTTTCTCTCTCTCTCTCTCTCTCTCTCTCTCTCTCTCTGGACGACAAAGTTATCACAACACCTCCTGTCAATGGAGACTAGCCTCGGAAACCCAAACGTTTTTATTTACAGGGAGAACAAAATGGAGACTTGCTAATAAGGACAGACAGGTTTGAATGTCGGGATGCCGTTTGTCAAATGTATGAAATATTTTTTTAAATTGAAATTCTTTGCTCAGCAGCAACTGTTGCACAGCAGCAACTGTCCAAATGGACAGTTATGGGGTCTGTCACTTACACAGAGATGTAGATTGGGATCCCAGAAATAAAACAGTGTTGGTCTGTGACCTAACGCATATCAAACTGGGGTCCTTGAAATCAAAAAGGTTGAGAGACACTGATTTGATTGACCTCAGGATACATCACTGAGGATACGTCCCAGGTGCATCCATGCAATGTTTTTTAGTTATAGTTCTTCTATTTATAGTGACAACCAGGTATAGACGGGTGACAGCCAGAATGTAGACAGCACCCGGGTGAGCAGTATGGGTTAGCGCCCCAGCCTGTGTCCTCCGTGAGGAGGAAGCCCAAGAACCCTCAGTGAGGCCTTTGGGAGGGCCATGCAAACAGCAAGCGGAACCATTGCCCACCACTCCTGAATGAACTGTCTGGTGCTGGGACTCTGGTGCAACGCACAGGTCCTGAGCCTGATGAGAGCAGGAGTGGACCTGGTGAGACGTAGGAGGGGCCCGGACAGGAGACAACCCACAGAGCCTAGTCCCTCCAGGCGCCAGAAGTGTACCTCCCAGCCCTGGCAGAGTAGTTCTGGAGTAGTTCCAACGGATTGTGTGCCCCTGGTTTTTCCCTAGTGGGACTGATTGAGGGTAGCTACTGGGACGTAAGTCGGGACTTGATCACTCCCGGCTGGGTCACCTGAGTGAGGGGTATGATGTTGAGAGACCTGAAACCCCGTTGACCTCAGGATGTATCACTGAGGATACGTCCCAGGTGCATCCATGTGATGTTTTTTTGTTATTTATGTATCTCTCTCTCTCTCTCTCTCTCTCAACCTGCTTTACGCCATGAAGATTCTCACACCGACGGACCAATCAGCTGCCGGAGCAACACTGCCTCAACCCCCTCGCTTTACAGGTAACGCGCGCGACACACACACACACACACACACACACACACACTGCTCCACTCTTTCACATTTTGAAATCAATCAGTCCATTATGTGGCTCAATAGAGAAGCATGTTAGCACAGATTGATACATGACATCAAATAGTATAGTTATAGATTTTATTTACAGTATACCGGTAGTCTTGCCACTACTCCTACTTTGGCTGAAATGACTGAATTTCCACATAATGAGATGTTTGTGGAACAATCCTAGGCTCTAGGGAGGCTGCAGTTGGCTGGTAGCTAATGGCCACATACGGTCCCCTCGAGCGCCACACGCCCAGACAGACCCTAGGTGCAAAAGTGTTGTTCTGGGTTGATGAGATAAATGCCTGTCCTATCTTGCCTAAAAGTAGTTTCCCTTGACTGGCACAGTGAAAAGAGAGGATTAAGTGCAAGGTGAAACATATTCCTTAATCAAATATTTATTTGACCATTTGAGATACTGGGACAGGCAATGGCATGTTTGTATGAGGAATACAATTAAATGAAAAGTGCACTGTCTTGTCTGTCACATCACTTGCAAAAGCAAAGACGTTTCTGTGGCTACCAAAGTGGGGGGGACTTTTTTTAACCAGGGCTATTATTTTCATTGTTGTTTGTGTAGCGTCACAACGTCCCCTACCTTCTGAACTCCACCGTGTCCTTCATGGTGACGGAGATGCCCTACCGCATCCAGCCCCCCTCCCTACCACAACACGCCACCTCTGTAAGTGTGTGTGTGTGTGTGTGTGTGTGTGTGTGTGTGTGTGTGTGTGTGTGTGTGTGTGAGTGCGTACGTGCGTGCGTTGAGAACAGCTTGTCTGAAGGTAGGATAGCTTCAGGTAGGATAGCTTCTGAAAAACAATTTATACTGTTATAATAATAATAAATAATAATAATATTATTTGTATAGCACCTCTCATGACATGAAATGCAGCTCAAAGTGGTATGTTATCCTGTTCAGAGTCAAAGTATATAAAATAAAATATTATTTGTGTGTCCTGCAGTGAGTGCTCTACTGACGTACAGCTTTTGTTGGAAGCATCCTGTGAGCAGCAACCATGGCACACCTCGATGCTGAATTCTCCAGTGCAGATTCTGGAGCCTCCTCCACCTTTCCCATGCAATGCTCCGCGCTGAGGAAGAATGGCCCTTCATACTGAAGGGACGCCCCTGCAAGATTGTTGACATGTCCACCTCCAAGACTGGGAAGCATGGGCATGCCAAGGTTCACATGGTTGGGATTGACATCTTTACTGGGAAGAAGTATGAAGATATCTGTCCCTCCACTCACAACATGGAGGTTCCTAATATCAGGAGGAAAGAATACCAGGTGTTCTTTCAGCTCCAATTTCTGCCAAAATTATGCCCATGTAACCAGGAGACGTCTGGACACGCCCACGCCTCTGCCCCATTTGGTTCTGAAGCCTCACCAAAGCCAATAGCCTTCACCCCACATTTTCACCAGTATCCCTGCTGAGTGCTGACCACCTGAAGTCAGGAAACTGGACCAAACCAGATTCTTCCACGTGGACCTTGGGCTCATGACTGAATGGCATGAGCCCAAGGCCCAAGTGAAATTGATCACTGACGTTATCACCACTTAATCCACTGCAGATTAGATTTCCTTAAATTAAGTACTTAAGTACCATATTATTATTTTTGCTCTTAATTGTTTACTTAAAAATTCCTGTATTTTGTATGCAAGGAGTGTAGTTCTCAAGTTCTTTTTTTTGTCGTTTGGAAATTATATGCCATTCATTTGGGCATTGTTGCACATAAAGTTATGCCAGCCCTCAGTGAGAGTCCTTTTATTGTAGGCAATATTATTTTTGCTCTTAATTGTTTACTTAAAAATTCCTGTATTTTGTATGCAAGGAGTGTAGTTCTCAAGTTTGCGGCGGCTATGCATTTACATTTTCTTTTTAGTTGCTGGATCTGGGCTCAACACAGCAACTTAACCTGTGAACTAGACAATGCTGACATTGTTTGTTCTTTTATTTAATTAAATTTCTTTTTTTTGTCGTTTGGAAATTATATGCCATTAATTTGGGCATTGTTGCACATAAAGTTATGCCAGCCCTCAGTGAGAGTCCTTTTATTACATCTGACGAGCCAATGTATGTTTCAAAGAGGTTAGGTGCGTAAGGTTACCAAATATTTCATTATCTGTACTGTCTTTTATGAATGAGTAGACTTGGGTTTTGTCTGTTCCCAGATGTTTCCGAACGTTGTAAAATGGAGATTTTGCTGCTCGGAGCAGCATCGTTTTGTGTTCTTATAGGCATAGTGAAGCGTTCGGTAGGATTTTGGCTTATTTGGGTGCCATCTTTCTGCCTACATGTAAGCTAGTAGGATGCTAGGCTACTTGGCTGCCAGTCTGTAGTTCGTCAGTTTGCTTGTCAGTAAATAAAACGTCTGGGTTTCCGAGGCTAGCTTGTCAGTGACGCGGGTGTGTACACTGTCACTGCAGTACACCATCTTCCATCTCTCTACTATCTGTGTCATGTCACAACTCTTCTACTCTATAGCTCTGGATCGACGGCGGTGGGAGTGGTGCACGCTTTTTCACAGTCCCACACACATTTCAGCGAAGTCCAGTTGTTTTCCCCTAACGTTTTGTTTACACTGTAATATGTTGTTTTTGTGTTTAATATAAGTGTAGCTTTTTATTTTAATATACGTGTGGTTTTGTCTCTTGTTTGCACGGTTATATTGTTTTTGTGTTATATACATGTGGCTTAGATTGTTTTTGTTTGCACTATTGTTTATATTTTTGTTTTAATTTAAGTGTGGCTTAAGATGTTGGGCTCAATTCATTTGTATTAATACAATTTCATACAACTCTTCCCCGGATTTATTCATTTTATCGCATTCCCAAACAGTGAGAAATTTGTTCCTTGGGTCTTGCAACTCTCATCTTGACAGTACACCATAGTTTCTCTATATATTTATATTTAAAATTTTAATCAACTGACATATTTGCAATTTCATTTGCAAAGGTCTTTTTTGTACCTACTACCATTACCATCACTGTGTTAAGATGCAATGGGAGCTCATGAGCTGTGTTAGCCTAAGATTTAGACTCTTGTAGATGTATTTTATCGATTCTGACATTTTCAGTCTTTGAAAATGTCCGAATTGATAAAATACATCTACAAGAGTCTAAATCTTAGGCTATAGAGCTGTGTAGGATATTAGTACAATCTTACTCACAATTGTTTACAGTAAAACAACGAAATAATTGGGGGCAGATGACAAGTTCACAAGTTTTGTTTTATTTGATAGATCACGAATATATAGAAACAATTAATGCACTTAACGCGTGCTATAGTATGCCGTATGATATGGGCTATAGCCCATGGTCAAAAATGATGAAAAACGAGGATTTTGTTTTTCCAAATACTTAAAAATGATGAAAAACGGCGTGCTATAGTATGCCGTACGATATGGGCTATAGCCCATGGTCCAAAATGATGAAAAATGAGGATAATTAGTTTTTTTAATTAAAAAACTATGGGCTATAACCCAACATTTCTTTTCATTTTTTCATTTTTCAAATCCTCAAAATGATAAAAAAAACGGCGTGCTATAGTATGCCGTACGATATGGGCTATAGCCCAGTTATGGGCTATAACTCACTGTCTGTGAGCATACATGTCCATCTTTCATGGGTGACAGGTCCATACTGTGGAAGTTGTTGACTTTTCCTGTGTGGGGGCGTGTGTGTGTGTGTGTGTGTGTGTGTGTGTGTGTGTGCGTGTGTGTGTGTGTGTGTGTGTGCGTGCGTGCATGTCACGTGACCCTCTCACGCGGCTCTCACATCGTGACCAGAACCAACCAATCACGTTACGGGGGTAAGAAACACTCCTCTCCCTTTGCACCAATGAGCAAACGGCCGCAGCAAGCAACCCGGAAGATGTAGAAGGAACGTTGGAGAAAGTTCCAAATATGAAGGAAAACATTTCTACCAAAACTTCATAGAGATTATTAATGACGGCGCAGGTAAGATACATACCGTATTCATTATGTGTGGTGTGTCAGCACTAATAGTAGTATTATTGGTTATTTAGTAGTGGTTGGAGCCAGGACTGATAACAGCAATAGTATTGAATCATTTTATGTACTTTTTCTTGGGATGTCTGGAGCCTTGTTTTAAGGGCATTTGAGGTGCTGTGGTAGCAAGAGGTGCATGCGAGGGCTCCTGTTAGGGTCTTCAATATGTTTTTGTTGACCAGTCATTGTGATGACTGATAATAATCTCAATTACAGAGGAAAGCAACCAATGTGTAACTGCCAGTGACAGTTGGTTCTGCAATAATTTCTTTAGTTTGAAGTCTGTTTATTCTTTATTTATTGTTTTTCTTATTTTGGGCACTGTCTAGTGAGCTAATCTAGTGAGCTAATTTAAGGCTTCCGGTGGACGATCTCTTCAAAATAAGAGTACCTCTAGAGTATTGAAAAAAAGTTTAATTTGCACATTAAAACTACAAATTAAGCATTTAAATGATGCTATAAGACACACATTATGTTTCTGTGTAAAAACAAGTAATTAAATAATAATAATAATAATAATAAAGTTATCTAAATGGATAAATGCTATTCACTTGAGTGCATGGACTTCATAAAGTGGACACTGGACAAAAGACGGCTCCGCGAGGCAACTATCTGGACATACCCACGCGTCCGGGGAGATGTCCTCTACCACACCCCACTCTCCGCTAAGCGGGAGAGGTGTAAAATTCACAGCAGCAGAGCTTCTACTGGGGTCAATGCAAAAAAATGTACCGTTTCCGGACCCAGAATGGACACTGGACAAAAGACGGCTCCGCGAGGCAACTATCTGGACATACCCACGCGTCCGGGGAGATGTCCTCTACCACACCCCACTCTCCGCTAAGCGGGAGAGGTGTAAAATTCAGAGCAGCAGACCTTCTATTGGGGTCAACACTCAAAAAAGTGCCGTTTCCAGACCCAGAATGGACACTGGACAAAGAGGCCTCCGCGAGGCAACTATCTGGACATACCCACGCGTTCGGGGAGATGTCCTCTACCACACCCCACTCTCCGCTAAGCGGGAGAGGTGTAAAATTCACAGCAGCAGAGCTTCTACTGGGGTCAATGCAAAAAAATGTACCGTTTCCGGACCCAGAATGGACACTGGACAAAAGACGGCTCCGCGAGGCAACTATCTGGACATACCCACGCGTCCGGGAAGATGTCCTCTACCACCCCACAGTCTCCGCTAAGCGGGAGAGGTGTAAAATTCACAGCAGCAGAGCTTCTACTGTGGTCAATGCAAAAAAATTACCGTTTCCGGACCCAGAATGGACACTGGACAAAAGACGGCTCCGCGAGGCAACTATCTGGACATACCCACGTGTTCAGGGAGATGTCCTGTACCACACCCCAGTCTCCGCTAAGCGGGAGAGGTGTAAAATTCACAGCAGCAGAGCTTCTACTGTGGTCAATGCAAAAAGATTACCGTTTCCGGACCCAGAATGGACACTGGACAAAAGACGGCTCCGCGAGGCAACTATCTGGACATACCCACGTGTTCAGGGAGATGTCCTGTACCACACCCCAGTCTCCGCTAAGCGGGAGAGGTGTAAAATTCACAGCTGGAGCCCTTCTACTGGGGTCAATGCAAAAAAATTACCGTTTCCGGACCCAGAATGGACACTGGACAAAAGACGGCTCCGCCAGGCAACTATCTGGACATACCCACGTGTTCAGGGAGATGTCCTGTACCACACCCCAGTCTCCGCTAAGCGGGAGAGGTGTAAAATTCACAGCAGCAGAGCTTCTACTGTGGTCAATGCAAAAAAAATACCGTTTCCGGACCCAGAATGGACACTGGATGCTATACCCATTCTGGGTCCGGAAACGGTAATTTTTTTGCATTGACGCCAGTAGAAGGGCTCCAGCTGTGAATTTTACACCTCTCCCGCTTAGCGGAGACTGTGGGGTGGTAGAGGACATCTCCCCGAACGCGTGGGTATGTCCAGATAGTTGCCTCGCGGAGCCGTCTTTTGTCCAGTGTCCATTCTGGGTCCGGAAACGGTACATTTTTTTGCATTGACCACAGTAGAAGCTCTGCTGCTGTGAATTTTACACCTCTCCCGCTTAGCGGAGACTGGGGTGTGGTACAGGACATCTCCCTGAACACGTGGGTATGTCCAGATAGTTGCCTCGCGGAGCCGTCTTTTGTCCAGTGTCCATTCTGGGTCCGGAAACGGTAATTTTTTTTGCATTGACCACAGTAGAAGCTCTGCTGCTGTGAATTTTACACCTCTCCCGCTTAACGGAGACTGTGGGGTGGTAGAGGACATCTCCCCGGACGCGTGGGTATGTCCAGATAGTTGCCTCGCGGAGCCGTCTTTTGTCCAGTGTCCATTCTGGGTCCGGAAACGGTAATTTTTTTGCATTGACGCCAGTAGAAGGGCTCCAGCTGTGAATTTTACACCTCTCCCGCTTAGCGGAGACTGTGGGGTGGTAGAGGACATCTCCCCGAACGCGTGGGTATGTCCAGATAGTTGCCTCGCGGAGCCGTCTTTTGTCCAGTGTCCATTCTGGGTCCAGAAACGGTACATTTTTTTGCATTGACCCCAGTAGAAGCTCTGCTGCTGTGAATTTTACACCTCTCCCGCTTAGCGGAGACTGTGGGGTGGTAGAGGACATCTCCCCGGACGCGTGGGTATGTCCAGATATTTGCCTCGCGGAGCCGTCTTTTGTCCAGTGTCCAGTCTGGGTCCGGAAACGGTATTTTTTTTGCATTGACCCCAGTAGAAGCTCTGCTGCTGTGAATTTTACACCTCTCCCGCTTAGCGGAGACTGTGGGGTGGTAGAGGAAATCCCCCCGAACGCGTGGGTATGTCCAGATATTTGCCTCGCGGAGCCGTCTTTTGTCCAGTGTCCAGTCTGGGTCCGGAAACGGTATTTTTTTTGCATTGACCCCAGTAGAAGCTCTGCTGCTGTGAATTTTACACCTCTCCCGCTTAGCGGAGACTGTGGGGTGGTAGAGGACATCTCCCCGGACGCGTGGGTATGTCCAGATAGTTGCCTCGCGGAGGCCTCTTTGTCCAGTGTCCATTCTGGGTCTGGAAACGGCACTTTTTTGAGTGTTGACCCCAATAGAAGGTCTGCTGCTCTGAATTTTACACCTCTCCCGCTTAGCGGAGAGTGGGGTGTGGTAGAGGACATCTCCCCAGACGCGTGGGTATGTCCAGATAGTTGCCTCGCGGAGCCGTCTTTTGTCCAGTGTCCAGTCTGGGTCCGGAAACGGTAATTTTTTTTGCATTGACAACCAGTAGAAGCTCTGCTGCTCTGAATTTTACACCTCTCCCGCTTAGCGGAGAGTGGGGTGTGGTAGAGGACATCTCCCCGAACGCGTGGGTATGTCCAGATAGTTGCCTCGCGGAGCCGTCTTTTGTCCAGTGTCCACTTTATAAAGTCCATGCACTCCAGTGAATAGCATTTATCCATTTAGATAACTTTTTTATGTTATTTAATTACTTATTTTTACACAGAAACATAATGTGTGTCTTTACAATAACTGTAATGTAATAATAATACTAATAATGTAATGTAATAATTATTTAATTAACGAATTAAATAACCTTATCTTATTCTGAAGGCAACCGGATGTCTTAAATTAGCTAGCTCTCAGACAGGAAGTTCTAAATTAGCTCATAAGACGGAGCCAATGGCTGTTTGTTTGGATACTTCCTGTAATTTGGCATACTTTTACTTTGACACCTCCTGTTACCTGTCCATATATATCTGAAGCCTGTTGGCTTCACTCACCTCAAACCAATAGACTCATTTCACACAGCCAGACTCCAGAGTGAGCAGAGGGAGAGAGCACCAGTGTGTGTGTGTGTGTGTGTGTTTGCACCAGACCACACGGTATGAAATGTTTGACTGTTTGTGACTCTTATTATGTTTGTATTCTTATTGATTAAGCAGCATTGAAGCCTGTGACATTTGCAGTGGTAGTGAACTTGTAGTGACTGAAGTTGTCTATTGTCTACAGTGCCTGTCCTATATGTAAATGTGACCATCGGTGACGGTTGGTTCGGTGACTGTTGGTTCGTTATGCAGCCCTTTAGCACCCTCGATACGCGGAGTGAGGTAAACATGATTATTTATTTGTCTAGTTTCCATTTGGAGTATCATTCATGATTGTATTTGTTTGGTTTTCGTTTGGTTGTGGTACTTTTGGTTATTGTGCATTTTCCTTGTCTTATAATTGAAATTACTTGAGTTTTGTATCACTGTATTTATAATTGACCATAAATTAACAATTTTTATTGTTGATTGTACTGCTGAAGTGACAAGTTTAATGCACAGATTTTAGTAGTGAAACTATGAGATTATTCGATTGTAACTGTATTTATTCTATATCCTTATAGTTTTCACGGTGAACAATAAACACACCCGTCGAGACCACCCAAACTTGTCATTCTTTCATCAATCGAGGGGCAGCTACACAATGAACTGTACTTTCCTGTGCTTTTTTCTGCAAACTGTTAATAAAGTATTACACCAATCAATACTAGTATTAGTAGTAGTAATATTACTAACAGTAGTAGACTATAGTACTAGTAGTAAAAAAAAGTTGGTGAAATTATTTTATTCATGCATCATTTTGTAGTTTTGGTGAGAGTAGAAAGCTGCAGAAGAGTTAAGGAAACCAACACAGGATTGTTTATTGTTTATAAGGATCCCCATTAGCTTTTGCCTTGACAAAAGCTAGTCTTCCTGGGGTCCGACACAGACAAACATTTAACATAGGCAATACTTACAATTGTTTACAAACACTAACTCAAAATAAAACAT
This sequence comes from Protomyctophum bolini, assembly GCF_963924005.1. Lineage (NCBI taxonomy): Eukaryota > Metazoa > Chordata > Actinopteri > Myctophiformes > Myctophidae > Protomyctophum > Protomyctophum bolini. The sequence goes on along the minus strand of NC_137862.1, from coordinate 54,746,135 downwards.
AGTAAAATAAAATATAAAATAAGAAATAAAAAACATAGGAGAAATAAAAAACAAAGAAAAACATAGCAAAAATCACTTTAAACAAATTATACATTTGAATTATTATTTTCCCAGGGTTACAACGGGTACCATTTGGTTCCATTTATACATTGTCAGAGTTAAGGGACGACCTTGAAATGTAAAAGTTTGAGAACCGCTGGTATCTAGTATCTACAGTACGAAAACTAGTAGTAATATAATAGTATAATAGTATTATATAGATAATAGTAGTAGTAGTAAATAGTCATGTAATTTACAATGTAGGCATTTAGCAGATGATCATCCAGAGAGACTTACAGGTGTGATATCTATCAGAGTAAATGTCATCATAACTCTGTAAAAAAAAGTATAGCACTGCTGCACTAGTCAGGTGTAGTGCCTCAAAATAACTACACCAGGTGAACTCAAACCTTGCACCTGTCTAAACCAAATAGCATTCCTAATTTGTGGCCATGCAAAACAAATATAACTAAACGTGTGAGAAGTTGCCGGTATGCACTGCATTTCTAGCTTCCCCACCATTTCTTTAACTATGAAATATCCTCTAAATTCCCGCTGTCATCCATGGTTTATCCTGGCAATTGATTGCTTTCCTCTGTAATTGAGATTATTATCAGTCATCATTCACAATGACATTGTCAATGTCTTGTCACTTCAGTTGAACCACTTAAAACCTCTATAGTATACTTAGTAAGACGGACCACCAAACCTCGCCAAGAAATAGCAGATCTTTGGTGGACGCACTCTGAGCCCCCCCCACCACACCACTGAATGAAATGCACGTTTTGGCCAGAAAAGAAACTAAAGTAACTAAAACATATTCTTTTCTTCCGGGGAAATATTTTCTTTTCTGTCCAAAAAGTCTGTGCACTAGGGAAATTAGGCCTCTTTGTATTGGTGGTCTTTTTTTTGCAGTCGATACAGGAAGTGTCATTTTATTTTCAGTTTCATGCGTGCGCAGGAAGTTGAATACCATAGTGTTAAGGACTTACTCTTCTCTATTTCTCTTCTCTCTCTCTGCATGGTTTGTAAGTGTTGTATTTAACTCTATATTTCACTTCTCTCTCTGCATGGTTTGTAAGTGTTGTATTTAACTCTATATTTCACTTCTCTCTCTGCATGGTTGTAAGTGTTGTATTTAACTCTATATTTCACTTCTCTCTCTGCATGGTTTGTAAGTGTTGTATTTAACTCTATATTTCACTTCTCTCTCTGCATGGTTGTAAGTGTTGTATTTAACTCTATATTTCACTTCTCTCTCTGCATGGTTGTAAGTGTTGTATTTAACTCTATATTTCACTTCTCTCTCTGCATGGTTTGTAAGTGTTGTATTTAACTCTATATTTCACTTCTCTCTGCATGGTTTGTAAGTGTTGTATTTAACTCTAAATTTCACTTCTCTCTCTGCATGGTTGTAAGTGTTGTATTTAACTCTATATTTCACTTCTCTCTCTGCATGGTTGTAAGTGTTGTATTTAACTCTATATTTCACTTCTCTCTCTGCATGGTTTGTAAGTGTTGTATTTAACTCTATATTTCACTTCTCTCTCTGCATGGTTTGTAAGTGTTGTATTTAACTCTAAATTTCACTTCTCTCTCTGCATGGTTGTAAGTGTTGTATTTAACTCTATATTTCTCTTCTCTCTCTGCATGGTTGTAACTGTTGTATTTATCTCTCTAATAGACTCTATTTCTCTTCTCTCTCAGGTGTTGGTGTTGTATTTTGCACAGAGTGCAGAGGTAGCTGGACTCAGGTCAGAGACCTTGACTCTGCCGGCACAGCTCTCCAGTAGCCTCCTGTGGCAACAGCTGGTACTACGACACCCACGGTAAATGCAGTATTAATATTATCAATATATTATATTATAGAGGGTATGCGCATGCTTAAAGTGAATGGCACATTGAGTGACAAAGCAACATGCAAAGTGAGTTTAACATTGTTTAATGTTGTTTAATGCAATCAGATATGACTTTTCTGTTTGGATGTCTGGGCTGTCGAGGCCAGAAAGTAGTTTTTTGCCACTCAGTACAGTCAGTAGGCATTCCTGCATAACTTCCTGGTTTCATGATGTCACGCGCATACCCTCTATTATTAGGGCTGTCAAAATAACTGAGTTAATTAATTTGTGAAATTAATTCGATCCACTCTGCACTATCTATCTGGATGGGGAAAGAGTCAGTTATTGCCTTAAAAGGCTGTACAATTTACATAGGCAGTAGCTCAAATCGCATAGCACGACAACGGGGTGTGAGACACCATCCTACCACACTGGATTTGTTATAAAGAATAAAACATACGTACAGTATGTAAAATTTGCATTCCCACAACAATATACAGAAAAACATGGCATATTTTGGACATAGTTCAAATGGTGATTCATCAGGATTAATTGATTTTAAGCAGTAATTAATCAGATAAAATAATGTAATCGTTTGACAGCCCTAATTATTATTGATGTGATTATTGGCATCAAACAACAAAACATGTGTTGCTCTTCTCTCCCTCTCCCGCGCTCTCATGATATTTCATTGGCATGAATGTACCACAAATAATATTGGCAAAGCAAGCAATTATATCAGAATCAGAAGACATTATTGCCATGACATGTAAACATGTTAGGAATTTGGTTTGGTGGGACAGCAGAGTGCAGTTACAACAACATTAGGACAAGTGCAAAACAGGACAAGAATAGTGAATAAAATAAAGTGCAGAGAGTTCAAGTGATCCGTTCAGAGCACAAGTCAGTCCATTCCACTCTTGAGTGGGGGTTTTCGGGATTATGGCATGGAAATAATGATTAATAAAAACAACAAAAATACTACTTGAACAGACTGACATTTTGGGTTATACTGTAGTATACTATACTCTCTCGCTATGTCTCTCTCTGTCTTTTGGGACAGATAAACAGCACATAGCATATATGGCAAAGAAATCATTGCACATCGACATCTTGTCACCCATTTAATTAAAAATAAAATGAACATCACAAAGCATCACAGACAAACACAAACATAAAAGCGACAATGTACACCCCCCCCCCCCCCCCAAAGCACAACAGCACAAACAAAGAATAAAATGAAAGAAAAGAAAAAAATAGAGGGGGGAAAAACAGGTAATAGTAGTAATGTACACCTGTGAGAGAGGCACTGTCTGTTAATTCCAAAATCCACTGTCCCCTACGTGTGGGTCACATAGAGTCTAATCCAGGGAGGTACGAATATTAAAGTATTCTATAAATGTCTTAGAGAAGCCTTTGGTGGTTCCTCTGAGAGAGTTTTTTCTTTTTCTAAGCTTAAGAAGTACATCACAAGGTTGAGCTATATTGAGTGAGAGGGTGGTTTTGGAGACTTCCAAGATAGTAATATTGTTCTTCTAAAGAGTGTTGCAAAAGCAATAATCTCTAACTTCTGATTTGTGTACTGTAAGGGGTTTGATGGTGTGCCAAATATAGCTATCAATGGACAGGGTTGTAGCGCAATTTCTAGCACATCTGACAGTGTTTTAAAGTAAACACAAGTGACCAGAATCGCTGTAACTGGGGACAAGACCAATACATATGTGTGAGATGTGCTTGTGTCTGGGAACAGCGATCGCACTTTGAGTCTGCCTAGCCCTAACGTTTCAGCTACCCTGGCATTACTAAGATGAGCTCTATGTACTGTACTTTCAGTTGAATTAGGCTGAGTCGTGCACATGAGGTGGTTGAGTTGACTCTGTATAGTGCATCTGCCCACCACTCAAATGTCAATTCCGTCCTCAATTCTCTTTCCCATTTGTTTTTTTTAAACCTTGTGTATGTGTGACAGTCTGAAACAAACCCATTTTCAGTTGGTAGCATAGAGCACCGAAGTCTGACGTCACTTTCAGTAGAGGGCGCCAATACACAGGTTAATGTATTTTTTTATTTGCAGTGAAATCCCCATAGGGCGATTTTAGGTAACTTCATATAAGAACTGTGTTTGAAAAATAAACCGACCAACCCGGCCTTTCTGTCAGGGGAGTGGCTGTGCGTCGTTAATGATGTCCATTCATATTTGATACAGCCAGTTAATGGAGAAAATGGAATTAATGTGGCCCCAAAAGCCTTGAAACTACATATGAAGGCAATGTCGCTGCTATTATACGTCACGCCCAGCTGTCAACATATTGTGTTCCTGAGATTCCTCGATGTGGAAATGAGCTGAAGAAGTTGTCACAGGAGAGATTAAATGTGGCACAGAGGGAGGGAAAACTATGGAATGCATTGTCTTATATAAATCCTTACAGCACCTAATTCCCACATCGTACCATCTATTAAATGAGTCAATAGTAGTTTGATGGGAGCATAGAAGGTGAAAGAAATTTAAAGTGACGTCAAAATTGGATCCAAACTTTTAAAGTTGATAATACTGTGGTATAGGGAAGGAGATAGAGGAAGATACTACAGTAGGTACACTATCTCGGGTACGTGTAACCAGTAATTTATCTTGTGAAATTAGCTCCACCATCTCCTGTCTTTCTCTACTCTTCTCTACTGAACCACTGCTTAGTTCTCTTCACCCTTCTCTAAGCTCTCTCTCTCTCTCTCTCTCGTCCTCCAGACTGGACATACTGAGTGACCAGGTGGTCCTGGCAGTGGGCCAGCAGTACGTGGAAGTGGGCGACCAGGAGGTGACGCTGTCGGACGGCGAGGAGGTCGCGGTCATCACACCCGTCAGTGGAGGCTAGAGGGGAACCCAAAGTGGGACACTTGTTTTCAAATGTAAAGTCCTTTTCCACATGTCCCCCATTGGTGGGAATGGATGGAGCTTGAAACCTGATACCCCAAAAAATCTGATAACAAGCTTATTGAGTACCCATTATCAATAAGCTTTGGGCTTATCAAGCCTGCGATCGAGCATAGCGGCCCATGACGTCATGTTTAAACAATCAAGAGATCAAGAGGCGATCAATAAATTAATGTAATTGCCCATGCTGCCACAAACATGTTGGTCTAAATTCTAAAAGTGTATTGATGCCTGCCAACCAGCGCTGCCCGGGTAACAAAATTATGATTTTAAAAGTACGGTACACACAATAACCAGTTAACAGTTTCTTAAATATTAATATTTAAGAAATATTAAGTAAAAAGGTAAAAATGGTTTTAAACGATTGAATTGTGGTTTTGGCATTGAACATTGGAACATATGAAGTGAATACAAATGTATTTTCTGTCTGCCTTTTAAGGCTTCGTAATCAAATATTGCACAGGGCAGATATGACAAATACCTTAAATATACAAAGATTAGATATAATGCTATACTTATTATAAGAAATGGCAACTAGATCTAGACAACTAAAACTAGACTAAAACGAAAATATGACTGAAACTAAATAAAATATGACTGTGAAAATGAACACCGATCAGGATATCGTTATTGCTGATGAGCTCAGCCGAGGAGGTGGAGGAGGAGAAGAACGCCAAGCGAAGGGATGAGAACGGAGGTGCAGAACAAGCCATGGAGGAGAGGAAGGGCAGCGATTGGCTGAAACTGACGAGCGAGCTGCTATCGGTGGACGACGCCACACGCCTCGTCGGCGACGATGGCTGTGGAACCATCGCTATGTTTATAGGTACTGCACAAAGTGTGTGTGTGTGTGTGTGTGTGTCAGTGTCAGTGTGTGCGGTGTTGTTTTTGGTAGCACATTTCTATTTTAGTTTAGTCATAGTCTTTGGAACGAAACTTAATTTGGTTTTAGTCACATTTTAGTCACCTGGAATGTTTTAGTGTTACGTGCTGCGACATGTTGTAGCACGTTGACACATTGTAGATCTGCTATTTTCAACATGCAACCAAGTGTAAAATGACTTGTCTTACTTATACTGGATCTTTTGTCCACTAATCCCTTGCAAACATTTTAGTCTAGTTTTTATTTATATATTTAGTCTTACTTTTAGTCATCATAGCTTAGTTTTCATGTAGTTTCCATTTAGTTTTCGTCAGTGAAAAGAGGTAGTCGACAAACCTCATCGTTTTAGTCGTCGAAATCGTGTGTGTGTGTGTGCGTGTGCGTGTGCGTGTGCGTGTCCAGTGTGCAAGTTTGTGTCCATAGAGATGAAGTCGGCTTTTGATGAGACGGGGAAGACGAAGGAGGTCCTGGGGACAAACTACAATTTCATAGATGACAACAAGGGAACGCCGCCAATCAAATATGTCAAATCGTAAGTGTTTGTGATGATGATTGGGGTGGTTGATGGGTTGATACTATAGGCAACCACAATAACAAGTACCCAGGACCTTTTTGTGTTATACTTATAGCCTTGATAATGTCTTGCTGTGCCATAATGTTCTGACTAATACAAGTATTCAATCAAATCACATGCTACAGTGTTGTTGAAGTCTGGAACATATGAATACAACTTACATTTCAGTTTGGCTTTTAGGCTTTGAAGTGGCACAGGGCAGATATGACAAATAACCTAAAACAATTACTGACACGTTTAATACAAAAAATATATATAAATAAACTTCAATGGGTGCTTACAAATGTGCCTGTTGCTAAGAATGGCTTGTGACTAGTACATTCAACTTGAAAAGAGATAGATGAATGGCTTGATACTAGATTGATCGATACCTACATACTGTAGGTGTCTTTTGTGTCTCAAATACAGAACATGTTCCACAAGTCTTCCTCTGGGGATGATGGTATTTCTGCTAGAATAGAGAAGTTGTACTCTGTGTGTGTGTGTGTGTGTGTGTGTGTGTGTGTGTGTGTGTGTGTGTGTGTGTGTGTGTGTGTGTGTGTGTGTGTGTGTGTGTGTGACTGTGTGCGTACTGATAGTCTCCAGCACCATTAGACTGATCAGCATGGAACAACCTCTGTGCAAATGTTCCACAATGACCCCTTATAGCGCCACCATGAGGCAGAGTTCATTGATGTGGAAAACTTTCCATGCAATGTCCTCTGTTTCCTACTTTCTCACCATTCATCCCCTACCATGTGTGTGTGAAGGCTTTCACTTCTGCTTTCAGCTGTGAATGTTTAACTGAAGATCTCTCTCTCTCTCTCTCTCTCTCTCTCTCTCTCTCATATAGAGACCTGAGGTTTATTGAGGTTGTGGAGAACGTGTGTCAGAGACTGACCGAGTACATCCTCCACAAGGAGCGGTCAGGCAGCAACCGCTTTGCCAAGGCAAGTGTGTGTGTGTGTGTGTGTGTGTGTGTGTGTGTGTGTGTGTGTGTGTGTGTGTGTGTGTGTGTGTGTGTGTGTGTGTGTGTGTGTGTGTGTGTGTGTGTGTGTGTGTGTGTGTGTGTGTGTGTGAGTGCGAGGTCGCTTTTTGCCCTCAGGCGTCTTACTGGTATAGAGGGTTTAAGTGGTACTGAATTGCAGCTCAACAAAAGCAAATTCATCCTGGTGTGTGACGGAGGACAATTATCGTCTCATTCCTAGTTAATACTACTTAACTAGGTGCACACAACCCTAAATAAAAGTCAATTTATAATAGAAGTGTGTGTCTCTCTGTAGGGCATGTCGGAGACCTTCTCCACCCTCCATGGTCTGGTGAATAAAGGAGTGAAGGTAGTCATGGACATTCCCTATGAGCTGTGGAACGAGACGTCTGCTGAGGTGGCCGACCTGAAAAAGCAGGTAAATGATGTAATGGTAACTTTAACCCATTTAGACCTGAGGACGATTCTACACATGCCTTCTAAATACTAGACAGTTTTCAGAAAAATCCATGTTTTCTATGTCAGTGGTTCTCAAACATTTTCATGTCAAGGACCCCCAAAAATATATGTAATTGGCCGCCGACCCCCGTCTGAAAATATGTTGTTCCAGGGACCCTCCGGAAGCAAATATTTGAGTTAAAGATGGAGTGCCACAATTTTTGTTTGACCCTCGACAGTCAAACGTGCCAATGAAAAAAACAATAATTTAGTGAGATCACATTATCAACCCCTCTCCTAACCCCTTAAGTTCAGGTGGATCACCATTCACCAGGCAAACCAGGCATACTTAATGAACTGGTGGGGGTGCCCACATAAAAACGACATTTTAACAAAGTGTGTGTGTGTGTGTGTGTGTGTGTGTGTGTGTGTGTGTGTGTGTGTGTGTGTGTGTGTGTGTGTGTGCGTGTGCGTGTCCAGTGTGCAAGTTTGTGTCCATAGAGATGAAGTCGGCGTTTGATGAGACGGGGAAGACGAAGGAGGTCCTGGGGACAAACTACAATTTCATAGATGACAACAAGGGAACGCCGCCAATCAAATATGTCAAATTGTAAGTGTTTGTGATGATGATTGGGGTGGTTGATGGGTTGATACCATAGGCAACCACACTAACAAGTACCCAGGACCTTTTTGTGTTATACTTATAGCCTTGATAATGTCTTGCTGTGCCATAATGTTCTGACTAATACACAGTGTTGGGACGTAACGTAACGTAAATAACGCGTTACAGTAATGCCGTTACGTTCGGCAGTAACAGTTGCTGTAACGCGTTATTTTTTTTAATTCAGTAACTTGTTACCGTTACTACATTGTGCGTTATTCCGTTATTCTTCCGTTATTTTTCATGTAGTCTCGATCGGGGGAGAATGAGAAGAACTGTCAGACTCAATCTGCTTACGCAGGTTGCCTTTGCCTGCAGTGTGACTCTGGGGGGGGGGGGGGGGGATACGTGCGTGCGTCACCACGTGTGGGTGTGTTTATGTTTACTAAACAGCAGCAACAAGTACTATCATGGCGGCGCCTGTGGAAGAGCCAACATGTTTCTCAAAGTGGATATATTCGCACTACTTTACATTTGTGGAGCACAAAGAAAGGAACATTTATGTTAAATGCAAATTGTGTGCTGGGACAAGGACCCTATCTGCAGCCGACAACAGCAATGCGAATCTGAAGAAACACCTAGACAAAAAACATGCTACGACGAAACTAGTATCCAGGACCTCTACAGACCCAGCCTGCAGCAGACATTTACCGGTACAGGGACAATCGGGTGCTCCCCCACCTAAACAACAGCGGCTGGATTTGAACGCAGGGGCTGTTACTGTTAGCCAGGGAAAAGTAAAAAAAGCGATTGCACGGTATGTTGTGGAAGACATGGAGGCTATTTCTACAGTGGAGTCACCTGCTTTCAGGGCGCTAGTCAGCATGATACCAACTGCGGGCGGCGGCGGCGCACATCAAACATGTCGGAAAACGTTTTCCAAATACCTGGAGACTGAATATGCACAAATGGAAAGCAAGCTAAAGAAAACATTTGAGGGACTGGACTACATCTCGACCACCGCAGACATTTGGTCTGCCCACAACAGGAGCTTCCTCGGGATAACATCTCACTGGATAAACCCGAACACTTTAGAACGCCAGAAAGCTGCATTGGCCTGTAAACGGTTCAAGGGTAGGCACACGTACGATGTCATTGCTAGTGAGATTGACCACATTCACACTTTGTATGGAGTGTCAACAAAAGTTACATCCACGGTTACTGATAACGGCTCTAACTTTGTGAAAGCCTTTGCCATGTATCAACCACCGGAATCGAACTCTGACGATGATGATGATGATGATGATAATGTTGATAAAGAAGAAGATGTTATCTTCACTGATGTTACAGACGTGCTTAACACCGCCACAGAGGACGGGATTGTTTTACCTCCGCACCAGAGATGCGCATCTCACACACTCAATTTAATTTCATGCAATGACATCGAGAAGTGGCTTGTTTCAAATCCGACCACTAAAGCAATCTACCGAAGCTCTACAGCTAAGTGCACAGCACTGTGGAATAAGGCAAGCAGGTCCACATTTGCTGCAGAGATAGTGGACGAGGTGGTCGCCAAAAAGCTGCTTGTGCCATGCACTACAATATGGAATTCATTTTTTGATGCTGTGACAAGAATTGTTGAAATTCCTATAACTGACTTGAGTGCCATCTTTAATCGTTTACAGCTCAAATCAATTAGTGACAGGGAACTTCATTTTCTGAAGGAGTATTGTGCCATAATGAAGCCACTCACAGTTGCTCTGGACATCCTGCAAGGAGAGGAGAACTGTTACTTTGGCACCCTCCTGCCCACTCTAGAATCATTAATGTCAAATACCCTGGAGACGAAAGATGGTCTGACTGTGGCAACTGGGCTACCTGAAGCCATAGTTCAGGTAAGAATCATTCAAAAGCATTTTGTACTTATCTGGTTTTCCCTCTTCACTGTACAGATAGACAGCATTCAATCAGTGGCCACCACTTATTTTATTATAGCACACAGTGGCTTGAACATATTTACTGACCATGATGACTAAACTCTACCGCAGAATAGTAGGCTAGAGTTAATGATTACAAATAATAATTTATAATATTTTTTGGCTATGATTTAATAACTCAAATATAGATAAAAATCACCTGGTGGTGTGCTGCTTTCATTGAAATGTATACAACTTAAATAAAAAAATAAATGGAATCTGACTTATTCTAATGTCTGTGTCCATGTGTGTGTGTGTGTGTGTGTGTGTGTGTGTGTGTGTGTGTGTGTGTGTGTCTGTGTGTATGTTTCACAGTCTGTCAAAAAACGATTTGCATCCGTCTTGGAAAGCAACGACGCAATGTTGGCAGCCGTCACACTTCCCAAGTTCAAGTTGCCGTGGGTGAGAGAGCAGAGGAAGAAGGAGATGATCAAGGGAATCCTGGTAGCAGAGTGTCACAAGTTGGTCCCGCAGCAAGCAGCCGGGGATGCTGTGACTCCACCAGACTCAGGCTCCTCCAAAGACAAAGAGCATGACTTTTTTTGCTTTGAGGATGATGATGAAACCTTCCTATTTGAAAACAGCTAATACAGGCATGGAGATTCTCAACAACTTTCCAACGATAAAGCAAATTTGTCTGAAGCAAAATGCAGCTACCCCATCTAGTGCCCCAGTTGAGAGGCTCTTCAGTCTGGGAAGTCTGGTCCTGACTCCAAAAAGAAACAGGCTGTCTGACCAAAGGTTTGAGAAGCTGCTTCTCATGAGGTACAACCACTGGTTCGAACAATAACACCTCCACTCAAACATCCATTCAGGTCTTTGCCAATAAGAACTTTTTGTTTTGTTTTTTGCACTTAATTTCTGTTATATTCTATATTCAACACTTATGTTATGCTTTCTGGACTTCATACTTGAACCAATGCAAAAATATTGACTATATTCAACAGCAGTTGCCTCATGTACAGTATATGATGAAAGCACTTTAATTTTTCACTTTGATTCTGAATAATATATTCAGATTGTATGCAATTATTATTTCAGATTGTCTTGAGGAAAATAAGATTTATTTTGTGTTTGAAATTGTTATACATTGTTAGATTTGAGTTTCTTTACATGGCAACTAAGCAAAGCCAGGTTTACAGTTAATTATCATCTCAAGTTCTCAACTCATTATTTTGGTGTCATTCTGTACAGTCCAGTCTTATGGGGTGTGTTGCTGACTGTCATGTACACAGTGTGTGTGTGTGTGTGTGTGTGTGTGTGTGTGTGTGTGTGTGTGTGTGTGTGTGTGTGTGTGTGTGAGAGACACGTGCACGCACTTCCCAGGAGCCCAGAGTCAAGTTGTCACACCATTTTCTCCTTCGCCAAGGTGTGTGTGTGTGTGTGTGTGTGCACGCACTTCCAGGAGCCCAGTCAAGCTGTCACACCATGTTCTCCTTCGTGTGTGACTGTGGGTGTGTGGACTAGAAGATCCAACTATGACCTGTATAGGCCATCAAGTTTGAAATAAATTTGGCACTTTGAAACATATCTTTGTGTTTTTTATATCCCAGATTGTTTAGAAGAGTTCAGTGATGCAAATGCACGTCAAGTTGATCAATAGATTGTATTATTCTCCAATGCAATAACAATAGTGAAATTAAGGTTATATGGGAGCCCTTTTTTAAGTAACTAAAACGTTAAACATTGGGTGAAAAAAGTCTTACAAAAACTGCGGAGAAATAAAAATAAGTAACTAAAAAGTTACTTTTCACAGTAACGCTTTACTTTTTGGTTTAAGTAACAGTAAAGTAACTAAGTTACTTTTGAAATGATGTAACTAGTAACTGTAACTAGTTACTTTTTAAAAGTAACGGTCCCAACACTGGCTATAACCCACCGTTTTGTTTCATTTTTCATTTTTTTTAAATCCTCAAAAATGATGAAAAACGGCGTGCCATAGTATGCCGTACGATATGGGCTATAGCCCACGGTCCAAAATGATGAGAAACGAGGCTAACTTTTTTTTTCAAAATTTCAAAAAACATGGGCTATAACCCATCGTTTTTGTCAAATTGCGGAATTGCGGAAATTGCAGAAATTGCGGAAATGGAAATTCTGGAAATGGTAATTGCGGAAATTGCGGAAATGGAAATTGCGGAAATTGCGGAATTCTTTTTTAATTTTTTTATTTTTTTTTAAATCCTCAAAAATGATGAAAAACGGCGTGCCATAGTATGCCGTACGATATGGGCTATAGCCCACGGTCCAAAATGATGAGAAACGAGGCTAACTTTTTTTTTCAAAATTTCAAAAACATGGGCTATAACCCACCGTTTTTTTCATTTTTCATTTTTTTCAAATCCTCAAAAATGATGAAAAACGGCGTGCCATAGTATACCGTACGATATGGGCTATAGCCCACGGTCCAAAATGCTGAGAAACGAGGCTAACTTTTTTTTTCAAAATTTCAAAAAACATGGGCTATATATAACCCACCGTTTTTTTCATTTTTCATTTTTTTCAAATCCTCAAAAATGATGAAAAACGGCGTGCCATAGTATGCCGTACGATATGGGCTATAGCCCACGGCCCAAAATGATGAGAAACGAGGCCAACTTTTTTTTTCAAAATTTCCAAAAACATGGGCTATAACCCACCGTTTTTTTAATTTTTAATTTTTTTCAAATCCTCAAAAATGATGAAAAACGGCGTGCCATAGTATGCCGTACGATATGGGCTATAGCCCACAGTCCAAAATGATGAGAAACGAGGCTAACTTTTTTTTTCAAAATTTCAAAAAACATGGGCTATAACCCACCGTTTTTTTCATTTTTCATTTTTTTCAAATCCTCAAAAATGATGAAAAACGGCGTGCCATAGTATGCCGTACGATATGGGCTATAGCCCACGGTCCAAAATGATGAGAAACGAGGCTAACTTTTTTTTTCAAAATTTCAAAAAACATGGGCTATAACCCACCGTTTTTTTTATTTTTCATTTTTTTCAAATCCTCAAAAATGATGAAAAACGGCGTGCCATAGTATGCCGTACGATATGGGCTATAGCCCACGGTCCAAAATGATGAGAAACGAGGCTATCTTTTTTTTTCAAAATTTCAAAAAACATGGGCTATAACCCACCGTTTTTTTCATTTTTCATTTTTTTCAAATCCTCAAAAATGATGAAAAACGGCGTGCCATAGTATGCCGTACGATATGGGCTATAGCCCACGGTCCAAAATGATGAGAAACGAGGCTAACTTTTTTTTTCAAAATTTCAAAAAACATGGGCTATAACCCACCGTTTTTTTCATTTTTCATTTTTTTTAAATCCTCAAAAATGATGAAAAACGGCGTGCCATAGTATGCCGTACGATATGGGCTATAGCCCACGGTCCAAAATGATGAGAAACGAGGCTAACTTTTTTTTTCAAAATTTCAAAAAACATGGGCTATAACCCACCGTTTTTTTCATTTTTCATTTTTTTTAAATCCTCAAAAATGATGAAAAACGGCGTGCCATAGTATGCCGTACGATATGGGCTATAGCCCACGGTCCAAAATGATGAGAAACGAGGCTAACTTTTTTTTTCAAAATTTCAAAAAACATGGGCTATAACCCACCGTTTTTTTCATTTTTCATTTTTTTCAAATCCTCAAAAATGATGAAAAACGGCGTGCCATAGTATGCCGTACGATATGGGCTATAGCCCACGGTCCAAAATGATGAGAAACGAGGCTAACTTTTTTTTTCAAAATTTCAAAAAACATGGGCTATAACCCACCGTTTTTTTTATTTTTCATTTTTTTCAAATCCTCAAAAATGATGAAAAACGGCGTGCCATAGTATGCCGTACGATATGGGCTATAGCCCACGGTCCAAAATGATGAGAAACGAGGCTAACTTTTTTTTTCAAAATTTCAAAAAACATGGGCTATAACCCACCGTTTTTTTCATTTTTCATTTTTTTCAAATCCTCAAAAATGATGAAAAACGGCGTGCCATAGTATGCCGTACGATATGGGCTATAGCCCACGGTCCAAAATGATGAGAAACGAGGCTAACTTTTTTTTCCAAAATTTCAAAAAACATGGGCTATAACCCACCGTTTTTTTCATTTTTCCAAATCCTCAAAAATGATGAAAAACGGTGTGCCATAGTATGCCGTACGATATGGGCTATAGCCCACGGTCCAAAATGATGAGAAACGAGGCTAACTTTTTTTTTCAAAATTTCAAAAAACATGGGCTATAACCCACCGTTTTTTTCATTTTTCATTTTTTTCAAATCCTCAAAAATGATGAAAAACGGCGTGCCATAGTATGCCGTACGATATGGGCTATAGCCCACGGTCCAAAATGATGAGAAACGAGGCTAACTTTTTTTTTCAAAATTTCAAAAAACATGGGCTATAACCCACCGTTTTTTTCATTTTTCATTTTTTTCAAATCCTCAAAAATGATGAAAAACGGCGTGCCATAGTATGCCGTACGATATGGGCTATAGCCCACGGTCCAAAATGATGAGAAACGAGGCTAACTTTTTTTTTCAAAATTTCAAAAAACATGGGCTATAACCCACCGTTTTTTTCATTTTTCATTTTTTTCAAATCCTCAAAAATGATGAAAAACGGCGTGCCATAGTATGCCGTACGATATGGGCTATAGCCCACGGTCCAAAATGATGAGAAACGAGGCTAACTTTTTTTTCCAAAATTTCAAAAAACATGGGCTATAACCCACCGTTTTTTTCATTTTTCCAAATCCTCAAAAATGATGAAAAACGGTGTGCCATAGTATGCCGTACGATATGGGCTATAGCCCACGGTCCAAAATGATGAGAAACGAGGCTAACTTTTTTTTTCAAAATTTCAAAAAACATGGGCTATAACCCACCGTTTTTTTCATTTTTCATTTTTTTCAAATCCTCAAAAATGATGAAAAACGGCGTGCCATAGTATGCCGTACGATATGGGCTATAGCCCACGGTCCAAAATGATGAGAAACGAGGCTAACTTTTTTTTCCAAAATTTCAAAAAACATGGGCTATAACCCACCGTTTTTTTCATTTTTCATTTTTTTCAAATCCTCAAAAATGATGAAAAACGGCGTGCCATAGTATGCCGTACGATATGGGCTATAGCCCACGGTCCAAAATGATGAGAAACGAGGCTAACTTTTTTTTTCAAAATTTCAAAAAACATGGGCTATAACCCATCGTTTTTGTCAAATTGCGGAATTGCGGAAATTGCGGAAATTGCAGAAATTCTGGAAATGGTAATTGCGGAAATTGCGGAAATGGAAATTGCGGAATTCTTTTTTCATTTTTTTCATTTTTTTCATTTTTTTCAAATCCTCAAAAATGATGAAAAACGGCGTGCCATAGTATGCCGTACGATATGGGCTATAGCCCACGGTCCAAAATGATGAGAAACGAGGCTAACTTTTTTTTCCAAAATTTCAAAAAACATGGGCTATAACCCACCGTTTTTTTCATTTTTCATTTTTTTCAAATCCTCAAAAATGATGAAAAAGGCGCGCTATAGTATGCCGTACGATATGGGCTATAGCCCACGGTCCAAAATGATGAGAAACGAGGCTAACTTTTTTTTCCAAAATTTCAAAAAACATGGGCTATAACCCACCGTTTTTTTCATTTTTCATTTTTGATGAAAAACGGCGTGCCATAGTATGCCGTACGATATGGGCTATAGCCCACGGTCCAAAATGATGAGAAACGAGGCTAACTTTTTTTTTCAAAATTTCAAAAAACATGGGCTATAACCCACCGTTTTTTTCATTTTTCATTTTTTTCAAATCCTCAAAAATGATGAAAAACGGCGTGCCATAGTATGCCGTACGATATGGGCTATAGCCCACGGTCCAAAATGATGAGAAACGAGGCTAACTTTTTTTTTCAAAATTTCAAAAAACATGGGCTATAACCCACCGTTTTTTTCATTTTTTTCAAATCCTCAAAAATGATGAAAAACGGCGTGCCATAGTATGCCGTACGATATGGGCTATAGCCCACGGTCCAAAATGATGAGAAACGAGGCTAACTTTTTTTTTCAAAGTTTCAAAAAACATGGGCTATAACCCACCGTTTTTTTCATTTTTCATTTTTTTCAAATCCTCAAAAATAATGAAAAACGGCGTGCCATAGTATGCCGTACGATATGGGCTATAGCCCACGGTCCAAAATGATGAGAAACGAGGCTAACTTTTTTTTTCAAAATTTCAAAAAACATGGGCTATAACCCACCATTTTTTTCATTTTTCATTTTTTTCAAATCCTCAAAAATGATGAAAAACGGCGTGCCATAGTATGCCGTACGATATGGGCTATAGCCCACGGTCCAAAATGATGAGAAACGAGGCTAACTTTTTTTTCCAAAATTTCAAAAAACATGGGCTATAACCCACCGTTTTTTTCATTTTTCATTTTTTTCAAATCCTCAAAAATGATGAAAAACGGCGTGCCATAGTATGCCGTACGATATGGGCTATAGCCCACGGCCCAAAATGATGAGAAACGAGGCCAACTTTTTTTTTCAAAATTTCCAAAAACATGGGCTATAACCCACCGTTTTTTTAATTTTTAATTTTTTTCAAATCCTCAAAAATGATGAAAAACGGCGTGCCATAGTATGCCGTACGATATGGGCTATAGCCCACAGTCCAAAATGATGAGAAACGAGGCTAACTTTTTTTTTCAAAATTTCAAAAAACATGGGCTATAACCCACCGTTTTTTTCATTTTTCATTTTTTTCAAATCCTCAAAAATGATGAAAAACGGCGTGCCATAGTATGCCGTACGATATGGGCTATAGCCCACGGTCCAAAATGATGAGAAACGAGGCTAACTTTTTTTTTCAAAATTTCAAAAAACATGGGCTATAACCCACCGTTTTTTTTATTTTTCATTTTTTTCAAATCCTCAAAAATGATGAAAAACGGCGTGCCATAGTATGCCGTACGATATGGGCTATAGCCCACGGTCCAAAATGATGAGAAACGAGGCTATCTTTTTTTTTCAAAATTTCAAAAAACATGGGCTATAACCCACCGTTTTTTTCATTTTTCATTTTTTTCAAATCCTCAAAAATGATGAAAAACGGCGTGCCATAGTATGCCGTACGATATGGGCTATAGCCCACGGTCCAAAATGATGAGAAACGAGGCTAACTTTTTTTTTCAAAATTTCAAAAAACATGGGCTATAACCCACCGTTTTTTTCATTTTTCATTTTTTTTAAATCCTCAAAAATGATGAAAAACGGCGTGCCATAGTATGCCGTTCGATATGGGCTATAGCCCACGGTCCAAAATGATGAGAAACGAGGCTAACTTTTTTTTTCAAAATTTCAAAAAACATGGGCTATAACCCACCGTTTTTTTCATTTTTCATTTTTTTTAAATCCTCAAAAATGATGAAAAACGGCGTGCCATAGTATGCCGTACGATATGGGCTATAGCCCACGGTCCAAAATGATGAGAAACGAGGCTAACTTTTTTTTTCAAAATTTCAAAAAACATGGGCTATAACCCACCGTTTTTTTCATTTTTCATTTTTTTCAAATCCTCAAAAATGATGAAAAACGGCGTGCCATAGTATGCCGTACGATATGGGCTATAGCCCACGGTCCAAAATGATGAGAAACGAGGCTAACTTTTTTTTTCAAAATTTCAAAAAACATGGGCTATAACCCACCGTTTTTTTTATTTTTCATTTTTTTCAAATCCTCAAAAATGATGAAAAACGGCGTGCCATAGTATGCCGTACGATATGGGCTATAGCCCACGGTCCAAAATGATGAGAAACGAGGCTAACTTTTTTTTTCAAAATTTCAAAAAACATGGGCTATAACCCACCGTTTTTTTCATTTTTCATTTTTTTCAAATCCTCAAAAATGATGAAAAACGGCGTGCCATAGTATGCCGTACGATATGGGCTATAGCCCACGGTCCAAAATGATGAGAAACGAGGCTAACTTTTTTTTCCAAAATTTCAAAAAACATGGGCTATAACCCACCGTTTTTTTCATTTTTCCAAATCCTCAAAAATGATGAAAAACGGTGTGCCATAGTATGCCGTACGATATGGGCTATAGCCCACGGTCCAAAATGATGAGAAACGAGGCTAACTTTTTTTTTCAAAATTTCAAAAAACATGGGCTATAACCCACCGTTTTTTTCATTTTTCATTTTTTTCAAATCCTCAAAAATGATGAAAAACGGCGTGCCATAGTATGCCGTACGATATGGGCTATAGCCCACGGTCCAAAATGATGAGAAACGAGGCTAACTTTTTTTTTCAAAATTTCAAAAAACATGGGCTATAACCCACCGTTTTTTTCATTTTTCATTTTTTTCAAATCCTCAAAAATGATGAAAAACGGCGTGCCATAGTATGCCGTACGATATGGGCTATAGCCCACGGTCCAAAATGATGAGAAACGAGGCTAACTTTTTTTTTCAAAATTTCAAAAAACATGGGCTATAACCCACCGTTTTTTTCATTTTTCATTTTTTTCAAATCCTCAAAAATGATGAAAAACGGCGTGCCATAGTATGCCGTACGATATGGGCTATAGCCCACGGTCCAAAATGATGAGAAACGAGGCTAACTTTTTTTTCCAAAATTTCAAAAAACATGGGCTATAACCCACCGTTTTTTTCATTTTTCCAAATCCTCAAAAATGATGAAAAACGGTGTGCCATAGTATGCCGTACGATATGGGCTATAGCCCACGGTCCAAAATGATGAGAAACGAGGCTAACTTTTTTTTTCAAAATTTCAAAAAACATGGGCTATAACCCACCGTTTTTTTCATTTTTCATTTTTTTCAAATCCTCAAAAATGATGAAAAACGGCGTGCCATAGTATGCCGTACGATATGGGCTATAGCCCACGGTCCAAAATGATGAGAAACGAGGCTAACTTTTTTTTCCAAAATTTCAAAAAACATGGGCTATAACCCACCGTTTTTTTCATTTTTCATTTTTTTCAAATCCTCAAAAATGATGAAAAACGGCGTGCCATAGTATGCCGTACGATATGGGCTATAGCCCACGGTCCAAAATGATGAGAAACGAGGCTAACTTTTTTTTTCAAAATTTCAAAAAACATGGGCTATAACCCATCGTTTTTGTCAAATTGCGGAATTGCGGAAATTGCGGAAATTGCAGAAATTCTGGAAATGGTAATTGCGGAAATTGCGGAAATGGAAATTGCGGAATTCTTTTTTCATTTTTTTCATTTTTTTCATTTTTTTCAAATCCTCAAAAATGATGAAAAACGGCGTGCCATAGTATGCCGTACGATATGGGCTATAGCCCACGGTCCAAAATGATGAGAAACGAGGCTAACTTTTTTTTCCAAAATTTCAAAAAACATGGGCTATAACCCACCGTTTTTTTCATTTTTCATTTTTTTCAAATCCTCAAAAATGATGAAAAAGGCGCGCTATAGTATGCCGTACGATATGGGCTATAGCCCACGGTCCAAAATGATGAGAAACGAGGCTAACTTTTTTTTCCAAAATTTCAAAAAACATGGGCTATAACCCACCGTTTTTTTCATTTTTCATTTTTGATGAAAAACGGCGTGCCATAGTATGCCGTACGATATGGGCTATAGCCCACGGTCCAAAATGATGAGAAACGAGGCTAACTTTTTTTTTCAAAATTTCAAAAAACATGGGCTATAACCCACCGTTTTTTTCATTTTTCATTTTTTTCAAATCCTCAAAAATGATGAAAAACGGCGTGCCATAGTATGCCGTACGATATGGGCTATAGCCCACGGTCCAAAATGATGAGAAACGAGGCTAACTTTTTTTTTCAAAATTTCAAAAAACATGGGCTATAACCCACCGTTTTTTTCATTTTTTTCAAATCCTCAAAAATGATGAAAAACGGCGTGCCATAGTATGCCGTACGATATGGGCTATAGCCCACGGTCCAAAATGATGAGAAACGAGGCTAACTTTTTTTTTCAAAGTTTCAAAAAACATGGGCTATAACCCACCGTTTTTTTCATTTTTCATTTTTTTCAAATCCTCAAAAATAATGAAAAACGGCGTGCCATAGTATGCCGTACGATATGGGCTATAGCCCACGGTCCAAAATGATGAGAAACGAGGCTAACTTTTTTTTTCAAAATTTCAAAAAACATGGGCTATAACCCACCATTTTTTTCATTTTTCATTTTTTTCAAATCCTCAAAAATGATGAAAAACGGCGTGCCATAGTATGCCGTACGATATGGGCTATAGCCCACGGTCCAAAATGATGAGAAACGAGGCTAACTTTTTTTTCCAAAATTTCAAAAAACATGGGCTATAACCCACCGTTTTTTTCATTTTTCATTTTTTTCAAATCCTCAAAAATGATGAAAAAGGCGCGCTATAGTATGCCGTACGATATGGGCTATAGCCCACGGTCCAAAATGATGAGAAACGAGGCTAACTTTTTTTTTCAAAATTTCAAAAAACATGGGCTATAACCCACCGTTTTTTTCATTTTTCATTTTTTTCAAATCCTCAAAAATGATGAAAAACGGCGTGCCATAGTATGCCGTACGATATGGGCTATAGCCCACGGTCCAAAATGATGAGAAACGAGGCTAACTTTTTTTTTCAAAATTTCAAAAAACATGGGCTATAACCCACCGTTTTTTTCATTTTTCATTTTTTTCAAATCCTCAAAAATGATGAAAAACGGCGTGCCATAGTATGCCGTACGATATGGGCTATAGCCCACGGTCCAAAATGATGAGAAACGAGGCTAACTTTTTTTTTCAAAGTTTCAAAAAACATGGGCTATAACCCACCGTTTTTTTAATTTTTAATTTTTTTCAAATCCTCAAAAATAATGAAAAACGGCGTGCCATAGTATGCCGTACGATATGGGCTATAGCCCACGGTCCAAAATGATGAGAAACGAGGCTAACTTTTTTTTTCAAAATTTAAAAAAACATGGGCTATAACCCACCATTTTTTTCATTTTTCATTTTTTTCAAATCCTCAAAAATGATGAAAAACGGCGTGCCATAGTATGCCGTACGATATGGGCTATAGCCCATGTTCCAAAATGATGAGAAACGAGGCTAACTTTTTTTTTCAAAATTTCAAAAAACATGGGCTACAACTAGGGCTGCGAATCTTTAGGTGTCCCACGATTCGATTCGATTCCGATTCTTGGGGTGACGATTCGATTCAAAAACGATCTTTTCGATTTTTCCGATTCTCGATTCAAAAAAGATTTTTTTCCGATTCTAAAGCAGTTTTATTTTATTTTATTAAAAACAATTAAATAGAATTACGTACATTTAGTACATTTAGTAAAAAGCTTGTATAATTGTAAAGGTTTTATCAACTGAATGATTTAAATACACAAAGGTTAAATCCAAGAGTAAGAACATTTCTTACTCTTCATTTCTTTAGCTTGCACAAATTTGAACCAGTACAAAAGTTACAAAATCTCTTCTCACTCAATACCAGAACAATACATTAGTATTAAAACAGGTGTAAAATAAATACAATTGGCAGGCTTAGCTGGTAGTAAATGCACTATGCAGAAACCCAGGCCATAATGCATTGCATGCACAGGTACATTTGAGAAAAAAATAAAATAAAAAAAAATAGTATAGTATAGTATGCCGTACGATATGGGCTATAGCCCACGGTCCAAAATGATGAGAAACGAGGCTAACTTTTTTTTTCAAATTTTCAAAAAACATGGGCTATAACCCACCGTTTTTTTCATTTTTCATTTTTTTCAAATCCTCAAAAATGATGAAAAACGGCGTGCCATAGTATGCCGTACGATATGGGCTATAGCCCACGGTCCAAAATGATGAGAAACGAGGCTAACTTTTTTTTTTCAAAATTTCAAAAAACATGGGCTACAACTAGGGCTGCGAATCTTTAGGTGTCCCACGATTCGATTCGATTTCCGATTCTTGGGGTGACGATTCGATTCAAAAACGATCTTTTCGATTTTTCCGATTCTCGATTCAAAAAAGATTTTTTTCCGATTCTAAAGCAGTTTTATTTTATTTTATTAAAAACAATTAAATAGAATTACGTACATTTAGTACATTTAGTAAAAAGCTTGTATAATTGTAAAGGTTTTATCAACTGAATGATTTAAATACACAAAGGTTAAATCCAAGAGTAAGAACATTTCTTACTCTTCATTTCTTTAGCTTGCACAAATTTGAACCAGTACAAAAGTTACAAAATCTCTTCTCACTCAATACCAGAACAATACATTAGTATTAAAACAGGTGTAAAATAAATACAATTGGCAGGCTTAGCTGGTAGTAAATGCACTATGCAGAAACCCAGGCCATAATGCATTGCATGCACAGGTACATTTGAGAAAGAAAAAAAAAAAAAAAAAATAGTATAGTATAGTATGCCGTACGATATGGGCTATAGCCCACGGTCCAAAATGATGAGAAACGAGGCTAACTTTTTTTTTCAAAATTTCAAAAAACATGGGCTATAACCCACCGTTTTTTTCATTTTTCATTTTTTTCAAATCCTCAAAAATGATGAAAAACGGCGTGCCATAGTATGCCGTACGATATGGGCTATAGCCCACGGTCCAAAATGATGAGAAACGAGGCTAACTTTTTTTTTTCAAAATTTCAAAAAACATGGGCTACAACTATGGCTGCGAATCTTTAGGTGTCCCACGATTCGATTCGATTCCGATTCTTGGGGTGACGATTCGATTCAAAAACGATCTTTTCGATTTTTCCGATTCTCGATTCAAAAAAGATTTTTTTCCGATTCTAAAGCAGTTTTATTTTATTTTATTAAAAACAATTAAATAGAATTACGTACATTTAGTACATTTAGTAAAAAGCTTGTATAATTGTAAAGGTTTTATCAACTGAATGATTTAAATACACAAAGGTTAAATCCAAGAGTAAGAACATTTCTTACTCTTCATTTCTTTAGCTTGCACAAATTTGAACCAGTACAAAAGTTACAAAATCTCTTCTCACTCAATACCAGAACAATACATTAGTATTAAAACAGGTGTAAAATAAATACAATTGGCAGGCTTAGCTGGTAGTAAATGCACTATGCAGAAACCCAGGCCATAATGCATTGCATGCACAGGTACATTTGAGAAAAAAAGAAAAAATAAATAAATAGTATAGTATAGTATGCCGTACGATATGGGCTATAGCCCACGGTCCAAAATGATGAGAAACGAGGCTAACTTTTTTTTTCAAAATTTCAAAAAACATGGGCTATAACCCACCGTTTTTTTCATTTTTCATTTTTTTCAAATCCTCAAAAATGATGAAAAACGGCGTGCCATAGTATGCCGTACGATATGGGCTATAGCCCACGGTCCAAAATGATGAGAAACGAGGCTAACTTTTTTTTTTCAAAATTTCAAAAAACATGGGCTACAACTATGGCTGCGAATCTTTAGGTGTCCCACGATTCGATTCGATTCCGATTCTTGGGGTGACGATTCGATTCAAAAACGATCTTTTCGATTTTTCCGATTCTCGATTCAAAAAAGATTTTTTTCCGATTCTAAAGCAGTTTTATTTTATTTTATTAAAAACAATTAAATAGAATTACGTACATTTAGTACATTTAGTAAAAAGCTTGTATAATTGTAAAGGTTTTATCAACTGAATGATTTAAATACACAAAGGTTAAATCCAAGAGTAAGAACATTTCTTACTCTTCATTTCTTTAGCTTGCACAAATTTGAACCAGTACAAAAGTTACAAAATCTCTTCTCACTCAATACCAGAACAATACATTAGTATTAAAACAGGTGTAAAATAAATACAATTGGCAGGCTTAGCTGGTAGTAAATGCACTATGCAGAAACCCAGGCCATAATGCATTGCATGCACAGGTACATTTGAGAAAAAAAGAAAAAAAAAAAAAATAGTATAGTATAGTATGCCGTACGATATGGGCTATAGCCCACGGTCCAAAATGATGAGAAACGAGGCTAACTTTTTTTTTCAAAATTTCAAAAAACATGGGCTATAACCCACCGTTTTTTTCATTTTTCATTTTTTTCAAATCCTCAAAAATGATGAAAAACGGCGTGCCATAGTATGCCGTACGATATGGGCTATAGCCCACGGTCCAAAATGATGAGAAACGAGGCTAACTTTTTTTTTCCAAAATTTCAAAAAACATGGGCTACAACTAGGGCTGCGAATCTTTAGGCGTCCCACGATTCGATTCGATTCCGATTCTTGGGGTGACGATTCGATTCAAAAACGATCTTTTCGATTTTTCCGATTCTCGATTCAAAAAAGATTTTTTTCCGATTCTAAAGCAGTTTTATTTTATTTTATTAAAAACAATTAAATAGAATTACGTACATTTAGTACATTTAGTAAAAAGCTTGTATAATTGTAAAGGTTTTATCAACTGAATGATTTAAATACACAAAGGTTAAATCCAAGAGTAAGAACATTTCTTACTCTTCATTTCTTTAGCTTGCACAAATTTGAACCAGTACAAAAGTTACAAAATCTCTTCTCACTCAATACCAGAACAATACATTAGTATTAAAACAGGTGTAAAATAAATACAATTGGCAGGCTTAGCTGGTAGTAAATGCACTATGCAGAAACCCAGGCCATAATGCATTGCATGCACAGGTACATTTTTTTTTTTTTTTTAAATCGATTTTTGGAAAATGAGAATCGATTCTGAATCGGACGGCATTAGAATCGCGATTCTAACTCGAATCGATTTTTTTTGACAGGCCTAGCTACAACCCACCGTTTTTTTTCATTTTTCTTTTTTTTCAAATCCTCAAAAATGATGAAAAACGGCGTGCCATAGTATGCCGTACGATATGGGCTATAGCCCACGGTCCAAAATGATGAGAAACGAGGCTAACTTTTTTTTTCAAAATTTCAAAAAACATGGGCTATAACCCATAGTTTTTGTCAAATTGCGGAATTGCGGAAATTGCGGAAATTGCAGAAATTGCGGAAATGGAAATTCTGGAAATGATAATTGCGGAAATTGCGGAAATGGAAATTGCGGAATTCTTTTTTCATTTTTTTCAAATCCTCAAAAATGATGAAAAACGGCGTGCCACAGTATGCCGTACGATATGGGCTATAGCCCACGGTCCAAAATGATGAGAAACGAGGCTAACTTTTTTTTTCAAAATTTATGCACTCGGCAGAGTGCAACTGCAGTTCTAGTTTATGATCTAATTTGACGTTATTCTGGAGCAGGAGCAGAGCGAGGAATGTAATGAGAACTGGAATAGGCCCAGCGGTCAGTCCGGGAGGTCCCAGGTGAGGAAACACCCCTACCAAAAGTCAAAAAATTATTCTGACCACTTTAAAAGTTTAAGAAATCAACTCAGAATGTTTTAAAACATACAAAACAATTCTAATATTATGAAAATCGGACATTAACTGGCTGGCATACTGTTCTGGGAGGTCCCAAATAGATGACCCCCCAAGAAACGGGGTGGGGGTCGGGAAAATTTGAACCCCATCATTTTCTCATAGTTTGGACTCTATAGAACCAAGATCTGCAAAAAAAATTTAGCACAAAAATCCTACGGGAGCCCATATCGTACGGCATACTATAGCACGCCGTTTTTCATCATTTTTGAGGATTTGGAAAAAATGAAAAAATGAAAAAAACGATGGGCCCATGTTTTTTTAAATTTTGAAACAACCAAAAGTGTCAAATAATGTTTTAGGAGCTGTTTCTCAACAGCCAAAAGTGTCAAATAATGGTTAGAAGCTGTTTCTCAACAGCCAAAAGTGTCAAATAATGGTTAGAAGCTGTTTTTCAACAACCAAAAGTGTCAAATAATGGTTAGAGAAAGTTTAAAAAATCAAAGCAAATACAGGTATTTCGGAAATGTTATTTTTGTACTGTTTCTCTTCTTTATATATTACTTTACTGTTGAAATGTAAAATTTACATTCAACGAAAGGACCTGTAAATGACAACACAAAAACTAAGGCACTGGTGTCGTACTTCTGGTTTACCGGAACGGGGTGCAACTCCCTGCAGTGCCCTGCTCAATTTGTTGTATTTACATGGTTCATTGGTCCATGGTCTCAGAGGTCATCGCTATAGTCTTCATCATTGTTGAGGATTTAAAAAAAGGTGAAAATCGTGGAAAAGCGAAAGGCTATAGCCCATGGTCCAAAATGATGAAAAAATTTGGATAAATTTTTTTTTATCAAAATTCAAAAAACGATTGGCTACACACTCCGCAATTTGCTCCGCAACACTCCGCAATTATTAAAAAAAAAAAAAAACGATGGCTATAACCCAGGGATACTCAAATAGATTTACCTGTGGGCCACATTACAAAAATGGCAAGGGGCCAGGGGCCAGTAGATAAAATTACGACATTAATGATACTTGATAACTTCTCTCTTTCAATTGCTTTATTTTCGCAAAATGTATCAAAGTACAATGTTGTGCATGCACACAATATGTAAATAAATAAATGTGTTACATTTTCTTGCATAAACACAAAGAGCTGTTTCCATAACTGCACAAATTATTGCACATAACATGAGTAGCTGTTATAATAACATAATAAAATAACATGAGTAGCTCTTTGCCTGCTTGCCTGCCTGTCTGTCTGTCTGTCCATGAGTAGTTATTTGTCTGTCTGTCAATGAGTAGCTGTCTTACTGTCTGCCTGTCTATGAGTAGCTGTCTGCCTGCCTGTCTATAAGTAGCTGTCTGTCTGCCTGCCTGCCTGTCCAATTGTCCATGAGTAGCTGTCTGTCTGCCTGTCTGAGTAGCTGTCTGCCTGCCTGCCTAATTGTCCATGAGTAGCTGTCTGTCTGCCTGTCTATGAGTAGCTGTCTGCCTGCCTGCCTAATTGTCCATGAGTAGCTGTCTGTCTGCCTGTCTATGAGTAGCTGTCTGCCTTCCTGCCTGTCCAAATGTCCATGAGTAGCTGTCTGTCTGTCTATGAGTAGCTGTCTGCCTGCCTGCCCAATTGTCTATGAGTAGCTGTCTGTCTGTCTATGAGTAGCTGTCTGCCTTCCTGCCTGTCCAATTGTCCATGAGTAGCTGTCTGTCTGTCTATGAGTAGCTGTCTGCCTTCCTGCCTGTCCAATTGTCCATGAGTAGCTGTCTGCCTGCCTGTCCAATTCTCCATGAGTAGCTGTCTGTCTGCCTGTCTATGAGTAGCTGTCTGACTGCCTGCCTGTCCAATTCTCCATGAGTAGCTGTCTGTCTGTCTGCCTGTCTATGAGTAGCTGTCTGCCTGCCTGCCAGCCAGCAAGTTGGTTAACAGAAAATAAATTGTTATGGCTGAGTAAAATAAAATACAATAAATACAATTTGCCTGAAAATAGATTACCCAGCTATGACCTTTTTCATGAAAAAAAATGAGTAGTGATATGGCTGACTGAGTAAAATAAAACAATCTACCTGAAAATATATAGCTATAAGTGAAGAGCAATTTCCGCAATTTCCGCAATTACCATTCCGCAATTTCCATTTCCGCAATTTCCGCAATTTCCATTTCCGCAATTTCCTCAATTTCCATTTCCGCAATTTCCGCAATTTCCATTTCCACCATTTCCGCAATTACAATTTCCGCAATTTCCGCAATTTCCATTTCCGCATTTCCGCATTTCCGCAATTTCCATTTCCACCATTTCCGCAATTTCCGCAATTACAATTTCCGCAATTTCCATTTCCGCAATTTCCGCAATTTCCATTTCCATTTCCAACTATTAATGGCAGCTGGGTTTCATCATTCAAATAAAATAGAATTCTGTCCGTTTAGCTATAAAATTATGTCAGGGAATAGGGATACAGAGTATATGTCTTTCATTTGCATTGCATCTCCCCCCCCCCCCAAGCTTTTATTTTCGTTCGAGTAATAGTACAACTCTAATAGTATTACTTATAATAATGTAATTAAAGATAACTTCATTCAGATTTATTTATTTTTATTTCATTTTCCAGATTTTTTTTTCTTCTTTTTTTTAGATTTTCATTGGTGGGCCAGTCATAATGGTCCCGCGGGCCTGATGTGGCCCGCGGCCCTGAGGTTGAGTATCACTGCTATAACCCATCGTTTTTTTTCACTTTTTTTTCCTCCGCAACACTCCGCAATTTGCTCCGCAACACTTCGCAACACTCCGCAATTCAAAAAAATTAAAAAAAACGATGGGCTATAACCAATCGTTTTCTTTTTTCAATTTTTTTTCCTCCGCAACACTCCTCAATTTGCTCCGCAACACTCCACAACACTCCGCAATTCAAATGGGCTATAACCCATCGTTTTTTTTTTCCTCCGCAACGCTTCGTTTAAAAAAAAAATTGAATTTTCCTCCGCAACACTCCGCAATTTGCTCCGCAACACTCCGCAACACTCCGCAATTAAAAAATAAAAATAAAAAAAATGATGGGCTATAACCCATCGGTTGTTTTTTTTCCTCCGCAACACTCCGCAATTCAAAAAAACGATGGGCTATAACCCATCTTTTTTTTTTTCAAATTGTTTTTTCTTCCGCAACACTCCGCAACACTCCGCAATAATAATAATTTTTTAATAATTTTTTTTTTTTTAAAACGATGGGCTATAACCCATCGTTTTTTTTTCTTCTCCGCAACACTCCGCAACACTCTGCAATTAAAAAGTTTGGCACAGTTTAACAGTTTCTAGAGCAATTCCAGCTACATTACCAAAGAGCACGTCTCTGCGTTTAGTCCAGCGCTCATACAGTCCATATAAAATGCTGGCTAACACTGAAAATGAATGTGTTGATGCTGATGTACTTACTTTCCCATCCAGGTGGGAGTGAGTGTGCATGTGAATGTCAGTGTAGATTTTGGGGTATATTTTGTTGGGGAGGGCTGACCCCCCCTTGGCTGATCGTGGGCTGACCTTATGCATTTGCAAATCCGTGGTATTTCGCCGACAAACTTCTCAATGCAATAAATTCAACTATAATATGTCAGTTTAATGTGTTAATAGTGAGTTCTCAACTTCTCATTGTAGTTGTATTGGGTGTTTTCTTCACCAGACTCTCAATAGCAGAATGTACAGATGTAGGCTATTCCATGAAGGGCTGCTTCTGTCCATTTTGACAGAAGCTCATTACACTTTACTTGTTTTTTGGCCATTGTCACATACCATAGCTACTCTACAGGTAAAGGCCCTTCGCCTGTAATGTGTGTGCCTTTGTTACTTAAATTAGACATATGTCACTCAACCCTTTGCCACAGACGGTACAAGTAAAGGGTTTTCCCCCCGTATGAATCATTGAGTGTGTCTTCAGATTACCCTAATTATTAAAGGTTCAACTCATTACATTGTTATTACATAGGAACAATCAGGCAATCATTAAGTAGAAAAAAGGAGAAGAGGACACTTACAGCTATATAAATACATACATTGAGAGGCTACACCATTAAAAACAGATATAAATGCAAAATAATCTACATGTATACATCGGAGTGATAGTAGCGAAGGTTAATATAGAGCCCAAATTAACCTATAAAAAGCACATGAAGTCTATGTCCTCATTCAGGCCAGGGTGTGAATCCAGAATGTTTCTCTCTGGTTCAGTCTCCTGATGCGATCACCCCCCCCCCCCTGGTGAGGGGTTTGATATATTCAATTCCTGTGATTCTCAACAAAGTATCATTATTATCATGACACTGAGTAAAATGTCTGGCTATAGGGCAATTAACATTATTAATTCGAATGGCATATTTATGCTCAGCCAGGCGGTCTCTTAGGCGGCGCTTGGTTCCGCCAATATAAAAGACATCAGGGCAGGGACATGTGAGGCGATAGACCACATGTGTGGTACTACAATTAATGAAATCATTGATTTTATACATCTTCTGCATTTCGAGGTCTGAAAAGGTTTTAACCTGAAGTACATTAGAGCAATGAGGACTGTAGGAGCCAAATCCTTATATTCAATTATATTATTTATTGGCCCTCTGGTGGTGGTGTTGTGTAAACTAATGATGTCTGCTCTCTGCTAACCTCGCCTCACCAGGCTTTCCACCACCTCGGAGGAAAGCCTGGTCTCCGTTTCAAAAGTCTGTATGATCCTGTCGGGAGCGGATGATATCGTTACGTCATGTTGTAGTATTGTTTTGTAGTCGACAGGCAGGAACAACAGGCGGCAACTTTGAGGGAAAAGGAAGGTTCAATAAAAGCTCTCGTAGCCTGTAGCTTTTATTGAGATAGGATCATATACCCTAAATGAAATGGTGCCCAGGCTAGCGGCAACCACACTTTGCAATTTTGAAAAATTGTGACCTTTTTCTAGTTTGTGATTGCAAATGTAGTTTGCAGCACTGTCGACTGTAATGTATACTTCAGGGTCAGTAGTCATAACTGAAAGAGACAACAATTTACAACTATGACATTCAGATGTTCTTATCCAGTGACTTACAAGTGTTTATTGAACTATTCCAGTGCCTTTTCATGTAAAGGACCCTCGATGAATTTAGCCATGCCCATGGACGCCCATCTTCTCCCAGAAGTAAAGATGTGTGTTTAAAATGTCCCCCTAAACAATATTCAAAGATATAATGAAATGTGCAGGCATATTTGATTTTGGGTGTCATGTGTGAACGTGTGCCGAATTTTGAGTGACAGCAATCTTGTTCTTGCACAAATTTTCAAAACAAAAGAAAGAAAAACGGATCATAAGCCTATCTGAGATATATATATATACTGTGTATATATATATACAAACACACACACACGACATTTCTAGTTACTTTGTAGATCTGAATCAGTGAATTATAAAAAAAGACATTAAGCACTTCAGCCTCATTTTAACTTTTAAAATAAAATATCCCAAACTACAAGCTCACAATACGTGTTGTGATTGTAGATCTGCTATTTTTTTTTTGTGAAAATGATTTGATATAAGTATAATTTGATGCCAATTTCTTCATTGCAGTATTGATACTTTTACTTAAGTAACAAAATAAATAGTACTTTTCCCACCATGGTACAAAATGAAGCTTCACACTGTCAATATGAAATCAGCTGATGGTTCTTTATATACTGCAAATGAATTGTCAGACATACAGTATGAAGGAGCAGAATATTTACATAACAGTTTACATCACAGAGACATTTTGTTTTTATTCAAAAGTTTCTTTCTTTTTTTTTTACACCAAATAATAATAATGAACAGTCAAACAATGACACATATCCATGAAAACAAAAAACAGAAGAAACAAAAAATACAGTACATGAAAAGAAAAGAAAAATAAATAAAATAAAAACAGCTTGATATAACTATAGTTCAGCATTTTCCAAGTTGAGTTAGGCATGAGGAGACTAGCTGGAGACATGACTCACAATACATACATTAAAGCATTTTTTTTCAGACACATCACAGAGACATTTGTGAGTTCTGCATTCTCTCTTCCCACAGAAAGTGACTCGTCTACATCCAAACTCCCATCCAACAGGGGATGAGACTGTGACAGCAACTTCTCCTGGGTTGCCATTTCCTGTTCGTCACGTCCTATGGTGTTTTTAGAAGACGTCTCTTCATTTATTTTCACAGTGGAAATCTGCAGGACAGACTGTTTTTTATCCTCAAGAGACAGGCTGGTTTCCCCCAGCAGGACAAGGCTAGCATCCTGTCTTACCGATGTGTCCACTATCGCAACCGTCTCAGTTTCAACAGTCTGACTCTCTGTAACACTTTCATCTGGAGTTTGATAAATATCTTTCATGCTTTGTCTTTGTCCATAACCGTGGTCTGCTTCAGCAGGTCTGGAGTGGAAGGATTCCATTCTGGGTGATTCATATTTGATGTCTTCTTCATCTTCAACTATCCCAACAGCCTGGTTCTTTGTAACACTTTCAGCTAGAGTTCGATAAATCTCCTTCATGTTTATATCTAGCCCATGACCAAGTTCCTTCTCACCGGACAGGAAGGGAACATCATCTTCAACCATTCCAACAACCTGGTTCTCCCCAACACCTTCATCTAGAGTTCCATAGATCACCTGCATGCATATATTCTGCCCATGTTCCTCCTCAGCAGGACCAGACTGGTTGTGCTCCACCCTCACAGTAGGCAAGGAGGGGGCAGGAGGATTTGCATTTGTTTGGGGGTTGTGGAGTTGTAAGCTCTGAGAAACAGAGTCATCAAACTGGCTTTTTGGCAGCTTGTGCATGTGGTCACCTTCCTCTTCCTCACTTTCGTAAACCAACACAGCTGCTTTCCTCTTCTTGGGTGTTGTAAATGAGTGCACTGGCGGATCCATCACAGAGACATGTGTGAGTTCTGCATTCTCTCTTCCCACAGAAAGTGACTCGTCTACATCCAAACTCCCATCCAACAGGGGATAAGACTGTGACAGCAACTTCTCCAGGGTTGCCATTTCCTGTTCATCAAGCCCTCTGGTGTTTTTAGAAGACGTCTCTTCATTTATTTTCACAGTGGAAATCTGCAGGACAGACTGTTTTTTATCCTCAAGAGACAGGCTGGTTTCCCCCAGCAGGACAAGGCTGGCATCCTGTGTTACTGATGCGTCCATGATCATCTGAACAGAGGCGTCCGCTATCTCAACCGTCTCAGTTTCAACAGTCTGATTCTCCGCAAAGCTTTCGTCTGGTGTTTGATAAATCTCTTGCATGCTTAGTCTTTGTCCAAAATCGTGGTCTGCTTCAGTAGGTCTTGAGTGGAAGGATTCCTTTCTGGGTGAATCATATTTGATGTCTTCTTCATCTTCAGCTATCCCAACAGCCTGGTTCTCTGTAACACTTTCAGCTAGAGTTCGATAAATCTCGTTCATGTTTATATCTAGCCCATGACCAAGTTCCTTCTCACCGGACTGGAAGGACACATCATCTTCAACCATTCCAACAACCTGGTTCTCCCCAACACCTTCATCTAGCGTTCCAGAGATCACCTGCATGCTTAGATTCTGCCCACCACCGTGTTCCTCCTCGGCAGGACCAGACTGTTTGCGCTCCACCCCCACAGTAGGCAAGGAGGGGGCAGGAGGATGTGGAGTTGTTTGGGGGTTGTGGAGTTGTAAGCTCTGAGAAAAAGAGTCATCACACTGGCTATTTAGCGGCTTGTGCATGTGGTCACCTTCCTCTTCCTCACTTTCATAAAGCAACACAGTTGCTTTCCTCTTTTTTGGTGTTGTAAATGAGTCTCCTCCTTCACTATCTGTTTCTTCAACCATGGACCCGATGGGACTCATGGGAGTGCCATTTCCTTCACAGGTCTTCTTGGATTCAAGGGCGGTGGAGTTGTAAGTTCCCAGCACTGGAGAAACAGAGTATTCGAACTGTCTATTAGGCAGCTTGTGCATGTGGTCACCTTCCTCTTCCTCACTTTCGTAAACCAACACAGCTGCTTTCCTCTTCTTGGGTGTTGTAAATGAGTGCACTGGCGGATCCATCACAGAGACATGTGTGAGTTCTGCATTCTCTCTTCCCACAGAAAGTGACTCGTCTACATCCAAACTCCCATCCAACAGGGGATGAGACTGTGACAGCAACTTCTCCTGGGTTGCCATTTCCTGTTCATCAAGCCCTCTGGTGTTTTTAGAAGACGTCTCTTCATTTATTTTCACAGTGGAAATCTGCAGGACAGACTTTTTTTTATCCTCAAGAGACAGGCTGGTTTCCCCCAGCAGGACAAGGCTGGCATCCTGTCTTACCGATGCGTCCATGATTTCCTGAAGAGATGCGTCCACTATCGCAACCGTCTCAGTTTCAACAGTCTGACTCTCTGTAACACTTTCATCTGGAGTTTGATAAATCTCCTTCATGTTTATATCTAGCCCATGACCATGTTCCTTCTCACCGGACTGGAAGGGAACATCATCTTCAACCATTCCAAAAGCCTGGTTCTCCCCAACACCTTCATCTAGAGTTTCAGAGATCACCTGCATGGATATATTCTGCCCATGTTCCTCCTCAGCAGGACCAGACTGGTTGTGCTCCACCCTCACAGTAGGCAAGGAGGGGGCAGGAGGATTTGCATTTGTTTGGGGGTTGTGGAGTTGTAAGCTCTGAGAAACAGAGTCATCAAACTGGCTATTTGGCAGCTTGTGCATGTGGTCACCTTCCTCTTCCTCACTTTCGTAAACCAACACAGTTGCTTTCCTCTTCTTGGGTGTTGTAAATGAGTGCACTGGCGGATCCATCACAGAGACATGTGTGAGTTCTGCATTCTCTCTTCCCACAGAAAGTGACTCGTCTACATCCAAACTTCCATCCAACAGGGGATATGATTGTGACAGCAACTTCTCCTGTGTTGCAATCTCCTGTTCGTCAAGCCCTTTAGAAGATGTCTCTTCATTTATCTGCAGGACAGACTCTTGTTTATCTTCAAGAGACAGGCTGGTTTCCCCCAGCAGGACAAGGCTGTCATCCTGTGTCACTGATGGGTCCATGATCTCCTGAAGAGAGGCGTCCGCTATCTCAACAGTCTCATTTTCAACCGTCTGATTCTCCGCAACACTTTCATGTGGAGGTTGATAAATCTCTTGCATGCTTATATCTAGCCCAAAACCATGTTCCTTCTCACCGGACTGGAAGGGCACATCTCTGGGTAACAATTTTTCCTCAGTATCCTCAAAGTCTCCTCCTTCACTATCTGTTTCTTCAACCATGGACCCGATGGGACTCATGGGAGTGCCATTTCTTTCACAGGTCTTCTTGGATTCAAGGGCGGTGGAGTTGTAAGTTCCCAGCACTGGAGAAACAGACTCAACAGAGTATTCAAACTGTCTATTAGGTAGCTTGTGCATGTGGTCACCTTCCTCTTCATCACTTTCGTAAACCAACACAGCTGCTTCCCTCTTCTTGGGTGTTGTAAATGAGTGCACTGACGGATCCATCACAGAGACATGTGTGAGTTCTGCCTTCTCTTTAGAAGATGTCTCTTCATTTATCTGCAGGAAAGACTCTTGTTTATCTTCAAGATATATGCTGGTTTCCCCCAGCAGGACAAGGCTGCCATCCTGTGTTACTGATGATCTTCCGGACTGGAAGGGCACATCTCTGGGTGAATCATCTTTGATCAATGACCAATTTTCATCTTCAACCTTTCCAACAACCTGGTTCTCCCCAAAACCTTCATCTAGAGTTCCAAAGATCACCTGCATGCTTAGATTCTGCCCACCACCGTGTTCCTCGTCAGCAGGACCAGACTGGTTGTGCTCCTCCCCCACAGTAGGCAAGGAGAAGGGGGCAGGAGGATGTGGAGTTGTTTTCTTCCGTTTCTCCTTTGATTTTCCTGTCTGATGTCTCAGCCAGAGTGCTTCCATGCTTGAGCCCATACTTACCAGCTGGTCGTTCTCTTCTGACTCTGTCTTCATCAGTTCCTGAGCACTCTGAATCTTTGTCTCTATGTAGCGCTGAGACTCCTGATCCTCAGGGTCCTCGTCGTGGCAGTTGTCCTCCTCCGAGAACATGAGGTCATGGTCAGAGATGCCGTATATGTCCATGGAGTGGAGGTGTCCGATGTGCTCATCCAGCTCATGGTCTGTCCTCCGGTGCCCCGAGTGGAGGGATTGCAGCTGCAGCTGAGTCCTGGAAGAACGCGTCTCCTCCAGGATGAAGAGCTCCCTCAGGTCCTGCTTGGTGAAGTACCTACAAGAAATATATTGAATGCAAATTTTTACATTTATACATTTTGGAATTGACCACATGCTCTTATCCAGAGCGACTTAACCCACTGACCGACATCTTCTGTCTTTGTCTGTGCCAATGTCTTTTACATAAAAAGAAGAAAACGATTAGTACAAATCATTTAAAAAAAAACATGGATGCAAACTTTCTAAAACTCAAATCCTCATCATTGGCCCAGACTCCCTCACCCGCTCCACCCATAACTTTTCCCTCAATATTGATGGCTCCACTGTCACCCTCTCGCCAAGTTTGCAACCTTGGTGACCTCCATTTTTGGGCTGAGTAGGTAGGGATTTTTTTTCCCTTTTCGTGGGAAGGATGGGTAGCAAGGATTTTTTTTTTTTTTTTTTTTACCACCAGTGAATGAGAGGAATGATAGACAGAGGAATAGATGTAGAGCACAGGCTGGGGCTGACAGAGAGGGGTCAGAGAGAACTCCCTCAGCCACTGGTGGTTCTTGCACTGACTTGAACCAGAGCATGTGAGCGGAGCGGAGCGAGGAGCGGAGTGGGGGGAATTTGACGTGAGCGCGGAGCGGGTTTTTAAATGGGTCAGATTGACTTCCGGAGTGAGAACTGTCCTCCGCTCCGAGAAGCTCCGTGCACACGGCACGGCACTGTGCAAGCTTGGCTAGCAGTTTACATCAATCATTGCCTCTCAAGCAGGCCCGGCACCACGGGGGGGTAAAGGGGATGTTAGCGCCCTTAAATCAACCTCTTTGCCTTTGTGCCCCCTCAAAAAACCCTCAAATAAAACTGTCAGAGCTTTTGTTTCTGACCAATGCCCACTTCAAAGAGAATCTGATCTTACACGTGGAGCAATAATTAATAATAACCACAATGGCTGCTCTGCTCTGCAGCTCTGACGCTGCAGTGCTGAATGAGAGCCCAGAGAGAGAGAGAGAGGAGGGGCTATCGTAGACTCTCTTCACTGTGCGTTGCGTTATAAATTGACGCCGTTAAAATGAATTAACTTTGACAGCCTGAAAGAAAACTTGACTTCGCGAGATAATTTTAGTGATCAACTAAACTCGGTCGGATTTTGAGTTTCTTTTTATTATTATTTTTCACCAAATGCCAATAAAATTTAACATACATATTTTGTCAGGCCTAACCTGGGGTGACAGCAGGGCCTTCTCGGTGGCCGCCCCCTCACTGTGGAACTCACTCCCAACTCACACCAAAGCTGCCCCCGCCCTCACCACGTTTAGAACCACACTCAAAACGCACCTTTTAAGACTTGCATTCCCCACATAAATCCCATCCCTCTTTTGTTTACCTTTCTTTAATAGATTTTAACCGATGTTACTAGTAGTAAAGAGACTATGCGTACCTAGAAAAGAGCAAAATAAATGTATTATTGCTATTACTAAGACCTGCTGCTGACTTTACTACATTTTATCAATGCCTTCTAAATCAGTAGATTTACATTTTCGTGACAACCCCCAAAATATCCCCACCTGAAAATGTTTTGTTCAAGGGATCCACAGTAGAAAAGATTTCAAAATTCCAATGGAAATAATAATGTAATAATAATAATAATAAAAACACTAAAGATTTTTCAAAAATGTTCAGAAATAGCAGATGCACAAGGTTGCATCGCGGCACAAAGTGACGTGGTGTGAGCTATTTTGAGAACCACTGTTCTAAAACACTGTTCTAAATCCTAAGAGTAAAGTTGCTATATAATATAATAATAATAATAACTCAGATTTATACAGCGCTTTTCTAAGTACCCAGTTAACCGATTAAAAAGATGAAAGGTTAAGCTTGGGTTGGGGGACATCTTAACCAGACAGGGGTCATCTTTGAGATAGCTGGGGAGTGCATTCCAGAGGGAGTGCAGTGCAGCAACAGAGAAATCCCTCTCTCCCCAGGTATGGTACTTGGCTATATACAAGTGGCTCAAATCTAAAATATCCCAGTTTTAATGGGTTAAATGGAGTAAACGGCGAGTATCCGCATGCACACACAGATATGCCCAACACAAAGATAATACACCATACAACATGTGGGGGCAGGACTAATAGTCACACAGGCCTGCTTTTCACGTTGGCATGTCACTGCTTTCATCATGCTTTCATTGTTTTGAAGCAGAGACTATTAGTTATAAATACATACTACTCACAAATATTGATAAT
This sequence comes from Protomyctophum bolini, assembly GCF_963924005.1. Taxonomy (NCBI): domain Eukaryota; kingdom Metazoa; phylum Chordata; class Actinopteri; order Myctophiformes; family Myctophidae; genus Protomyctophum; species Protomyctophum bolini. Next base: position 54,708,099 of record NC_137862.1, on the reverse strand, counting down.
CAGCTCAGTTCTGCTTTTCAGCCTTTCTAAAAAGTATTGTTTTTGGACCCAAAGTGGGTCACAGAACCATTCTTGGTCGGTCTCCAAAATGTCAGACTAAAATGCCAATTAACAATTTTAAGACATTTGGAATTAAGAGTGCTTTCAGCACCCACTACCACTTCCATGTGGAATCATGATGTTTTCATCTGCCTCAAAACCTTACAACAGAGCCGCATCATCCCACAGAGTTGGAGGCTTTAGGTTACACTGCACGCCAGCAATGACAGTAAGACATACTGTACTCAACTATCCAATACTGATAACAACAATTGTTTTGGGATGGCTTGTGATTATGAAACGTCATGGGGCTATGGGGGGTGAAAATATATATTCTGAGTGATTACATACATACAGTCAGAGTCAAATAACAGCAATTGATATCAAACGTAGCCTAATGACTGATGGGAATATACTGTTCGAAGGTCCGTAGGGACCGAAAACGTTGCCTTCAATAAATGTAACACTCTTGTACCGAGCAGATCTTCAGTGTGCGGGCATATCTTTCTTTCTTTCTTTCAACTTATCGTAGTGGCAACTGGCAACTAATAATTTAATTGGCTGCCGCAGTCACCTATCTTTCCGATTGGCTGCCTCGTCTGTAGGCAACCAGACACCTTTTGCCTCTAGCCGACCTCTCAGCTAATGGGATAGCATTGCAGCCAGCAACAACCCACTAGTGTGTGTGTGTCGCGCGCACACGCACTGCGTGTGGTGCGTGCAGCTGGTAAAATATGACTACCGGTATGACATTTTGGGCTTGTAATTGAAGTTTGCCCTTGTAAACTTTAATTACAAGGGCAATTTTCCAACCATTATACATTTGGCCTGATGAAGACTTATGGTCGACCTACAGTACTTAATACTTAAGTTCTAATATTGTATTATTGTGTGTATTGTTTTAGTATTGTGGCGTCTCGATGGCAGAACACCGCCCAACAGGTAAGCACACCCACGTCCCCAAGCTGAGTAGCGATATTTCCCGTGTTTATATAGAATGTCAGAGGGCGGAAGACAAACGGTGTTTAATCACGTTTCCAGTATCCAACCGGAAGCTCTGCGGAGAGCGTGCCTTGCCTGAGTTGTACTCACCAAGAACATTCCTTTCTGAGATATTAAAGGAGAATTCCATATTAAAAGGCTTTCTTACCTTTCTTTGTAGTTGTTACGTCCCCATCAAAGAGGTCCAGGTGTTATTTTGTGCAAAAGCTCCTTATTGGCTATTTCCCCTACCATAAGCCCTAAATGAATTGCATTGAATTGAATGGGATGTATGGGGTGTTGTGCTAATTTGCTTATTTCAAAAGCTCAAAATTAAAAAAAAAAATGTATATATCCTCTCTTCATAATGTAAATAATAACCCAAGCGGCACACTTTACTACTTATTTCGATGGAAATAAGCGAATTAGCACAACACCCCATACATCCCATTCAATGTAATGCAATTCATTTAGGGCTTATGGTAGGGGAAATAGCCAATAAGGAGCTTTTGCACAAAATAACACCTGGACCTCTTTGATGGGGACGTAACAACTACAAAGAAAGGTAAGAAAGCCTTTTAGTATGGAATTCTTCTTTAAATGCTATAAGTTGAAGTCCAGAGACTTGGTCCCGTGACGACAACCCAAGAGCACCATCGTGTGGGAGAAAGAGGAACTGAACATTGGCCTGTCTTTAACCAGCTCTGCATTGACATCACATGAAAGTGATTGATAAACTGCTGTTTTGTCGAATTGACTCTGTGATTAAACGCCTTGGAATAGGCAAACGTCTTTCTGTCTCCTGGGTGTGTGTACCAGTCGCCACAGTATCTAAATAGTTTAACCCATTTAAACCTGAGAACTGATTCTACAAATGTCATCATGACAGTTTTCAGAAAAACCTATGTTTCTATATCAGTGGTTCTCAAACTATTCCATGTCACCCCATGTGGACCCCAGAATGATATGTAATTGGCCCTGGACAACACAAGATATGTTGTTCCAGGGACCCCCCAGAAGCAAGCATTTGAGTTAAGTGTTAAAAGAATATTTATTAAAAGAATATATATTCTAAGATTTGCACACATTTTCATGATTTTTCAAAAATAGCAGATCTACAAGCTTGTAGCGCAGCACTCTGTGCAGCGCTATGAGCTTGTAGATCTGCCATTTTTCAACAGCTAAAGTTTAAAATAATGGTTAAATTAAGAGCTAAGGTGACACAGATGAGTTCCTGTCCAAAATGGACAGGAATCTGTTTGATTGAGTGAATAATGATAAAATAATTTATTTTCACATCTACAGTATGGGAATGTTTGTATATAAAATAATTTCCCTTCGTAGACAGATATTGTGTAAATATATCATAGGCAGCCACAGCCGGTTATGTTATGTTCATATTATGATAAAGCACAATAGCCGAAATGTCTGTCCAACGTCTTCGCCATGGGAATAATATATGTGGATATGAGCAACATCTGAGTCAGTTGATATTACAAGCATAAAGGTCATTACACACTGGCGAATTGGCGACGCGAATTGGCGACGCGAATAATTCGCATTTTTTTAAAACCAATTGAAGTCAATGGAAGCTTCCACATCAGTGGCGAATGTGCGAATGTGCGAAAATGCGACAGTTTTCGCTCTTTATTTGTTCGCTCTGGTGTCGAATTTTGCAGACATTCGCAGGCGAAATTCAACGGCTCTGACCAATCAGAATGCATCCCAAACTTGTTGCTGTGTATAAACAGCGGCGTACCGTACAGTAGCTGTCAACAGAGCAGCCGCCGGTCCGGTTACGCAGGTCGGGATAGCACAGCAGCACACTGTAGCACACCTCCCCTCCTACAACTCTGTTGGGTGTGTGTGCGCTCGCGTGTGCATGCGCATTGCGCGAGCGTGCGTGCGTGTCGTGGACATGGCACATGGGTGTGCAACAGAGCAGCCGTCGGTCCGGCTACGCAGGTCGGGATAGCGCAGCGTGGACATGGCACATGGGTGTGCTAACAGTAGGGGAGAGCCGCCACGGATGTAACATTTTGCACGTTTCATTTTTTTACTCGGAGATCCGTTTATCTACATATGTAATATTTTCAGGCAACGGACCTACACTTGTCTGCTTCCATAAACCACTTTTTATTTTTCAATTGATCAAACAGGTCGGGAGTTATTAAACCGAAAGTGGACGCTGTTCCAGTGTTACATTTGTTGCGCCTGTCGGACTAATTGTAACAGCATGGAGTATAAATGTAACAACGCTAAAAAAAACACCATTAAACATATCGTTTTCAGCTTAAAGCAATTATATTTCATTGAAGCAACTCCTTAGCATTGTTTTCATACCATGGATGTGATAAGAAAATGTATCAAACATATTGGGAAATATTAAATAGTATCGGGTGTACCAGTTTGGGCTTTTTTTCAGTTCAATGGGGAAATACATTGATTAAACAAACGTTTGATTGATTGAGTTGTACAATGTTATACAACCCTAAACTAATTTTAGAATACACTACACAATACAATACAAATTTAGAACATATAATATTGGCCAATATGTCAAATATGTAAATATTACATATAATGTCATTGAATGGAAGCGGACCATTTGTAACACATGTTACAATTGACCCTCCCTCCGAAGTTTTCTTTGCCGTTGCTTACAGACCAGAATGAACGTGAATTCCGTCTAAACACGATGCAAACTAATGAAGAACATAAGCATGAAGACATCCATGTGGATTTTTATTCACCAACACCAAAGAAAAATATATAAAAAAGTTAAAATGACCAGTGAACAGGCTCATCAAAAAGCTAAGATCTGCACTAGGCTATTTCTACTGTGCAGACCCGTTTTTGACCCGAAAATAAAGACTTTATAACCGGAATATATGCCCACATGCACGGGCGCGGCCGGTACCAATTGTATACCTATGTGCGCCGGTACGAATTAATTGGACCCCTCCATCTGTGAAGTACTGGATACGGGGTTATTAAAGAAAGGATACCAAAGCGGGAGGGGGAGGAGAGGAGAGGAGGAGGGAGAGGAGAGGAGCTATAATCGCACAATACGCGTCGCATAGATGTGTACGGTGTATAGCCAAACGCGAATAAATTCGCCGGGCAAATATTTCGCATTTTCAGATCGCTTATTCGCATCGCGTCGCTAATTCGCCAGTGTGTAATGACCTTAACTGTCACAAAAGACAATTCCACGTACCTGAAAGGGTTCTTCTTTTCACCGGTGGTCTGTCTAATCAACGAGTCTTTGAACACCTGCCGCCTGTAGATTTTCTCCTCCACTGTACCTGGGAGGATATGAAAATGACACGATTATTGACACGATTATTGTGCCAAAAGTAATTGTGTTTGACGTTATCTTAATCCATTTAGACCTGAAACTCTTGTTATACCTTTCAATCCAGGATCACTTTTGAGTAACATTAGCTATTGCTATTAGAAACATTTCTTTTTGGGACATTATTGCATTAATATCAGTTAATTAAGTTTTTCAGAAAACGTAGGCTCAACAAAAGCCAATTCATCCTAGTGTAAACCAGAAGAAAATGTCACCATAAATTTTAATCTCTGCGATACGATTATTGGTCTGTTTTTTTTTTTATCACAATAAACGATAATAACGATTATCATCCCATCCCTAACTGTACCGCATGTGATGAGCCGGTAGACGACCACATTTTCAGTTTGCCCGATGCGGTAGGCGCGATCCACGGCCTGGTTATCAGTAGCAGGGTTCCAGCTGGGGTCAAAGATCACCACCCGGTCGGCAGCGGTCAGGTTGAGGCCAACGCCCCCCACTTGGGTCGTCAGCAGGAGGACAGAGTAGCGTCTGTCCGTCTGGAATGTAGAGATGAGTTGATCCCTCTGTGCGAAGTGGACTGTGCCGTCGAGCCTCAAAACCTTACAACAGGATAAATGGTCAAGCAATTAGTCCTATTAAGTATATACTACAAAATAGCAAGTAAACATACCTAGCATCTATCTAAAAATCACACTGTTATAATATCATAACATGATCCATTTTTACATGTAAGTTATGTAACTTCACTCATGGTATCCGTGAGCAAGCAAACAACAAAAAAGTATAATATATCTAAATCTATTATCTAACAATCTAACACACTAAATAGTCAATAATAAATATTCAAACCTTGAAGCCTCTGTTGCCCAGGACTCGCTGGAGGATGTCCAGTATCTTCAGGACGCGTGCAAAGATAAGGGTGCGGTGACCTTCTTCTCTGAGCCTTCCGAGGAGTTCGACGAGAAACACCATCTTCCCGGACTCTGAGACCAGCGTTTCGTCAGGTACGTTGTCGATGCTGCTTGCGCCTGCTGCGCCTGCACACATGTTCATGTAACGTGCCTGTTGGTTCTCCGGCGTTTCGTCCAGCGGAGTGACGGCCGCGGTGGAGAACAGCCTCGGGTGGTCACACAGCTTCTTCAGGACGTTGAGTTCGAGGAGAGCTGAGGCGTTGAAACGCATGACGTGGTCCAGTGAGAGGAACTTGCGGTACAGGTCTTCCTGAACTGCACTCAGATATGTCCACACGACCAGGTCGTTCTTCCTCGTCATTTTTGGCATGACTGCCGTTCCCGCGTTGGTTGGATTACTTGTGATATGGCCGGCGTTGACGTCTACACGTTCTTCTCTGTTGTTGGTTTCTTTACTGGCTTGTTCTTCTGACCTCTTGACCTCTGCTTTGGTCCTCCTGAAGAAGTACGGTTGGATGATGGCCATTAGGTTTTCAGACATCCTGGATCCCAGGGCTTTCTCCCCCGGAGTGGCGTCCTTCTCCCTGGCCAGCGTGATGGGGTTCTCGTACTCCGATTTGAATGTCCTGTACGTGCCGAGGAGAGTGCCCTGGCAAGCAAAATCAAACAGAGCCCACATCTCTCGCAGGTTGTTTTGCACGGGGGTTCCCGTGAGGAGAATGCGGTTTTCCGCCGGTATAGCATAGGCACTTTGGGCAGATTTCGTCGATGTGTTCTTTATCATGTGTGCCTCGTCGAGGATCATGTAGTCCCACATGAACTCAAGGCCGCGGTAAGACCCCACCAGCTGCCAGTTGTTTATCAGCATTTGGTACGTGGTGATGAGCACGCCCCCTTGACTCTGGATTCTTTCCAAGTTTCTGTTTCGATCTGCTACATATGCACCGTGGAACACCTTCACTCTCAGCCCAGGAGTCCACGTGGCAAATTCCTTGGTCCAGTTTGTGATGAGGTTCATCGGCACAAGGAGGAGTGTGTGTTTGACTAGTTCTGCATCATACATGCCCGACAGGAAGGAGATGATCTGGATGGTCTTTCCAAGGCCCATGTCATCTGCCAGGATGCCGCCCTTTTCCCCATCTTGGTACAAATTGTATAGGAACGCCACACCGTCTCGCTGGTATTCGTACAGTTTGTCGTGCACATCTCTGAACAACAACAGACCACTGATGTCCCTAAACTGTTCATCTTCACTCTCGTCTCCACTCCCAGGTCCTTCAAAAAGTCCGACTTCACTCTCGGGTCCTTCGCAAAGTCCGACTTCACTCTCGGGTCCTTCGCAAAGTCCGACTTCACTCTCGGGTCCTTCGCAAAGTTCGTCTTCACTCTCAGATCCCTCGCAAAGTCCGACTTCACTCTCGGGTCCTTCGCAAAGTCCGACTTCACTCTCGGGTCCTTCGCAAAGTCCGACTTCACTCTCGGGTCCTTCGCAAAGTCCGACTTCACTCTCGGGTCCTTCGCAAAGTCCGACGTCACTCTCAGGTCCTTCGCAAAGTCCGACTTCACTCTCGGGTCCTTCGCAAAGTTCGTCTTCACTCTCAGATCCCTCGCAAAGTTGAACCATCAGGTTCTCAATTTTCTTTATTCTGCCTTCAAGTTTCTGGCTGGGAAGGATATTGTATGCCCGCTGGAATGACTGCAGTGCTCTGGACATATCTCCCTTACTGGCGGCGTCTTTTCCATCCTCCATGTTTCTGGAAAAGAAATACATAATTGTGTATTAGCTACAATATGGTTATCGATTCATTAATATGTGATGATTCAATTTCAAATAGTAAATTCAAAATTTATATACACTTTTTAAAACATCAGAATGCGTAATCTGGTTTGGGGTTTTCTAGTTCGCCACACTCAGTCTTTTCACATGATGTCACACTGCTGTACCAGAGTATAAATTACACTTTAGCAGTTAAGTTGTCAACGCAACAGTGCACTTTAGTACATTTTAGATTATTTTTCAGAGAGATATATATATATTTTTTGAGATATTTCTGATCTGGTACAGTTGACATGTGCAGCTGCAAACTCGGAAGTATCCTTGTATTCAGCTCAAACTGTTTTTTGTAACAAGAGTTTCATTTCAAACAGACTTCTGGGAAAAATTATAATAGTGTAGATTGCTGTCCCGTTGAAACTCCCCACCGCCAAAGAAACGGTGACTCCATCATGGCATGATGGTTGTCTACTCTACACACTTACATAAATTTAAAAAGTCATAAATGTTTGGATTTCACATCAAATCAATCTTCTTTTCCAGGGATTCAGGTTTTCAGCTAGACTTTCACTTATTTATTTATTTATTTTACTTTATACTACTGGCTATCACTGCGAAGATATTAGTCTGGAACTTCGGTGTGGAAGATGTATTTCCAAAGGGGCGGTTACAAACAGATTCCAATGTCACAGCAAAAACGTCTCCCTTTTAGGGCATTAACCAAACGTGATTTTTGATAGTCGACTCGACTACCATCAAAATCGATTTATAGTCGATTAGTCGGCGGTAAAATATGATATTTTTTCCATCCAATCAAGCATTAAAACATCGTGTTCTGAAACAGCCAGCGAGTGAAGGATTAAGTGCAAAACAGAGCCGGTGAATGCAGGCCGAGTGGAATAGTAAAGTAAGAGAGTGGCGACACACTTTGATCTCACCGCAAAGCGGGTACCAACCTATGGGCTATAGTTCCAACCATTGGAACTATCCCATTGAGATAGAATGAGCACTTCCGCATTCCATTGTTACAGTGGGAGTCAACTCTCTTACTAGATTACGCTGAATGCCGCTCTGATTGGCCGAAATTAGCTCAGCTGTTTCAAATCAAAGTTGCAAGTCCACAATGACTCACGGATGGACGCGTTGTGAGCTTGTAGATCTGCTATTTTTTTTATGCGCAAGACCTTTCTACGGAGCAGCATAGCATGTTCCGTTGTTCACAATGTTTGTTCAGTTGGAGAGTGGAGACTCTCAGACTGGAGCGGGGAGGAGGAGGAGGACTGAACGATGCGATGTTTTTCATACAACCCTAAATGTTCAACAACAAGTTACAACCACAGTTCCTTTGGTTTTTAGAAGGAGCTACAAGCTAGGAGGAGGTTATGATTACATACTAGGTTTGCTAGCTAGCAGGCTGCCACGCTATGAAGATGATCAACTACTTAACTTCATCGCGACTATTATAACTATGATCGTGCGGCATAGGCATAGCTGTTTGTTTTTGTTAATGCTGCACACCTGCACTTTTGTTGGATAAGCATGAAGAAACAGGAAATCACGGCAAGAGCTACTGTAGTTTGACTGTCACCAAACTGGATAATATTGGGCAGAGTGAGGAGGAACTCCTGCTATACTTTACTGTACCGGACGACACGGCGACACATCTGCAATCTAACTTGTTGAACAAACTACAGTAATAAACTCACCAATAGTCAAAGTATTTACACACTGTAGTTGTCCCCATTGAGCGTATGAGCCTATGAGGCATATCGCATATGCTTTTCCAAAAGAAAATCTGTCTTGAATGCTGCTAGTGCAACCGCCGCCCACCGCACCTACACGAGTGAGGGTGACGGCAAAACCCACGTACAGTAGGCTTGTATATGATATGAAAACAATCAGCCAGGAATGGATTAGTACTGAAGTTGGCGAACTACCAACAAAACAACAGAGCTCACAGCTGCATGTCTGCTGTAGAAAAGCAAAAAAAATCTAAAAAGCAAAACAAATATTAAAATTAATATTAACGATTACTTGATTTTTGATTTACAGTGTCGACTACCGTTTTGCTAGTCGACTAAATGTAATTCAAACTGAGAAGTGAAAGACCAATCTGCCCAGGAATTTTGTTTTTCTGTGTCAGATTTGTCAGGTTTTCCCAGGATGGTCAGTGAACCCTAGGGGGTCCTCAGAGTTACTACAGAGGGGCCACCATCCACCAACTCTTTATAGGATATTATTATTATTATTATTATTTTACATCATTAACCACTTCGACCATAACGTCAACCATATTCTGGGGGGAACATTCGCTGAAGATTGCAGATCGACTATTTTCTGCAAAAGTAGTACAAGCCAAAGGTTTACTAAGCATTGAGGGTTTTAAGTGGTAAAGTCTGAAAATACATTAATATAGAGATGCTAATGTGTAACAAATAATAGAGTAGTACAAGCCAAAGGTTTACTAAGCATTGAGGGTTTTAAGTGGTAAAGTCTGAAAATACATTAATATAGAGATGCTAATGTGTAACAAATAAAATAAAATACAAAATTAGTAAATTACCGTACACAAGATTGATGATAGTGCTGTCAAACAAGTGTATGAAATTATTCATGAAATCTATAAAAAGGTTTAATCTGCAACACATTGTATACAATAATGTAATAGGGGGTCCGTGCTCCATCTGAAAAACATTGAAGACCCCTGGACTGGACCCCTGGAGTGTGAAACACTACTTGCATTGTCCTTGAGAAATAAACAATAATCAAATCAATAGCTACTGTACCTTTGATAGTCCTCCATTTTCTCCTCAATAACCACCAACAAACGCGACCTGTCAAAAAGAAGAAAGTACGTCAGTAATATAGCCTTCAAATTCAACACAGCCTCAACACAGCCTTCTAAACAGTGTCTTCTGGTTGTCATATTCATATAAAAACTATTTGTAGTAGTAATAAGGTCTGCTAAAAAAAGAGTTGTTTTCCAAGAAAGCCTATTGGCTTGTTTCCATTGCGGTCCTTATGTGCTCAATTCATCAAAACATTTAATGATAGACAAATATTAAATACTATGCAAAAACATGATATAAACAAGTAGAAACAGCAAAGGGGGGGGGGGGGGGACTAGGGCAGTGCTCCCAAAGGGGACCCCTTTTGGGTTCCAGGGTGTCCCCAGCTAATTGATAGTTAGGAACCAAATGAACCCTTGTGGGTCTGTAACTCTGAGAGTGTACAAATGGAACCAAATGGACCCGTTCGAGTGTAAAAAACATTTGTTCACTCTCAGAGTTAAATTAACAGGGATTTTACAATATAAATCGGGGTCGCAGATCTAAAAATGTCATTAAATGGGGATCCGTAGCCTAATGCATGTCACACTGGCGGTCCTTGAAATTATAATGGTTGAGAATCACTGCTAGAGCGGCCATAACATTCTTCTCTTATGGGGGTCCTTGGCATGTGTTTTTCAAATGGGGGTCCGCGGGCTAATTAGTGTCCATTTGGGGGTCTTTGACATGAAAAAGTTTGGGAACCTGGCACTGAACTAGGGAACAGGGAAGTGGGGAATCTGGGTTGAACGCATAGGTTTGAACGTGATTTGTGGACTGACTGGATCCAGTGACACTGACAGTCCACAAAGCTCGAGCTCCCTCTGGTGTTGTGATTGTGAAGTTGATTCAACGTTTTGGAAGTAGCTACAGGTAGGCTACATTAACACAAATGCAGGTCTAGGTATAGTTTTATATTTCTGACATTTCTGCGTCATTGGATTTGAATACATCCGTGGATAAGACAGGCAGACCACCGCCGAGGAAAACAAAATGCATGTGGTGTGGGTGCCTGGGTGGGTGTGTAATGCTTCATGTCATGATGGTGGTCGCGAACTACACCTGTCTTGTCGCTCGCCGAAAATTGCTATTTTCTGCAAGTTCACAATTTATAGCATATCTCTAGATTATATCATAGCCTACATCGTCGTACAACGAAATTAGTATATCAGGGTAAAGGTTAATGATAAAGTGGTTGCACACTGTTTGGTTGCCATGTGTTATACGAATACGACTCACAACAAGGAGCTGCTCGCTAGGCTAGCGCTCCATGATGACGTTATAAAAAGTTGCTAGAAGTGGGATTCATGTCTGATGAAATAATAATAATCACATGAAGAATGGTTTACAAGTCATTAACATATTAACTTACCTGCTAGTATAATGGTGGTAGTGCAAGTGGCATCGGAAGCTGATGATGGGGAGGAAGTAGTCATGATTTTAGCTCGCGCGAATCGCGCCTGTGGGAAATGGTAGAGCTACAAGCTCACAACGCATCGCAATGCAACGTGTTGTGAGATTGTAGATCTGCTATTTCTGGTGAGCGACTCGGCGCGCAAACAAATTAATCTGGCATCAGCTTGTGTGAATGGTTGAATCATGGGAATAGTAGTTTTGTCAGTTTTGTCTCAACTTCTCACAAGGTTTGACAAGACAGTCTTGTTTGATGGCTGAGTCTTATCTCACTTGTCTGTGTCTGTTCAGTGTGTTCTCGCAGAGCTGTTCCAGTCTGGCATTTAATTTAAGTTAAAAAAATTGGGACAAATATAAGAACAATTAAGTCAAAGCTGATAACCAAAGCAAGAACTCTCACAAACATAATTATGTCGATCAGACATATCTGAGAGATAAAATGAAATGATCGTGGCCCAGACTGCTGGTGTAGCCAGAGGCGTCCGCCTGTCCAAATCCATTTTCTGCCTGGCCAAAATCCATACACTAGGACAAAAACAAGACCTGAGATTAACTATAGTAGACAGTGGATTGGTCGTTGCGCGTATACAGCGCGACCCTCAATCACCCATCCGAATGCCTTTCAGCCTTTGTATCCTACTGTCTGGCAGGTAGGCCTATATCTATTTGAAAACCTTTAGTGCTACTGATTATGCCAAAATGTAATTCTTGCCTGCCCAAAATGTAATTCCTGGAAACGCCACTGGGTGTCACCATGCATCTTATATTGTGAGCTTTAAGATTTTCAGCAATTGTACTGTCTGTAGGCCTATACATTATTTTGTTTTGGCTGTTTTGTTCCACGTTCTCTTTTCCAATGTAAACAGATGTTTTCTCATGTCATGCCAATAAAGCCCATTTGAATTCAATGGAAGAGAGAGAGGGAGAGCTAGTCTTATCTCACTTGTCTGTGTGTTCCATTACTATCTTGCAGAGCTGTTTCAGTTTTGGATTTAATTTTTTGGGGGCAAAATAAGATTCATAAACAAGGCAAGTTTTAAGATATGCTCTTACGTGTAACTTCTATTGTGTACAGAGGCAAACTATTATTCAGTGCCACCTGCAGGTGGGCGTGTATATGTTTTGGGTGTGTTCAATAAAAAGCCTCACTTGCTGTGACAGCGACCTGTGGAGCTGTGAACCTGAGCTGTCTGTGTCCGTCTCCATTCATTTGATTTCCCTCGTCAGTGGTGCTATTACAGTGGTGGTCTGCAATGCTGGGGCTCAGGGGCTGTGATGTATAACAGCAAGAACTCTCACAAACATTACATCGATCAGACATACACTCTCCGTGTCATGAACGGTGTACTTTTACTGTCATGAACTGTGTGTTTTATCGTGTAGTTATGTTCCTAGTGTAAAAGGTGGCGATGTCTTCTGCGTGGCGTGAGGGCCACATGCGGCCCGGCCCCCACCTTCACTTAAGGCGGCCTGCAGGTTAAATAATTCTGATATATTGTTGATCTCAGCTGTTACTATTCCAAACATGACCTGCTCTAATTGCTTCAGTCTATAGCTTAATGACTATAGTATTTTTATGTATTTTAAGGATTCCAATAAAAATAAATAGATAAATAATTAATGATTCCAATTAATGAAATTGCAAAAATAGCAGATTTACGAGCTCAAAATGTGTTTATTTTTGTTATTTTTATTTTATGAAAACAAAAACAAAAAAACAAACAAAAGTAATACCAGGGTTTCCCTGGTTTCCCTGGCCTTTAGCCTATGTGTGCGGTAGTCGAAGAAACCTTGTAGACTACGAGGGCTCCACGTTAGGGTCTTCATAGTCTTGCGTTGCCAGACTGTTGCCTCTCGCATATTTCAAATGCTTCCGTCATACAGTCTGGAGCAACGGAAGCTCTATCACGAGTAAAATATAAAGCGGAAGTGGAGCAGGAGTTATTTATGCCTCTGATAAAAGCATTCACCAAATTCAACACCTTTTACAGTCCGACTTCAACCTGGTCCAAAAATGCCCAAAAAATAATAAACTGTTATTGCTATATATAGCATTCGGAGATTGTGGAATATAGTTGTCTGGCTACGTGAGACTATATAGGGTCTTCAAGGTGTTTTTGTTGACCAGTGAGGAGATCCTGTATAGTGTACAGGAATCTTGTTTCTTTGGTTGACATGGCTTCAGCCCAGAGCTCTCTCGCAGATCCACGGGTTGAATGCGTTACAGATTTTGTCGTTCCATCCCCGTGTTGGAACAGACGTCCCGTTGAAGATGTGATACTCCACACAGTCCTGTTGCTCGTGCGTGATTGGCTCCCTGTTGTTAGGCTGGCCAGGAAGCCAGTACCTGGAGGAGCAACAAGACTTCAATTATAAACAATCAGTGCATCCATGATAAACCTCAAAGTATCTATAAAATACAAAAATCTCCAAAGTGATAGCAAACAAACAAAGGCTATAGTACACATCCAGCAATGGCCACACCTGCAGGTCAGATAAGTCATAATAGCTGGTACTTAAGACACGCAAAATAGAGTGTTGCAGTCCAATTTCCCATACATTTTCCCCATAGACGTTTCAAAAAGTATTTATTTAAAGACCTGTAAGCCTCGGACAAAGCCAACAGCCGAGTTGACGAATGATGAAAATAAACACATTTCTTTGGTATACGAACAAATAATTAGAAAGAAGAAAAACCAAAAAAAGGTGTTACACCCTGCCCTTTTTTTAGTGGTTTGTCAACTCGGCTGTTGGCTTTGTAATACCAAAATGTCCTATACTATTGGAAGTGTGGCGCTATTGTCTGTCAATCATCAGCTCCTCCCTTAATACCCCAGCAAGCATGGTCAGGGGAAGACGTCCTGGAAATTACGTAAAGATCAATCCCATATGGGCTGGGATCTGGCCTAGTCCTGAATGTCCTGAACATACGTCACCATAGCGTCATTTGGCGGTAACAAGACAACTCACCCCGTTTCTGTTTTCCTCCCAGAATGTTCCCCAGTGAAGGGGTGGGAGCTCGGCTGGACAGCAGACGGCTGGACTTTGAATTTCTCTAACTATAAACTTTCATGACAGCAGAACAGCCTAAGTACAAATATAATTTATGAAAAGCTACTACAGTGAAGTCTGTTCACAGAAGTTGTTATAGGATATGTGGGGATTATCTGACGAGGTACCATTTGAGTGGGCAAAACCTTAGGCTACTAATAAATAATACTAAATTGTTTATAGGGTCAATATAAGTAAAATAATATAGCCTTTCCACAGGAGTATCTTTTTTATATTTTTCCAAAAAGAATACAAACAGCCAATAGCATATTACAAAGTTATGGTGAAATTTCCGGGAGGAAAAACGGGCAAGCACCGGGGTGAGTTGTCCAGTATTCCATTTGGCTTGCTGGGAGCATTTGTTAGAATGAAGGTGAAATGAAGATGGGTCTTACGTCGGTGTTGTCAGTGGTGTTCCATCCACCCACTTGTACGTCCTTTCATCCTCTGTGTCGGTCAAACCCAGCCACACTCTGTGGTTTAAACGTTCCACAAAGTCCTGGACAGAAAAGCTGCTGGTTACTGATGCACAAACTAGATTTGCGTCTCCTCAAAGAAGCACTGCATTTCTTCCTTTCTTTGTATTAGTGATTCTTGCTCAAATGTGAATCTCGATTTTCCTCCACAAGAATTGAGATCACAATTCTCACACGATCTTCTTTCCCCCCATGAAAATATGTATCGTCTTTCTGCATTCAAAATGCACCTGGAGCAAACTGCTGTGGCTTTAAAGAGACAACATCAAATTGCTTGACTTAATCCTCTCTTAATGTCTCTCTCTTGTAGTAAAACACAACTAAAATGAATTGGACAGCAAACTAGTGCGGCACGATTCTTGCTCAAATTTAGAAATGAGATCGCATAGGTGTCTGAATCTAGATCGCAACCTTTTTTTGATTAATCGTGCAGCAATACTTTTGTCTTCTCTTTTTTGGCCATATGCACCGTGTTCATTTTTGACATTGCAGATTTGAAATGGCAGTGCCTTCGTTGTTCCCCTTGTCTTGACTCTTTACCATAGAGAGTATTGAAACCTTTCTTGAAAAGGCTACATTTTGGGAAATTGTACAAAAACATAATAACTTCACTTCCCTTTACACCTGTACATTTGTGTTACAATGACATTGAAGCTACAAAAGTTGAAGTTACAAAACGTGCACTAATGTGTAGCCTACACAGCCACACGCATGCACGTACACAATGCACGCACACACCATACCATACCTGTTCTTCTTGGCTGTTTATGATGATGAGGTCAGATTGTCTGTCTCTACACCACTGTCTGCTCTCCTCCCAGGGTTTTGTCTTGGTAGAGATGTAATAACAACCGCTGTCTAACTTCTGCCATCCAGGTGATTCTGACAACAAAACGATAAAGCCATGTCATCAGCCAATGTTCTTAAATTGGATCAAATTAACAACTTAATTAATGATTGAACGACGTGAATAAAACCTGTCTCACTGACCACAGAGTCTCCTCTTCATTTCGTCTCTCTCTTCAGTCACATTGTTGTACATGGTCTGCAACTGGTCAAAACTGGTCTGCAGCCGGTCCCTCTGTCCTGTTAGGTAGTTATGGCTTGTCTGTAACTGGTCCAAACTGGTCTGTAACTGGTCTTTCTGTTCAGTTAAGTTGTTATGTTTGTTCTGTAACTGCTCCAAACTGGTCTGTAACTGCTCCAAACTGGTCTGTAACTGGTCTTTCTGCTCAGTCAGTCGGTCGTGTCTGTTCTGTAACTGGTTAAAGCCGCTCTGCAGCTGGTGTCTGTCTTCGGTCAGCTTGCTGTTGTTGGCCAGTAGTTGGTTGTAACTGACCACTAGTTGGTCCCTCGCCTCCATGTAGGAACGATCTGTGTGGAAACAATATTTTACAAAATTAATAGTATTTTTTTTTACACATACTGCAGCAGGTCAAATGCAAGCAGCTGACAACGTATGTCATGCTAGCATAATGTATCACTTGTAAGTAAATAATTTGATGGATTAACAAAACACTTTGGGTTCCATGGCGGCTCAGTGGTTGAATGGTAAATGGTGCATTTATAGAGCGTCTTTACATATACTGTGCATTACATTCACCCATTCACACGCCGATGGCAGATGGCACGCTGAAGGAGTTAAGTAACAGAATGTAACGCCTGCAGTGTTTTCTGTACCTATCAAATGAGAAAAAAGAAAAACAAATCTGGTCTTGGTCTCAACTCGGTCTCGGTCTCTATACTCGGACTCGACCCCCTCCCACATAGGTCTGGACTCGGCTTCGCACTTGGTCATGACTTGGACTCGCTTTAGGTGGACGCCAATACATAACTGAGTAACCTTGCAGTAACATTAATATTTGATGCTACAGCTACACTGCCGCTACTGACTGACTGTCCAACCAGAAAGGAGCGCTCAGTAGAGAGCAAATCTCCACCAGGAGGCGTGACCTAATAATGATGCTGATGTAATGCAAGCATTTCTACCCACTGTACAACCATGAGCGTGATTGCGAACGCAGTGATTGTGAACGCAGTGAGCACTTACTATGAGACCTAGCAGATCATGTCTGTCTGTCTGTCCGTGTGTCTGTCCCGCTATCCAAATATGGAGTGTGTTGCATCAGCAATCACTCAGCTCCATATATGGGCACAAAAGGGGCCAGGTCCACTCAGCTCCATATATGGGCACAAAAGGGGCCTCATCTGCAGGGTCTCAGCTGCGTTCGCTTCCCGCGTTTGCGCGTCTTACTGGTCATCAGTAGTTATAGGGATGTCCAGATCACATTTATTTATTTTTTCCAGATCCGATTTGATTTTGAGTATCTGCTGATACCGATTTTCCCGATCCGATATTTATAATTTTATAAAATACTTATATAATACACAACAGTACAATATCCTCATGATATGGATATAATATTGACGTGATTGGGATGTCCAAATCACGTTTTTTTTTTTTCTTTTTGCTCCTGATCCGATTCAGATCATTTGAAAATGACGTGATTGTCCCCGATTTCCGATCACGTGATCAGAGCTGGACAACCCTATCAGTACATCATCTTCCTCCCTCTGTCTTTTTCATTGGCCAATGAATGTGTAGCCTATTCATTGTCTACCTCTCTCTCTCTCTCTCTCTCTCTCTCTCTCTCTCACATACATGCACACAAACATGTATGTCATTAACATATCTCTGCAATGTATACACTTTCTGTATACACTCACTGATTGTGAGCTCCTTATGTCAATTAAGAACGTACAGTATGGATAGATATCCAGGTCTGTGACTCAGAGAATGTACGAATGGAACCAGAAAATGCGGTTCATTGTGTCCACTCTCTAAGACTGTTTAGTTACAGCCCTGCAGGAAATCTATCCATTTGGATTTTTAATAGCATGGGGATCCCCCGGAAATCCCTCAAGGACTGCTGAGTGCTGACCCACTTTGAGAAGTGGGTCAGGGTTTCTTAAAGTATCAATACTACAATGTAGAATTACTCTGTATAGGGATGTTAATAGTCAATCGATTAATCGCCGTTAAGAAATTAGTCTGTTAAACTTAAACAGTTAATAACAGTTAATCGTAAATTAACCGAACATTATGCGGTTCTATCATTGGGGGGGTCCCCAGCTGAATGATGGAGAGTTGGTAACCAAATGGACCCTTATTAGATCTTCAACTCTTGAGAGTGTAAAATAAAACAAAATGGACCCGTCGAGAGTTAAATTATTGTTAAACACCTGCATTGGGCTACTTAATTTACAAGAAGTCACAATTAGACACAATCAGAGCATGTAAAATCCTTCTTATCGACATCTGCCTTATCTCTCCTATGGCTCAAAATGCTGAATAAATAAATGGGCCTCGATGTGAGAAGGGTTGAAAACGTACTGCTTCACACACCACTGTTGCAGTCTCAACTCTACGATATCTGCCTCGCATGAAAAGTAGGCCAGTAGTGCCTCCGCAACTATAAACCACTGGCAGATGTGCACAATGTTTTGTTTTGTTGCCCAGTCACGCCCATAAAACTGCTGAAGCAGCGTTTATTTTAATTATTTATTTATTTATTTTATGGGAGCCTTGTAACGCCTGCAGCTCATTAGCAGGGGTGGAAAGTAAGTTAAGTAACTAAGTAGATGAAACAGTAATGTCATTGTAGGGTGAGATGTGTGTGTGTGTGTGTGTGTGTGTGTGTGTGTGTGTGTGTGTGTGTGTGTGTGTGTGTGTGCGTGTGTGTGTGTGTGTGTGTGTGTGTGTGTGTGTGTGTGTGTGTGTGTGTGTGTGTGTGTGTGTGTGTGTGTGTGTGTGTGTGAGAGAGAGACAGATTCCAAAGTCTGATTGGTTTCTTAGTCCATACACGCATGACAGATATACCACAAGAAAGGAAAAAGTATTTGAAAAACACAACACCCTCATGCATTAGAAGGACAATATCAGTCACCAGAACCAGACGTCTATGTGTTTCTTTCCCGCAAAGAGTCTAACATGGTTTAAAAAATGTATTTGTTACAATGGCTTCATATGGGAAGGACAAGAATGAATGTGTATATAGTATATAAAACCATATACACTTATCTAAATATTGAATCAAGACACGTATAAGTGCACAAAAGACCAGCACAAAGCAGCAGCAGCAGCACGTGTAGCAAGGAAATGAATGGGCAAGGCAAACTTCTACGGTGGGGTAACATGTCTGGAAAAAACACGTGCATGCACGCAGAACGTGCTTGCCCGGCCCGCACATATACAGTACTGTACGTGGGGGAATGAATGCACATCTGCTTGTCTCTACATGCACGTCTCTGACGGCTGACAAAAAGCATCTGCTTTCATCCGACAGATCGTGGCTCTGAGGCAGAAACCTCTTATCTCCATATAGTCCATAATACAACCCTGTTTCTTAAAGGGACACTTCACCCTTTTTGCAAAAAAATACATGTTAATGACGTTTAGAAGCTTTAGATCACTTTCCTGGGGGTATTTATGTGTGTAATATGTGGTTTTAGATATTTTAGATTGTAGCAGTGAGCCTGTTGTCTCTGATGTCATGGACACTGGTCTCACTATACCTTCCTGGACTACAATTCCCATAATTCTTTGGTGCACTGCTCCTCCTTGTGGATAGGGGGGAGAGCTGTCTTACTGAGACAACATGTAGTCCAGGAAGGAAGTGAGCCCAGTGTCCATGACATCAGAGACAACAGGCTCACTGCTACAATCTAAAATATCTAAAACCACATATTACACACATAAAGACCCCCAGGAAAGTGTTCTAAAGCTCCTAAACGTCATTAACATATATTTTTTTGCAAAAAGGGTGAAGTGTCCCTGTTTTTTTTTAAGCCCTATTTGATCACACCACAGCGTCACACGAAGGCATCAAAAGTAGCAGATCCACAAGCTCGAAACGCAAAGCGACCCGTTCCGAGCTGCTTGTATAGATCTGCTACTTTCCGACACGTTTGAATCTGAATCCCGAGAATGAACAGTTTTGTTGTATAACATGAGGTTACCACCCTATACGAGAGACGAGATGTATAACGAGGGTGGAGGGCGGGTTGGGGGGAGGTGTGGCAAATGTGGCATGAGGGACAGTCGATAAAACGGCTTGGGATTTACAGTACAGTTGAGAGTTAAAGAATGCGTGCAGGTCATGACCTTCTGGATTACCTACCTACCGTATCTCCTAGAGAGACTACCAATGCTGTTGCTATACCACCACTACTACTAGGCTATACTCTACTATGTCCAATCCAATTAACCAATTAATTTATATTTACAAACTGCTGCAGAGGGAGAAAAAAATCTAAAAGCTAAATACACTGTACACAGCTAACAACACACAGAAAATGACAACAACACTACTAGTACTACTTTACTACCAAAACCGCTATTAGTACTAGTATTTTCTATACACATACATATACAGTATATATATATATATATAGCATTGCTGCCAAATGTATGGAACATTGACTTACAGAGATAGAGTGGGATGACAATGTTGAGGAGCGCTAGAACGGCACAGACCACTCCAACACCCACACCAACCCGCCCATATAGTCTTATATCTGGTGGACACATGCACACGCATGTACGCCCGCACGCACGCAAACACCAAACACACACACACACACACACACACACACACACACACACACACACACACACACAGAGAGAGAGAGAGAGACAATAGGAAATAAGATCAATTTAAAGAGTTTAACATTTTGTATGAAAACAGTCCTTTTGGTAAAACGTTCTATGAAGCCTACGTCTTAACACTGTCTACATATATATACTGTAAGCATGTATTACTAATTATAACACACTATAAAGCATTCAAGATGATAACTTTTAACTGATCAAATGTCATTATATGTCATACTTGCTGGAAACTGATAATTCTAATCACTGGCATAATGCATAGAAGTGTTATCATAATGATAAAGCCACTACAGTAAGCGGTCATTGGCCGTTTTAAGCAGAGTGGAAAATAATTGCATTAAAAGAAACTTGCAGAACAAATACACAATGTTAATGCCTGCACCTCCCAGAATGTCATCCCTTTACTTATAGAGCAACAAAATGACCACTTGTAACTATCAATAACACCGCAATGCATTATAGCAGTGATCATGAAGCCATCATACATTATTATAATGTATTGAAACATTGATAATCACAGTGAGGCTTCATGTGTTATAATTATTATTGTTGTCATGATGGCATTATTGTGATTGTTTATCACTTTAAGTGGTTTTATGAGCAAATCATAAAACATTGTACATGGGTTTCATGGACCTGCACATAGCTTTGTGATTCATAATTCTAATAACAATAGGACCACAATGGAAACTCTGCGCTTTTTTATGTTATCCTTTTAACATCATCGTACCACGGTGCTTTTTGCAAACTGTTAATAAAGTATTAGTTCAATCAATCGATGATGACGTCGCTTACCGGACTGCAGTATATGCTGCGGATCTTTCTCAGCCGCATTCTCGGTCTGGAGATTCAAGTCGAGGCAGGTCTTTCCGGAGTCCACATCTTCTTCTTCTTCTTCGTTCGTCTGGAGCTCAAGGTGTTCATAACGCCCGACCACAGCCATAGTTTCCACACCTGTGTGACTCCAGCGCTTCTTGGAGCTATATGTGTGAACACATACGGGCCACCTCTTTCTTCATGACACACTTCTTAGCCACTCGACCCAATTATTTCACTGCTCTGTTTCTTTTTTTTCCCCTTTCGGGAGTGCAGTGAGTTCACATAATCTGGGTTTTGTCAGAAAGTGGTCCCTTTCTTTCTCCTCTCTGTCTCTCCCTCTCCCTCTCTCTCTCTCCCCTGTCCCTCATGCTGGCTGGGTGACTGCCATGCATGTGTTCAGTGGTGTAATTGTAAAGTAACTAAGCACATGCGCTCGAGCCTCGAGTAGGCTACTGTACTTTAAGTAAAACTTTGAGGTATTTGTACTTTACTTGTATTGTATTTCCAATTTCAAATACTTTTACTTCTACTCCACTGAAATTATTAGAAAGCTTTGGTTACTGGCTTTGGTTTGGCTACAGACTTGTCCAGACATTTACTAGTAACGAGAGTATTTCAAGTACAAAATGTGAGTACTTTTTCCACCACTGCCTTGGTTTTAATGGTTGAAGGCGAGTCACGTGACGCGGCCGAGGCAAATTGATACCATCAGCCTCCCGTTGGCTGGAGTCTCTGTGAGGATGAGGACAAAATGTACACATTTAAGCCCAGAAAACTAAACATCCTTTTTTGTCACACCATCACTAAACACAGGTATATTTTACCCAATATGTTACAAAATATTCCATAAAAATACTTCTCATCAAAACGTACAGCAATACAGCGCAACTTGAGGTATTCTTCTTTAATATTTCATCATGACTTTTCACAAAAAAAATATATATCATAGGTTGGCAAAATCGGTGAAAAACTATTGGAGCTATTGAAAAACACATGTCCCATTCCTGGTAGGCCTACTGAAAGACCCACCCATACCTCACACATGAGCAACATTATGAAAATGACAAAAATATAATTGTCCGGGTGAAAATTCTAGGATTAAAAACTAGTAAAACTAAAAAGTAGGCCTACGACACGGAATGTATAGCCACATTATTTGACAAATGTCACTTGTACAAGTTGTACTGTACTTTAACTTTGTCTCTTTTCTTCATAAAATGTATTCTTGTGAAAAGTATGTTGGCCACCTCTGTGAAACTGACTGTCAAACATTCTCATGGTTCATCTATTAATCACATATCCATTATTTTAAAACCAGCACTATGTAGCCTAACTTTTATTTTAAATGAATGAAATGTAATTGTGTCCAATCTGTATGGTAGAATGTGTTAATAGTATACAATATAACTTAAATACAATATGTATGGTAGAGTACATTATGTTAATACAATATTAACTTGGAGTGCCTGTATTTTGTCTGCCTGCTCTTCTATTGAGACATTTTGATCGTGTCAAAAGTCACGTGTCAGCTAGACACAGGATCTGATAGGAATTTTGGCCTGGAGGTCAAGATTCAATTTATCCCCTGAGCAAGCAGGCTGGCCGTGGGCCGTATGCGGCCCCTGCGTAATGTATCTGCGGCCCGTCATGGTCATACTAATCAAAATATAATTAGTTATTTTCATTGTTTTGAACAAGATTGCAGGTATGGTATTGCTTGTTCCAAGAGAAAGTGATATGGCCCCATGAGTATTAACCATTTACATATTTATTCCACCTGTGATAATCTGTTTGTTATTATGTTCTCTTCACATTGTGTGAATGAAGACTCATTTTGTAACTTCATCATTAATCAACAATGTTTTTGTTCATTGAGGTTTGGCCTAAGTTGGAAATGTGGTTTTTAACCGTTTGTTTCCTTGGTTTTTAGACTAGTCGTGTAGTCTGTTACAAAATAGAATTGTAATCGTTTCAAAATAATACTGACATTTTAGGGGCTTGCGGCCTTTGGACTTTTGGACTTTTGGATCCTTTTAACATAAATCTTCTCTGGGGGTCCCTGGTACAATATATTTCCAGATGGGGGTCAGTGGAGAATTATAAAGTATACATTCATTTGGGGGCCGGCCTTGACATGAAAAGGTTTGAGGATCACTGATTTATTTTACAGCACACAAAATTATCTTCAGACACATGCAGTGTCTGCCTGGTGAACACTAGATGGCGGCAAAACGTCAGTTTTCCAGTCTGTCTATGACAGGACACTAGTACTAACCCCTTAACACAGGGGTCCTCAACAGGACCCTCTGAAATGCTTTGGCCATGTCTCGCATAGCTGCTCGTTAATCCAAACAAAGCTGATGTTGATTACAGAACTATTTTTTAAAACGAGTAATACACTGTCTGGATGTAATTGCATTGGACGTTTAAGTTAAATAACTAAAAAACTACAAAACATTTCAAAATAAAAATGTGTTTCCACAATCCACAGTAAACTGAATTATAAAAAGTTAAAGTTAAAAAAAAAATATATATATATATATATTTCAAAGCAAATCTAGTGTGTACGGTTTGTAATGTATAATGAAAAAGCCTTTAGCCTATCATTTCATTTTTTTCTTTTCATTTTGATGTTGGTCAACAAACCATTGGTTTGAAAGAGGAAATTCATCAAATATTAAAGGTAATTTACTTGCAAGTCCCAGGTATGAGGTAGTGTTGTCCATTTGGATCAGAAATCTCTCCTTTGGATGGGAGCAATCATCTTCAAGTCTACTCTACAGGTCCAAAATAAATGAACAGTGAAAAACAAGTATTTTACTGTACCGGTGAATCTCAACCTTTTCCATTTCAATGACCCCCAGTTTGTGCCCTTTTTCTTTTCCCATCTCGACCCCAATATACACAGTAATATACTCCGTTTTAATTTAAAGGACAACTTTAGTTTCTTTCAACCAAGGTTCATGTTTTAGGTTATTATTAGAGAAACTAAAAGATGAGTGTTAATTTTCTTTCATGTGTTGCTTTCTTTCGTTTTAGCTGTTTTTGACAGGGGGGGGGGCATTCGAGCATGGGGCTAAATATGTATTTATATATATATATAACATTGTATGGTGATTTATTTTTGTATTATTTACTATAGTCCTAATATACCCCAGGAAATTACATCTGGCCACAGAAGATCACAGGATCTACTGAATGTGATCTACCTACTGGGGGAAGGCTTATACTGTGTGTATAGGCTCAATATGTCAGTTTGTCACATTCAATAGATCCTGTTATCTAATGTGGTCAGATGTAATTTCTTGGGGTTTATTAGGACTATAGTAAATAATAAAATAATAAATCGCCATAATATTTTGTAAAACAATACATATTTAGCCCCATGCTCGAATGCCCCCGCCCCCCTGTCAAAAACTGCTAAAATACCCAAAACAAAAGAAAGCAGCAAATGAAAGAAAATTAAGACTCACCTTTTAGTTTCTCTAATAACAACCTAAAACATGAACCTTGGTTGAAAAAACCCAAAGTTGTCCTTTAACTCTGGGTTCTCTCAGAGACCCGTCACAGTCCATTTGGACTCCTGCATGGTCCCTAGACCCCATGTATGACCTATTCTAGTGATCTATGGTCAGGATATAGTGCTACATGTACTGTACAAACTGTACAGTACATTTATATGTACTATTCATGCAAGCAGTGTGGGACACGACCAGACAAACATAAGAACGTATATTCATGTAAAACATTTTAATCTTAACATCACAGCAATAGCAGAAAAAAACACTCGTTTAAAATTCAAAAAAATAACTTTGTAACTTCAATAACACTAATGAACCATAAAATCACCACAAATTAAATGTTACACCCAACGGTCCTATTAATGGGTTTAGTGAATAGTGCATGACATTATGGAGTATTAAAACATTGATGCATTAACCAAACCTGCCCCTCACGCAGTAAAGTGACAATACACTCTAGCCTGTGCGACGAATCACCATAAACAAGTTAGAAAAAAAATATCTAACAGTATTCATTCTTCACAATACTTTACATTCTGCTGACATAGAACAGTTATTCTCAACCTTTTTATTCCAAGGACCACCACCAGTTTGATGACTGCAAAGCCCCATTGGTACCACTTACTTACTCTACACATCTCAATGACCTAATCTACACGTGTACAGAATGGTTGCATATGCTGTACAGTGTACACTCTCAGAGTTATAGAACCGTAAGTGTCCATTTTGGTTCCATTTGTGCATTCTCAGAGTTAGAGAACCGTGAGGGTTCAATTGGTTCCATCTGTAGTATACTCTGAGGTCTTCCATGCTGCGTCCTTATGCCTAAACATTTTAGGGCCATTTCTGTTTTTAACTATTTTGAAAAACATTTAAAACGGTAAGAATAGCCAATCGACAGGTTGTGAGCTTGCTATTTTAACTATTTTTGTAAAAACAAAATGTAAAAATGCCGAAAAGGTTTAGGCCCAAGATAGGGCCCTCAGAATTAGAGATATGCCAGTGGCCACCCATGGCTGATGGTCCCCGAACCTGATGTTTGACACCAGTGACATAAATAGTGACATAATGTCATGCCATAACCTAGCCTGTGTTCACTATGCAACTATAATATTCCATAAAATCGATGGCTATACATAATGAACATAAATGGAAGCACAATTATCTGGACGGCAACAACACACTTGATGTTCAAGTTTCATGCACGTGTTTTAGGCTGATGTGTAGAACGTAGGCTTTGCCGTTTTGAAGGAACATTAAGCCTGTCATGTTATAAAGACAGCTAGTGCTTCATTGAAATATAAATGGGTTCCGTATCCTGCCAATAAGCACACGCCATCTGCTCCACAAGTTGAGACTTGAAACAAGAAAAACAACAAAAAAACATCCAAAAATAAACACCAACATCCATAAAATAGCCGATAAAATATCAGGATGCAGCACATTGTTAGGTGTGTTTGTATTTTTAGCGGGTGATTTGTTGACATAAAAAACTGTTCTCGGTTATTGTGTGTGTGTGTGTGTGTGTGTGTGTGGGTCTCACTTAGAAATGTAGCTTTTGTTCCAGCGACCCCCCCAGCTGCAGCAATGCTCCACTAAGCCCCGCCTTCAGCCCAGTGTAGTCTGGTGTCTCCGAATAGTCCAGAGCCATCACAGACGTCAGATAGGTCTGCAGAGCAGCTACACGCACACAGACAGACACAGACACAGACACAGACACAGACACACACAGACACAGTCAGGTTCTCCTCTAGACTGTGGAACCATTGGCACACTTGTCTGTATGGTCTTCTAAGCAAACTCTGGAACTCTTTTTATTGTATATTTCTTTTTCTATTCTTTTTATTTATGAAGTTGTTTGTACTACAAAAACACTGGTCAAACATTGGCCAAATTGTCAAATAAATAAGAAGCAAAAAATAGAAGAAAATAGCCGATCTACAAGCTCACGCCTTGCAGCAATATTTATCTGTGGAACTGAGACAAACAAATTGGAACGCCTCGACTCTTACATTTCCAAGCGCTTGTCAGAGTGGGGTGGGGGTCCCTAGTTCAAATAGGAATCTTTTTGGGGGTCACAGACTGAAAAGGTGAGAACCACTGATATAGGCAAAGCGAACACCTTGTAAAACTACCAAATGTGGAATGGCCGACACCTTCCATCAAAGGATGTAAATCATGTAAATCATGGCACCTTGGCTGGTAATCCAGTCTGGCAGTGTGCCGCGAGTTCGACTCCCGATCCCGACGGCCTTTACTGCGTGTCACCCCCCCATCTCTCTCCCCATTTCCTGTCAGCCTACTGTGTATACCTATCCCTCTATAAAATAAAATAAAATAAAGCCACAAAAGAAAGAACTGGCCTGCCATTCCCATAGAAAAGAGGTGCCATTCACTGCCGCCGTTCATCCCTTTTTCTCCTTTGTACATAACAGTGTTTTATTGTTAATTGTTTATGCTATGTTGATGAATTGAATACATTCCCCATGCCTTTTTTTGTGCGTTATACTTTTAGCCTAAATGTCTTACTGTACTATGCCGTTTACATTTCTGACTAATAAAGCATTGATTGAATCAATCAAATAAATAAATGCATATTTTAAACTCACCCGAAACTCTCTTCTTCCCAAAGCAGTGACTCAAGAGTGCAGAGACGTCATCCATGTACCTAAAATATAAAGGAGCGTTTAACCACTTAAAACCCATTATATTGTGTACACGACGAATACCAAAGATAGCCAAGCTACAAGCTCCGAAACACGCTGTGACGCAAGCTGTATATGTGACTATCTTCCTTTACCGTTTCTGTACATTTTTGTCTCTCTCGTTTTACGGCATCAGTCCATGAATGCTATACCGTTACACAACTCGTATTCTCACCTGTGTTTTTCTTTGGCTATCTGGTCAGCGTTGGTCAAGGCCGTCCACGGCAGTGTTCCTGTGTGCCAGCGGAGCAGACAGTAGCCCAGAGACTGCAGGTCGCTGCGTCGAGATGGCCCTGCAAGATGTTTTGACTGATATTAACCTGCAGTGCACAGCATGCTGTACCTAGAAGACATTCTGCTTAGAAGGTGGACAGCTATAGAGCGTCGCAGTCCCGCCCCCCTCGAGAGACCCGGAAAAGAAATCCCCGTTAATTTTCCTCATAGACTTATCAGAAAAGTATTTACCGGTATTTAAAGACGTTTACGCCGCGGACAAAGACAACTCTTGTCGTGACAAATCATGACAACAAAAACTCGGGCCAAACAAAGAATTAGAAAGTAGAAAGAAACGGCAGGTTACGACACTTTTTTGGTTGTTTTTCTTCTTTATAATTATTTGTTTGGTCCAAAATATTGTGTGTGTTGTCGTGATGGTTTGTCACGACAAGAGTTGGCTTCGTACGACGCTTAAAAAAGGTCTTTAAATAAATAAGTTTTGAAATGTTTATGGGAAAAATGCATTGGGATTCATTTCCTGGGCGTTGTCATGAAAGGGGGCGGGACTGCGACGCTCTATAGTCCTGTGTCTGTAAACAGTGAAACTAGTTATTCTTGATTGCGACCATAGGTCGCATTTTCCGCTAGTCAAGCCTCCAAAGCCCTCCATATATGGTCACGACTTGTGACATCACGCCTCCATGGTCACGCCTCGTGACAACACGCCTCGTGACACGTCACGCCATCATATACAGTATGGCCATCTCCATATATGAAGATCACAACACTGACCTCATCTAACCCTAGATGAGGTCAGTGTTGTGATACATGGAGAAGACTGGATCACCTAGATCTGCATATATGGAGCCGGCCAGCAACTCTACATCGGACCTCAAACCCTTAGATCTCCATATATATAAACTGCCTCCCCCCTGGTTGGAATAACGTGTTCCTTCCACGCGCCAACCAGGGAAACTCCCCCCTGTCAGGTGTAAAGGAGCAACTTGGACACTCAGGCATGAAGGAAGCATGAGTTCAAGTCCGTTGCTCTCCCCTTGTCCCCCATATATGGGGACTAGGTTGGTGGAGGGTGTGTAGAGCCCAGGATCACATTGACACAGGGGTGAAAAATGGGTTACAAAATCGTGGGATAAAAAATATATGAAAAAAAAAAAGGATCTCCATATATGGAGCTGACCTGTTCTGACATTCCATATGTTGTTCCTACCCCACCCGTCCTTCCTGTTCTGACATTCCATATTATGTTGATGACATAATCAAACCCTGAACACTCAAGACACGCTCCATATATGGCCAGTACAGAATTCATTCCATATGTTGATCTGACCCCTCCCCATGCCAAAGCGCCAGCGCTCGCCCAGCAGTCTGCCGTCACCCTGGCGGATGCGTGTACGCAACCTCGCCCTATAGGAGTGTTCTAGAATGTAGACACCCGGGCACCCCACTCTGCTGGGGGTCTTTGAACCAGGGCCTTGTGTGGCTTATTGCTTTAACGTACACAGATATGACAGCATGACTCTTGTGAGACTGACCTGCTCCCTTATGGGAGTCCAGACTAATGAACTCCATTGCACCCTCGTGTAGTGTTCGACTGGCCTCGCGGTACTCCACATGCTGCCCACCAGGGCAGTACCGGAACGCATGGCAGTATCCTGCAAGGTACACCTACAGTACACACACACAAGATCACAAAGAATGTCAAATAATCGGTTTATGCCAATACATAATCAGACATTATTCGAGTCGATCTAACAGCTAAATAGACCGGCTAGATATATGTTTTTAAATAGTTCAGTTCATGCGTTTATTTTATATTTACTTGTTTGCTTGATTGTATTGTATGTATAATTAAAGTTAAATGTTCTTTTCATGTTGGAAGTTTTAAAGATATGTACTTCATTTTAATGTTTGTCTATCTAAAGATGGAGGGGGGGGGGGTCGTGTTCCAGGGGGGGGTCCCCACTCCCCAGCAAAAGTAGTTAATTTAGCATCAGTCATCGTAACCACTTCATGCAAAATAGCAGATCTACAAGCTCACAGCAGTCACTTCATGCAGCAATGCAAGCTTGTACATCTGCTATTTTGGAACTTTCTCAAAATATATAGAAATGCGTCCCTGGCAAAACCTTTTCAGGTGGGTGTCCGTGGCCAAATGCATATAAATTTTGGGTGGACTTTCACATGAACAAGTTTGAGAACCACTTGTTCTAAGACCGTTTAACCCATTTAGGGCGGGAACCCCTTTTGGTGTTTTAAACAGTATGTTATAATTTAGCTATTGAAAAATAGCAGATCTACAAGCTCATAGCACGCCACCGAGTGGCGCACCACGAGCTTTTGCTATTTTTGAAAAATCGTAAAAATGTGGCGCAAATCTTTGAATATGTATTCTTTCAAAGTGAATGTTTTTAACTCAGGCCTAAATGTGCGGTCAGGATCAGCATCTGACTAAAATAAATCATGGCATCAGTCTGGCTCTGAAGTCAATGCATACAGTTCAGTTTGGGATGTTCAGTTGTAACATGATGGAGAATATCTCTCACCTGTGAGTGCTCATCTAGCGTGATGTAGACGTTCTCTGCATGTATGTCCCCATGAACGTACTCATTGGAATGGATGTATTCCAGCACATCCAACTGTGAGGGCAAAACATGAACATAAAGGACACCATTCAATTAGCCTGGAACTCACCTATGCTTTATATGGCATAGGCAGCTCCCGGCAGGATCCGCCGGGAGAATATATGCAGCTGCACGACATGATACTAATTACTTAGAGCGACAGAGAGAGAGAGGAGCGTGTGTGTGTACATGTGTGCGTGTGTATGTCAATTTTACAAAGGTGCAGACAATCAGAAATCAGCAGAGAGTGAGCAATGTTTGCGCTACTCTATGCCGAATTGAAGTGGACTCAGACCCAGACTTTTTTTTTTCTCCCTGGAAATAAAAAACGTCTGGGTTTCCGAGGCTACCATTCAATGGCCTCACATTTTAGAGACATTAAGGGTGCAACAGTTCAATTGAACAAATCAAATTTAATTTAATTTACTCAGCCCTGATGAAGACCATAATAGGTCGAAACATGTCGGTTCAATAAAGTTTTCCTCCTTTTTAACATTGAGTGTGCCCGGATCTCCGCTTTGTTCTATGTGTGTTATCTCGATTGATCCCAGGAGCACCTTTTTACAATTTTTACATTATTTTATACCTGCACACCTCCTGAGCACCTGGTTGCTTCCTTGCCTCTGCCAAATCAATGTAATTGTTTGTTTGTTTTTTAACAATTGATTCTAATAAAATAACTGGTTTTGATAGTTCTTGTTGATTTGTTGATTTGAAAAAAAAAAACAGGAAAAAATGTGCTTCCCAGATTATTTAATTAATGGAAGATGAAAATGATAAAAATACAAAAAAACAGGAAAAAAATGTGCTTCCCAGATTATTTAATTAATGGAAGATGAAAATGATATGAAAACAAACTACCGGTGATCAATAAAGTTTCAGCCATAGTAGCCATGTGTCTTTAGCAGCCCTTCGGGTTAACAGCAGTACAGCAACTTACTATTGTACAGGCAAGATGAAGAATCACTTTCTCAGAGAGCAGCTCCTCATCCTCCATGCTAGACTGGAGAGGTTGGCCCATGTTGGGGAAAATCAGAAACCTAAAAACATAGAATATACATACAGTAAGGTTGTTAATGGTTATCACATTTTGGGCAAGTGGCTATTGCCGTTCTTAGCCCAAGGATTGTTTTTCGTGCAAAACAAGATGCTTGCAATCGATTCAGAATCATGAAAACCACCTAGTTTGACACGCCACATGCTACTTAACCCATTCTGACCGGGCACCCATTTTGGTGTTAGCATCATGTTATGCTTTACCTATTGAAAAATAGCAGATCTACAAGCTCATATCGCGCCACCGAGTGGCGCGATACGAGCTTGTAGGTCTGCTATTTTTGAAAAATTCGAAGAACGACTGACATTTTTAGAATCTGATCTCAGGTCAGAATGGGTTCATCAGACCAGTGTGTGTCCAGTGGAAACCTCGTATGAATCTGATCTCAGGTCAGAATGGGTTAAATCAGAATCAAATTTTGGCAATATGAGTTGCCTGATAGTATATTAATTGTACCATCATATTTTAGCATTTTTC
The DNA here is from genome assembly GCF_963924005.1 of Protomyctophum bolini. NCBI lineage: Eukaryota > Metazoa > Chordata > Actinopteri > Myctophiformes > Myctophidae > Protomyctophum > Protomyctophum bolini. Next base: position 54,676,196 of record NC_137862.1, on the reverse strand, counting down.
CAATATGTTCCACCACTGGGATTATGTTGTTAATAACATAGTTATGAAAAAAAAACGCCAATGAGTTTCTGTTGCAATTTGTTTGAGGTTTTCATTAGATTGCCTTTTAGGGACCACTGCAATAGCTACAGTACCCGCCATGAGGCCTAACATGGGCTTGGTGTGTCACACCCTTTAACCCTGTGAGACCCAGCGTTGCTTTTCGGTAACATATATATTTTAATTAATTACTTAATTATTATAATTTTTTTCACCTAAACGTCATCAGTGATGTTCATAGCCATGCCATTGCAATGCCATTGGTCATGTAATTTGCATATAAATACCCCCCAGAGGCTGAATTTCACACAAATTAAAAATGTCTGGACGCAATTTTGAACAATTTTTAACCTTTAACCCTAATAAAAGTAAGTAAAATAATTGTAATATGTTTTTTTGTGATCATTAGAATGTCTAGAACATGTTTTATTCATTATTGTAAAAGATATCACCCAAATGTAAATTATTAATGTATTATATTATATATATTATGTGCATAACATTTTCATCTTTTTTTTTTTTTTTTTTACATAGTCCTAGTAGTACAAAGTAGTAGTATAAGGTTGAAATCTCTTTTTTGCAAGTAGAAATATATTCGGGTCTTACAGGGTTAAACATAAAAACTTTAAGCAGACAAACACCTCTCTCTCTCAAACCTGTATAGTTCGACGTCACAGCTTCTAAACATAAAAACATTAAGCAGACAAACACCTCTCTCTCTCTCAAACCTGTAGTTCGACGTCACAGCCTCTAAACATAAAAACATTAAGCAGACAAACACCTCTCTCTCTCTCAAACCTGTAGTTCGAAGTCACAGCCTCTAAACATAAAAACATTAAGCAGACAAACACCTCTCTCTCTCTAAAACCTGTAGTTTGACGTCACAGCCTCTAAACATAAAAACATTAAGCAGACAAACACCTCTCTCTCTCTCAAACCTGTAGTTCGACGTCACAGCCTCTAAACATAAAAACATTAAGCAGACAAACACCTCTCTCTCTCTCAAACCTGTAGTTCGACGTCACAGCCTCTAAACATAAAAACATTAAGCAGACAAACACCTCTCTCTCTCAAACCTGTAGTTCGACGTCACAGCCTCTAAACATAAAAACATTAAGCAGACAAACAAACCTGTAGTTATCTGCATGCAGACCAAAGCCCACACACGAAGGAATGCCAAGGAAATCCATCTTGAGGCGCTTCTTCCACTTGTCCACTAAAGACAGATCAATAGCATCAGATTGTCACTGTCGGGCAGAAACCTCTTATCTCCATATTCTAACCTTTTTTGTTTGTTAATTAATGCCCTACTTAATCATACTACAGCCTCTTTACCCAGTCACTTTGTTTAACCACATGAACCGTACCGTCCCTTTTCTGGTCATGTCATAATAATAGGGGAACATCGGGTGAAGTTTTGAATTATTATATAAAAGTATACACGAGGTTTCTTTTTGCGATGAAATCATATGGAGAAGAAGGACTCGTGTTAAAACACTGTGTCATCAGTAAATGGTGAGTGTTACCAGATGAAGGTTTTGCAGCTCTCTGCAGGAAATTCTGCTCATTGAAGATTCGCCCGTCTTTAGCTCCCTAAGGGAACAGAGACAGCCATTCACTTTTAATTATACTGTATACATATTGCCTTGGCATCACAATACATCAGAAGATCAGGAAAATAAAAATAAAAGATATGTGAATTACATAGGTTTACAAATAAAAAAGTAGAAAGCTAAGACAAATTTCAAAATGATCTAAAAAATAGTTACATATCGTGGGGGTCTGTATGCTCACTAAGGTTTTTAAACGACTCAAGGGTACCAATGTGGTCCGTTTCAAATGTCGTTTGCAGGTTATTCCATGTATTAGGGGCCACAGAAGCCAAAAGCAGATCTACCAAGTTCAGAGCTAACTTTTGGTACCTTGGATTTGGGGAAACCACTTGACCGGGTGTGGTGGTATAGGGCTCAGAGTCCCACTTCAGAGAAGATGAGATGTATTTAGGACAATCTCCAAGCGTGGCTTCATGGCTTTTAAATATTAGAAAGTGATATCGCTTTAACCCATTCTGAACGGGAACCCATTTTGGTGACAAACATCATGTTATGCTTTAGCTATTGAAAAATAGCAGATCTACAAGCTCATAGCGCGCCACCGAGTGGCGCGCTACGAGCTTGTAGGTCTGCTATTTTTGAAAAATCGAAGAACGACTGTGACATTTTTTAGAATCTGATCTCAGGTCAGAATGGGTTAATCAGACCAGTGTGTGTCCAGTGGAAACCTCGTATGAATCTGATCTCAGGTCAGAATGGGTTAAAGGCCAATGATGCTCAGCGATGCCAAACAATTATAATAACCTTCAGTCTGCTTTCCATCAAAGTGCCTCCTTACTTAACTTTCCCCCCTAAACTCAACTTGGCCATTAACCCATTAAGACCTGAGACCAGATTCTGAAAAACATTTCTATATATGCGTCAGTGGTTCTCAAACTATTTCATGTCAAGAACCCCAAACATTAACTGTATTTGGCCGGCAGGCCCCCATCTGTATAATGTTTTGTACCAGGGACCCCCCCAGAAGCAAAGAGATACAAGTTAAAAATGTTCGCTGTGAATATATATTCAGAAATGTACAAATTTACACGCTATGAGCTTGTAGATCTGCTATTTTTCAACAATTATAGTTTCATAAAATGGTTAAAAGTGGTTAAAAGCTATGAGGTGACACAGACACTTCCTCAGGTCTAAACAGGTTAAATAATTTATGATGACGTTTATTTAATAACCTAAATATTTTTTTTAAATCACACCCGTGTGAACTGAGTAGTGCAACTCCCCCCCCCCTCTCTCATTAGCAGGCAACAGTGCAGCACTATCTCTCTGTCTCTGTTTCTGGCACAACAGCGCCACTTTTGCCCCTACTGCTACTCATAGTCACATATAGGTTAAAGTCACATAGGTTAAAACACAGACATTGCTGTTTCCTTGGAGCGGTTGCACCACTCAAAAAGTCCTAATTCATTGACTGAAACAGGGCACTCCAATCAAGTGATACCTTCTGAATGAACTTACCAGTTTGAGGACATGGCTTGAACCCTTAGAACCAGACACCGATGCGACTGGGGAGGGGGGGGGGGAAACATGAAGACGTGTGTGATATGTAATGTAGGACGAAGGCAAGTGTTGAGAAAAACAATACAAAATACATGGGCAACTGGCGGCCCCCGCCTTCACTTAATATATCAATATTATCCAAATATTGATATATTATGTATTTCAGCTGTTACAATTGAATGACTTTAAATTACTTCTGTCTATATTAGTAGCTGAATGACTAGTATTAGAATTTTATGTTTTATGTTATGTCCAATGTATTTGCATTTAAGTTCAGTAAAGTGACCTAAAACTGCATTTGAAATTAAATAAACATGTTACTTTTCAGGATTCCATTTCCAATTCAAACTCTAAGTGGCCCTCTGGTGTGGATGTGGCACTATAGTGGCCCTCTCCATTTTCAAAGTTTCCCACGCCTGACATATTGTAAGCTACACACAAATTATTTAGATGACAAACTAATAGAAATCTCTCACGCATGTCAAATTATTACAAATACCGGACATTAGCATGATCGTGCAAAGTAAAGGCGGTGTGACTTACACCCAGAGTTGGAGATACTAATACTTTTTTCGGGGTCTGTAAATCTAACCAAATGGACCCTTAGAGGTCTGTAACTCTGAGTGTATAGATGGAACCAAATCGACCCTCCATTTGTACTCTGACTTAAAGGACCACTTCACCACTTTTCTTCATATACATAATAGGTCCTCACTAATAATCATGAAAAAATGGTGCAATCTTTTTCTACTCAGATGTCTGTGTCTCATAGGAGGGCTGTGGGCAGTTCAGAAACCGTCTTCCAGTGACATCATCGATGGGGAATACAAGCTAATGGAAACTGCAGGCTTTCTAGTCCTGAAAAGTGGCAATGCGAAAATGGAAGCCATCGTTCTCACGATAATGAAAATCTAAACATTTTTGTAAAAAAAATCTTCTTAATGATGATGTCACTGGAAGACGGTTTCTAAACTGGCCACAGCCCTCCTATGAGACACAGACTGGGTAGAAGAAAATCGTGCCATTTTATCATGATTATTAATGAGGAAGATAGGTTGAAAAGTGGTGAAGTGGTCCTATAAATTGACATTGAGGATTTGACCGTGCAGTTTGGGGGTCCCAGATGCCGTGTTTCGAGATGTTACAAGTGAGCCCACCCAGCTGATCCCGAACAAGGTTGAGAGAATCACTGCCTTATGCAAGAAGGCAGAGAATCACTGCCTTATGCAAGAAGGCAGAGAATCACTGCCTTATGCAAGAAGGCAGAGAATCACTGCCTTATGCAAGGGGGCAATTATGCTCACCTTCATAGAAGAGTTCTGTGGCGCTCTGGCTCAGCAGCTTCATCAGCCTCCACTTCCTGCCTGTGGTGTCGGTGAGCTCCTCCCCTTCCTGTAGCGGCTCCAGAGCGTTCACGCTGCGCTTGTTCTTCTTGGCCTTCCCTTTGCCTGTGGCCAACATGACAGCCAATCACAATCTGCCTTGTGTTAACATGACGGTCAAATCACAGCCAACATGTGTTAACATGACAGCCAATCACAGCCAACATGTGTTAACATGATGGCCAATTAACATGACGCATAGATTAGCGCAAACGTCGATCACTCTCTGCTGATTTCTGATCGTCTGCACCTTTGTTAAATTGATGCACAGTCGCACACACACTCCTCTCTCTCGCTTTAATTAATTAGTCTCATGTCGCGCAGCTGCATCTAGATTATCCCGGCGGATCCTGCCGGGAGCTGCCTATAGCCAAATTCCAATACCCCAAATCTCGGCCACTCGCTCACTCACACTCGCTCACTCCAGCATGGTGGTGTTACGGTGAAATTGGTGACCTGCTGAAATAATGTGAAAATCACATAATGTCAGTGTCCGAATGAAAATCGTTGCAGTTTGTTCATTAGCAAAGTTCAACCTAGCGGTATTCAGGCCACATATTTAAAGACCTCCATGTAGTTGTGTGAAGTCCACAAGATGGTAACATATTTCGGCAGGTCACCAATTTCACCATACTTTGCCATGCTGTAGTGACCGAGTGTGAGTGAGCGAGTGGCTGAGATTTTGGGTATTGGAATTTGGCTTATGCCATAGAAAGCATAGGAAGACCCATCAGAGTGACACCTACATAAGTAAACGTCACTCCATGTGTATTGGACATCACATCACCATAATCACTGAGCATAATCAGATGGTAAGCAATAATAAACAAAATAAGCCCAAGGTAAAACATTTCATCATACCATATTTCATCAGTCATAATTCATAATTCATAGCAAATAAATAATGAATCATGAAGCAAATGTTCAAATGGCTTCGACATACCGGCCCCTAATTGACCATATATATTTTTTTATTTATTTTTTATCCCACGATTTTGTAACCCATTTTTCACCCCTGTGTCAATCATCTAATGTGATCCTCGGCTCTACACACCCTCCACCAACCTAGTCCCCATTGGGGGACAAGGGGAGAGCAACGGACTTGAACTCATGCTTCCTTCATGCCTGAGTGTCCAAGTTGCTCCTTTACACCTGACAGGGGGGAGTTCCCCTGTTGGACGTAGCGCGTGGAAGGAACACGTTATTCCAACCAGTTCCTTTCCCCTCCATCAGGCGCCCTAATTGACTATTAAAGGATCAAAAGGTCCTTGGTGACAATATTCAAAAAGTGTTCATCTTATTTGGAAAAATAAACTCCAAGTTCATCTTTTTAGGCACAACCGGGGCAGGACACCAGTGAGTGTGGAGTTCCGTAACTTTTCAGGAAATTAAATCTCCTTAAAGGGTAAGACCACTTTTTTTGAGGTTTGGGTTGTGTAGTTACTTTGCAATGATGCAACTCCAAATGTGGACAAGAAATAAAAAAATTAACTGCTCCAGTGATTAGAAATTGATAATTCAAAATATGCTCCTCATTGACTTACATTGTAGCTAAAACAGCTCTCAAAGTCACTCTTTTAGTACGTAAACAAACACAAACAAAGTTGATTCAGACAATATAGAGCATCACCAAAACTCATGTAGTTTTATTTTTTCATAAAAATGTTATATTCCTGTTGATTTTACTATTTGAAGATCTGGATCCGGATCCACGGATCCAGTCCGGGTTTTCTTCCCAATAAAATTGACAAATCAACAGGAATCTAACATTTTTATGAAAAAATAAAACTACATGAGTTTTGGTGATGCTCTATATTGTCTGAATCAACATTGTTTGGGTTTGTTTACGTACTAAAAGAGTGACTTTGAGAGCTGTTTTAGCTACAATGTAAGTCAATGAGGAGCAATTTTAAATTATCAATTTCTAATCACTGGAGCAGTTATTTTTTATTTCTTGTCCACATTTGGAGTTGCATCATGGCAAAGTAACTACACAACCCAAACCTCAAAAAAAGTGGTCTTACCCTTTAACATGTATTTTAAATACTAGTTTGAGCGATTCAAATACTCTTTAATCTTAGAATATTGTCGGTGTCGGGCAGAAAGCTGCTCCTGAAAAGTCACAGTTTGACATTATGAGGTTTCCATAAACAATAATAATAATAATACATTTTATTTATAACGCACTTTACATTTGAAGCAAATCTCAAGGCATTGAACCCCTACCATGAAATGTTCTATGAGCAGGGCCTGGCTGTAAACAAGTTCTTGAGCTTAGTCCAGTTACGCTGGGTAAACATAGTAACTTTCTTTCTTTCTTTCCACCCGACAGAGACAATATCTATCATTATTACATGGCTTGGTTGAATGCTTGATTCTGATTGGTCAATCGCCTAATTCATTGGTCTGTTATTTCTTGATAACAGACCGCTCCGCTCTATAACAGGCCAATGCCTAATCAAACCCTCGGAGCACCTGCTGTGCTCCGCTGATTTACTGCTGTTTCCAACATGACAACGATGTAAACACACACACACAGTGTCATTTACAGCTAAACATTGCTCTCAAAAATGTTTTTGAAAACATTTGAGCGAGAAATAGACGAAACAGTACCCGAAAATGGATTCCATTTGATCAACTAACCCACTTCCTTGTTTTCCGACTGTGCTGCAGCTGGGAATACTTTCATTACCAAGCTAGGAAATACGAGTCGTTTTGTTGTGCTTTGGGTCAATTTATTAATTTATGTACCTTCAGGCTGATTAACCACCTCCGCTGTCGCGTCAGCGATTTATCTACAAACAATGACCACTCAGCCATACATTATCCCTTACATACTGTACGGCTAGACCAGTCACATGGATAAGGGTTATGCCAGATTTATACTCGCTGTCACACAGATAAATAAGCATGTAAATTCAACTGTTCGGTTGTGAGCTTGTAGATCGGGGCCATTTACGACTGTGTGACATCAGCGTGTGTATGCAAGTATACAGTATAAATCATGTTGGATTCTATGGAGTCTAAATGACTGAAAGGACAGTTGTGTGGTGGTGGTGGTGGTGGTGGTGGTGACTGAGAACTCTCAATGATGCAGCTTTCTGGAACTAAACATGACCAGAGAGTAAGTGTTTTTGGCTGACCTCTAGAGGGAGACCTGGAGCTGGGTGAGCACGGGAGCGATGTTGAAGACCTGGAGCTGGGTGAGCACAGGAGCGATGTTGAAGAGCTGTCTACGAGCATGTTCTCCTCGTTGCTGAATGTTCTTTCAGTCAGCTTCTGGTCTTCGTCCTGCTGCTTCAAACGTTTGAAGGGCCTTTCCTTTCCCATGACTGAAACACACACGGAATAAATAAGACCGCATGACTGAAAGTTTAATGACGATGTCTAGGTATTCTAAACATAATCTAAAAACGAAAACGTGCTGTATGTTGCATACAGCCAACCAATGGAAGAAATCACAGGCAGGCATTACCCTTTTTTACCCATTTCCGAGACCGTTCATTCAGGTTTATGGAAGACGCTTCTACTACACACGTATTATATTGCTAGATTGATCTACAAATGACTAATAACCGAAAATACTATCTTATCTACAAGCTGACGTGTTGTGAGCTTGTAGCGGTGGGCAACATGCTTTATAGAAGTGTCGATGTAGATTGGCTATTTTAATGGACGTGGTTTTATGAATGTGAAAATGTGTGTAGGGCTGCAACTATCTATTATTTTATTTCAATACTTTTTTCGATAAACCCTCAGGGCTCTATACTACTTTACTTTTTTGTTGTTAAAGTGGGGAAAGCTTTCGCTGAGAATAGCAGATCGACAAGCTCACAACGCGAACTTGTAAGCTTGTCGGTGCACCCCTAAATGTCTACGTGTTTTGCCTTTTATATTCGCTCGATCTCACCTGACCGAGGAGACCTTGAGAGTGAGACAGGTGGGGAAGATGACTCCAGAGCCGACTCCATCTCTTCTCTCAGGTTCCACGTGACCTTCCGAGGAGATGTGTGGGGCACGGTATAGCCATCTACAGCGAGGAAACACAAGAGCAAGTAATCAGCTCACACAGTCAATATCTTGCTTTCCTTTCACTGTTAATTAAAATAGGTCTAAACTGATATCTACCTATAAACAAGGAAATGTCTGTATGTCTGTACGAAGGAATACTGTGTCGAATTCATGTCGCTGCTCCTCACCGGCTGCACCAATGACTTTGGACAACTGACATGGCACAACAGACATTGACCATTACCTAATGGGAGGTCTTATCGAAGCCCTTTTTCACTTTATCAAAAAGTATTATTAGCGTTTTTTGGAAAATCTGTTTAACGTTTACCATCCATAAAGTTTTCGTCATGGACATGACGCCTCCAAAACCACATCTCTCCACAATTTAGCTGCAACACGTCACGCAGCCACAGAGGAGTATTATTTAGCAACTCAACATACTGTATAGCTCAACGTTAGCACTAGCAGCATGTTATTTACATATTGAGCAGGACACAGGACGAGCAAGCAGAGACGGGTCGAGCGTGCGAATGTGCGTGTGTGTGTGAGACACCCACTGATGGGATGCAAGCATGTGCGTACGTGTGTGTCGTATGTGTGTGTGTGTGTGTGTGTGTGTGTGTGTGTGTGTGTGTGTGTGTGTGTGTGTGTGAGAGAAAGAGAGACATCTGTGAGTCTAAGGAATACACAGAGCCCCGGGGGCCCCAGGGAATGCTTCGCTGACCACTTTGGGGTTCGCAGACCACCTGTCTAATAATAATATACATTTTCTGTCCATCCCAACTTCCCAAGCTCATCCCGTTTTGGTGTTTTAACCCATTCTGACCTGAGATCAGATTCATACGAGGTTTCCACTGGACACACACTGGTCTGATTGACCCATTCTGACCTGAGATCAGATTCTAAAAAATGTCAGTCGTTCTTCGATTTTTCAAAAATAGCAGACCTACAAGCTCGTAGCGCGCCACTCGGTGGCGCGCTATGAGCTTGTAGATCTGCTATTTTTAAATAGCTAAAGCATAACATGATGCTAAACACCAAAATGGGTTCCCGGTCAGAATGGGTAAACTAAGCATTATTTAGCTATTGAAAAATAGCAGATCTACAAGCTCATAGCACGCCACCGAGTGGCACGCTACGAGCTTGTAGGTCTGCTATTTTTTGAAAAATCGTGAAAATGTGGCACAAATCTTTGAATATATATTCTTTCAGAAGACTTTTTATTTACTTCGACGTCAGGCCTAAATGGGTTAACAACTCAGTTCAGTTTATTGGTTTCTTTTACCTGAAACGAGTGTGGATGCAACAGTGAAAGGAGACGTGGGAAGTGGAACACAGAAGGTGGGTTTCTCTTCATGGACGAGGCGAACAGAGCCACGGGTCTTCCGCAGGGGAGGACGGGTGCCGACTGGAAATACAGGAGAAGGAGCACATCACTATCGCTAGACAAGAGTGTAGCGGTCGGTCCGGGCACCTATAGGCCTGGTTTGAGTCCCGATCCTGACGACCTTTGGCGCGTGTCACTCCCCATCTCTCTCAACCCATTTCCTGTCAGCCTACTGTAATGTCGTCACTGTCAATAGAGCATCGCAGTCCCGCCCCCTTTCAGGACCACGAGGGCACCGGAAGAGAAGAAAAAAGGGCAGGGTACAACACCGTGTACACCTTTTTTGTGTAGTTTATTGTCATGATTTGTCAGGAGCCAAGTTGGCTTTGTCCGAGGCTTAAAGGGACACTTCACCCTTTTTGCAAAAATATATATGTTAATGACGTTTAGAAGCTTTAGATCACTTTCCTGGGGGTATTTGTGTGTGTAATATGTGGTTTTAGATATTTTAGATTGTAGCAGTGAGCCTGTTGTCTCTGATGTCATGGACACTGGTCTCACTACCTTCCTGGACTACAATTCCCATAATTCTTTGGTGCACTGCTCCTCCTTGTGGAAAGGGGGGAGAGCTGTCTTACTGAGACAAAATGTAGTCCAGGAAGGAAGTGAGCCCAGTGTCCATGACATCAGAGACAACAGGCTCACTGCTACAGTATAAAATATCTAAAACCACATATTACACACATAAAGACCCCCAGGAAAGTGTTCTAAAGCTCCTAAACGTCATTAACATATATTTTTTTGCAAAAAGGGTGAAGTGTCCCTTTAAAGGTCTTTAAATAAATACTTTCTGAAACGTCTGAAAATGAAATGGGGAATTCTCTTCCGGTGCCCTCGTGGGGGCGGGACTATAAAAGGCATAAATAGCCTAAAAAAAAGTAGTGTCGCACAAGAGTAGTGAAAATAGCCAATCTACAGACACAAGACAACGCATGGCGATGCGTTGTGTCGTGTCTGTAGATTGGCTATTTTCACTTTTTGTTTTTAATAACAACGAATGGAACGGTACTGGAGAGATGCCAGGTTTCCAGGCCAAACAGAAATTACATTCATATTATGTTTCCAATGTTAAAAACACAATTAATTGTTAATAGCAATTATTTGTAGGACAATAATTAATCGCCCTACAGCCCTACAGTATGCGTGACACGCGGCACACAACCACATAAATCAGTCCCATTACTTTCTAGTGCGGTGCCAGATGTGCTCGAGCTGCCTCCGTTGGGGTTGTGCATTGAGCTGCTGAACGTGGAATCACCCACTGGACCAGGAGCAGCGTCCACCGCTGGTCCAGGACTATCATCAACGGGACAGGGAATCTTCTCACCGCACGACGGACAGAACCGGAAATCGGGCTGCAGCTTTGTCCCGCAGTGGGGACAGAAGCTGAACGACATTCTGCAATGACATCATGGATTAGGTACGTAAGTACATTTTATTTATAGAGCATTTTTCACAGACATCGGGGTCACAAAGTGCTTAACGGCGCTCAAAGCAAAACGTGACAGTTAAACAATAAAGCAAGGAGACATAAAAAAAAACGAACAGTCGGCGATGGTAAAAATCAAGAAATCAATACAGGAAACAGGACCAGGTCACAATGGCCTGTCTGAAAAAGGTGGGTCTTTGAAAGTTTTTTGAAAAGGTCCACAGAGGCCAGTACAGGCCACAGATTTCAGGTGGTAGGGGAGGTCGTTCCATAGCCTGGGGGCGAAACAACTAGTAAAGGCTGATATATAATAGACCTTCTGGGAACGTAAGGTTGGAGCAGGTCACAAAGGGATGGGGGTGCCTGGCCATGGAGGGTACTGTGTCTGTGTGTGATTACAAGAATTAAAAAGTTGATTTACTGGGAGCAACTAGAACAAGATGGGTGTGATGTGACAGGATCTCCTTAACACGTTTAAGGTTTAGTAGCATGACAGTATAGGTTGTTTTGTTTTCTGGTCATTAAAGAGTTTAAATGCTTTTCCTTAGTAGGCCAGGGTGTTAATTTACGGAAAAACAAACACAAGAAACACAGAGAGCAATGATTATGTTGGCCATACTGACAACGTGGATTCACTCAAATCCACGTTGTGTGATGTCTGTCAAACCCAGGCTACTACAAACAAAATGCACAGCATCACTCTTATTCCCCCTCACCACCGAAAACTTGTAGTATAGTAGTATAAATGTAACAAAGTTGATTCTGATGTCCTATTCATAATCTTCCAAAATTATCGGTAGCAGAAAACTTAGAACGCACAGAATGTTAAGTGCAAACTGATTATGTTCTTCATTCATTCATTGGTTGCTATATCATTGTAAAATTATAATGTCAATTTTGAAGACATGAAATGTCTAGTTTTTTCCACTGTCACTTCCTTCTAGCTCTGCTTTCATAGCTCTAATGCCTTAATGCAACGGCAGCAAAGGGCATATAGGGCTATGGACCAGAGCTATCAAAAGGACCTAAAGGATGCTAACACAAACAGAAAAGGATGCTAACAAAGTATGAAATTAAATAGTAATCACAATAAGTTAACTATTAAAAAAACATTGTGATGAAATATTCGAGTCATATTACATTTGATGCATTTAGCAACAACAAATATTTAGTTGACAGCGCACCTCAATCTAACGTCGCAGTGTGGCTGTGTCGCCAACTCGCCCGTCAAAAAGAACAGATCTACAAGCTCACGACGCGTCGAGACGCAGGGCGTTGATAGCTTATAGATCTGTTCTTTTTTGACAAGCCAATCTTAGTTACCATAATAAAGCAGGAGCCGAGCTTTACCAAATTAAACAAATGTTTAGCAAATGACGCAAATAAAAAAATATGGATCCCGCCCGTGCCCTGTAACTATGTTGTAGATGAAGAACGTTCTTGATTCATTAATAACGTTATTTATTAATCCAAGAATCGATGACTTCAAGTTCAACAAACGTAGCATTAGCTTAGCAGACGTCAGCAAAGTATAGAGCATGTCAGCATAACAAACCCATTGTAGTAAATTGTGCAGTTTGTGAGAACATCATGGTCCACTAACTTTAGTCTGTGTTTAGCGTGTCACCTTGTCGCGTGGGAAACCAAGTCAAATAATCATACTATACGAACTAAAAACAAAAGAAAAACATTAAAAACATGCTCTGTCAAGTAAACAGCGTGCTGCGTCAAGGCTACTTCCGGTTCCCTGTACAAGTCCGGCAGATTTCAAAATAAAAGTGATGGAAAATAAGTACTCACATTTAGCTACTTGCAAAAATATATAAATAAATAGCAGATCTACAAGCTCACGCATTGTGAGCTTGTAGATCGGCTATTTTAAAATAGACAAAACGTATATAGGTCTGAATACTGTAGCCCATATGTTTTGTAATAATAATCTAAATCTGCAAAGTGATTGATTGATTGATTGATTGATTGATTGATTGATTGATTGATTGATTGATTGATTGATTGATTGATTGATTGATTGACAAAAAATATGAACTAGTTTACATCACAAATAAATATACCGTACACATTTATAATTATACAAAACCAGAAAATCGTACAGTTAGAAAAAAGGTAATATGTGAAAAGGATAGGAAAATAGAGGGGGAGGGGGGACTTTCTAACTAACAGGGGCTAGCTTCGAATTGCAGCCACCCGTAAGTGCTCTTAAAGAGCGGTTTTGAAGGAGTCTATGGATTCACATTTCTTAACGGCTGTTGGTAGGGCATTCCACATTTTAGTGGCGTAGGAGCTAAATTAATTTAACCCCCTTGTTTGACCCAAAACAAGTTGGGTTGAACTTCCTCTGGTGTGGACTTTGTTGACATTATAACACTTGTGTGCTATATCACAAGAACGAGACTTCAGTTTAGAACAAACTTTTACTCCGTCAAAACAACGTGGAACACAGCCAGGCACGGCAAAAGAACAACCACACAAGTTCAAAAAGGGCACCGGGCGACTGCCACAGCAGTCTGTTCACGTAGGGGGTAGAGATTCACAAATCTGGAAAACAAGTCCAAATATAGCACGTAACGGTTGCCCCTCTTTGACGTTGCGAGCTCAGTGATATCTGCAGCAATCATTTGGAAAGGTGATAGGGACTAACAGAGCCTGCTGCCGTGGCACTGGCACCGCCTGGTCTGGCAGGTGTTGGCAATGGTCAAGTATATCTTCAGCCATCGCTGAGGCCAAAAGAAGGACATAGTTGCTCGCTTATAAGTTTTCTCATATCCGTAGTGACCCGCCAATGGGTGTCCATGAATTTGTCCTATAGCACCTGAGGGACGAGGTCTCGTGGGACCACTACTTGGAACAGACACGGCGAAAGAACAACCATGAATCCCCTCACACAACTTTCTCTTCCTCTCACCCACTCTCCTCACTTCCTCTCCTCTTTCTACCCCTACTGTTCTGTTCTCCCTATAGGAACTGTTCAGTCTTACAACATTAAGGAAGTATTTTGACACAGGTACATGGGTATGTTATTGCCTTGGTGTAGAAAATCTTGTAGACCACGCCCATTTAGTCAGGTTCCTTATCCTTTGATTATAATGTTTGTCGGATTTTTTTGAAGAGTTGCAAAATTATATATTTTTGGAAAGGGTATTGTGTAAGGAATCAGAAAATCAATGTTGCCATTTGCCCGGATGTCGGTGGCGGCCATATTGGAATTTACAAAATGGCCACCGTAAAATGTATGTTTTGTAATATCTCAGCCTCTAAATGAGCTAGAACATTGATTTTAACTGCTAAACCTACATTTTCAGCATCAAGGAATCCGATGGTGGTAGTTATAAAGCTACAAAAATGTCAACATTAACCCTTAGACTGGGTCCATAGTGACCTGGTGTGGTTGCAGCTTCACTATGTAATGTTGTTGGGTTTTTTCTTTTTGATTTGTATAACTATACATTTTTGGAAAGGGTATTGTCTAAGGAATCAGAAAATCAATGTTTGCATTTGCCAGATGTCTGTGGATGGCATATTGGAATTTACAAAATGGCAGCCGTAAAATGTATGTTTTGTAATATATTGGCTTCTAAATGAGATGGAACATTGATTTTAATGGCTAAACCTATATTTTCAGGGTCAAGGAATCTAATGATCCAACTTATCATTTAATTTACGTAATCCACCATATGGATAAAAAACAGCACAGTCCAGGCAGTCCGTCAGATACTAGCTCTTTAGTTAGTTATTTGTTATTGAGATGATGGGCTGTATTTTGCGTGTCTTAAGTACCAGGTCTTATTACTTAACTTAAGACCTGGAGGCGTGATCAATGCTTTTTGGCCACTCAGAATAGCCAAATGGCATTGATCACGCCTCCAGGTTCTCAAGAATGGCCTTTGGGGCTGGGAGGACCTCTGTGGTCGTTAGACCTCATCATGTCATCATCAGCATGCCATCCAAGTACCCATTTTCCTGTTGATCCTGCAGAGCAATGGCTGCTTGTGCCCATGCCCTTGTTTCTGTACTCTCAAGATGTGCTGCTTCAGTGCTCCAGGTGTTGGAGGGAGCTTGTCACTTTCTGCCCTATGTTTGCAGAACAGATGCCATCACAGTTCAAGTATTGTTTTGATGTGGATACCCTTGGGTGAATAAGATGCACATACAAATGACTCCAGTGAATACATGGAAGGCTGGCAAAGCCCTTGCTCTTTCTTTACCTAGAGCTCGTCACAGTGGTTCAATCTGCACAACACCAGAGGCCATAGAAATGGAATAGAAATGTTCTTCAGCAAGAGGTAATTGTCACAGTACAGGGCAGAGAAGGTGTAGGACCCAAGTGCAGACAGACAGGCGGAGGCAGAGGATGTCAAATGCAACAGAGTTTATTGACAAAAACTCACAACGGACCAGGACCAAACACGAGGAAGTAATACACAAGACTAGGAACACGAGAAGCCAAACTAGGACGTACACTCATGACTTACAATGAGGATCTGACAAAGGACTGAAACACACTGGGGCATATATATACACAAGGACTGACTAGACACAGGTGAACAACTAACAAAATCAACACAACTGACAATCAACACTAGGAATAGGCTAACAGCCAAACAGAACACAGGTGACTAGGGTTACACTAATACAGGGAGGTTTGACAAGGCAGGTGACATCAGACAAGGCAGACAGAAAACACAGGAACAAGACTACAAAATAAGAGTACACACTAAAACACACAAACTAGGAACAAGGAACACTAGAAAAACATAACACATGTCACGGAACGTGACAGTACCTCCCCCTTAAGGCATGGATTCCAGACATGCCTCAATATAGTCCAGAGCATCGAGCAGGGTGGGTGGTGGGGGTCTGGAGGAGGGCAAGAGGGGAAGACCAGGCGACGTCAGGGGGCCAGCCTGGATAATGGACAGAGGCGGGGGTAACCTCAGGGGGACGGCCTGGAGGATAGACCAGGGCTGAGAAGGTGTTGTCCGGAGGTCGGCCTGGAGGCCGGGACGAGAGGGGGGCACCGTGTGGAGGTCGGCTTGAAGGCCGAGACGAGAAGGGGGCGCCGTCTGGAGGCCGAGGTGAGGCGGAGGACCTTGGAAGCGTTACGGGAGGCAGGGCTGCAGGCAAGGTAGGCAGGGCTGCAGGCATAGGAGCTGGGGCTGCAGACATAGGAGCTGGGGCTGCAGGCAGAGGAGCTGGGGCTGCAGGAGGGCCGGGCAGCGGAGAGCCGGGCAACGGAGTGCCGGGCGGCGGAGTGCCGGGCAACGGAGTGCCGGGCGGCAGAGAGCCGGGCGGCAGAGGGCCGGGCAGCAGAGGGCCAGGCAGCAGAGAGCCAGGCAGCAGAGAGCCAGGCAGCAGAGGGCCAGGCAGCAGAGAGCCGGGCAGCAGAGGGCCGGGCAGCAGAGAGCCGGGCAGCAGAGAGCCGGGCAGCAGAGAGCCGGGCAGCAGAGGGCCAGGCAGCAGAGAGCCGGGCAGCAGAGAGCCGGGCAGCAGAGAGCCGGGCAGCAGAGAGCCGGGCAGCAGAGGGCCAGGCAGCAGAGAGCCGGGCAGCAGAGAGCCGGGCAGCAGAGAGCCGGGCAGCAGAGGGCCAG
Source organism: Protomyctophum bolini (assembly GCF_963924005.1). Classification (NCBI taxonomy): domain Eukaryota; kingdom Metazoa; phylum Chordata; class Actinopteri; order Myctophiformes; family Myctophidae; genus Protomyctophum; species Protomyctophum bolini. The sequence goes on along the minus strand of NC_137862.1, from coordinate 54,659,229 downwards.
GCAGCAGAGGGCCAGGCAGCAGAGGGCCAGGCAGCAGAGAGCCGGGCAGCAGAGAGCCGGGCAGCAGAGAGCCGGGCAGCAGAGGGCCAGGCAGCAGAGGGCCAGGCAGCAGAGAGCCAGGCCGGCTGGGCGGCGGAGAGCCGGGCTGGAGTACTGGCGAGGCAGTGGACTGAAGAGCAGGGGAGGCCGGAGGGACTGCCTCTTGAGATGGAATTTGAGGGAAAATGGCACCCCGACTCTCCCATCTGAAAAAAGCCATATACTGGGCAAATACGCGATTCTGCCTCCAATAAATAGCCAGTTGGTGAAGGAACTGAGGATCTTCATTAAAGGTGTCCTTAGCAACACCAAAGTCCTTGGCAGAAAAAGGCAGCTCAGCAGAATGCTCAAAAATCCAAAAAACAAAAAACAAACCTATGTCCGCTGGGTCCAATATGGTCAGATCCTTCTGTCACAGTACAGGGCAGAGAAGGTGTAGGACCCAAGTGCAGACAGACAGGCGGAGGCAGAGGATGTCAAATGCAACAGAGTTTATTGACAAAAACTCACAACAGACCAGGACCAAACACGAGGAAGTAATAAACAAGACTAGGAACACGAGAAGCCAAACTAGGACGTACACTCATGACTTACAATGAGGATCTGACAAAGAACTGAAACACACTGGGGCATATATATACAAGGACTGACTAGACACAGGTGAATAACTAACAAAATCAACACAACTGACAATCAACACTAGGAATAGGCTAACAGCCAAACAGAACACAGGTGACTAGGGTTACACTAATACAGGGAGGTTTGACAAGGCAGGTGACATCAGACAAGGCAGACAGAAAACACAGGAACAAGACTACAAAATAAGAGTACACACTAAAACACACAAACTAGGAACAAGGAACACTAGAAAAACATAACACAATGTAAGTAATAGTTTGCTGTGACTAAACGTCCGTATCTGGGGAGATAAATACCAACTGTGCATCAGGTTGGTTTCACTGTGAAGCCAGCACAGCCTGGTGGATCAACAGTGTGTCTGCTTCTTCGTGGTTATTTTCCTCAAAGACCAGGTTTTTGTTGCTCCTAGTGTATCCAGGAGCAGACATGATGGTCACCTTGGAGGATCCCCTGCTGTACTGTACAATAGATGGATTAACCTGGTCTTGTCATGGCATGGCAGAATTGTTCCATCAGGAGCAAACAGTGCCCTTGGTGTCAGAGTGAATGGCTTCTTTCTGGTTGATATCTTGGCTTGAGCTGGCCAAGGACCTGTTTGCAAGGCTGATGGTACTTGCCCCATCAGCCTTGCAAACAGGTCCTCGGTCTCCTTCATATCTGTAGAGTACAACAGGGGATCCTCCAAGGTGATCCCTTGTGATCCCACCTGATGCACAGTTGGTATTTTTCTCCCCAGATACGGACGTTTAGTCACAGCATACTATGACCTCTTGGTGAAGAACATGTCCATTTGGCCTCTGGTGTTGTGCAGATTGAACCACTGTGATGAGCTCTAGGTAAAGTAAGAGCAAAGGCTTTGCCAGCCTTCCATGTATTCACTGGGGTCGACAACACAGGGAGGTTCTCCCATATTAGGTCTACCTGGATGAAGCAGATGTGACGGAAGGAATGCTATCAACACTGGAGTCCTTTTGTATGTGCAGCTTACTCACCCAAGTGTATTAACATCAAGACAATCCTTGAACTGCGATGGCATCTGTTCTGCAAACATAGGGCAGAAAGTGACAAGCTCCCTCTAATACCTGGAGCTATAAAGCAGAACATCTTGAGAGTCCATGTCCAAACAAGGGCATGGTCACAAGCAGCCATTGCTCTGCAGGATTGACAGCTGGATCCCCTGCACTTTAAACACTTGGATGGCATGCTGAAACCAACAACCACAGAAGTCCTGCCAGCCCAAAGGCCATCCTTGAGATGGTCCAATGAAAGTGTAAATCTGACCATTCTTCTGGCAGATGTTCCTGCAAAGCCAAGGACTTAGCCTGTACTGACATTGCACAGCCAGTGCAGAAAGATGACGAGGCTACTTCTATTGAAACCGAAGCTTTATCCAGCAGGTGCAGCTTTGGAATTGGATATGCTGAAGGCATTGGTGCTTCATCTCTTCCAAAATCAGATAGAGTGCCACTTTTAGCACCTCCTTCCAGCTAACAGCCCTCATAAAGAACACCTTTGTTCACATAGTAGAACTTTCCATAACCATGCTTATGCCCCTCTTTCCAGGTTCCTTCATAACAGTTTTCATTTGCAAGTAGTAACGTACCCTGTCCATGGCACTTGTCATCCAGCCACTGTCCCTCATATATGTCTCCATTGTCATATTGCATTTTCCCCCTTCCACTCCTTTTGTCTCCAATCCAATTCCCTTCATAGCTAACTTTGTCACTGTAGTTTAATTTCCCATACCCGTGTTTCTTGCCATCTTTCCAGTCACCTATGTATTTCTTTACATACTCTTTGGTTTCTGGGAGTAGTGTGCTGTAAGTACCATACCCATCGCGTTTGCCATATTTCCATTCTCCCTCATAAATAGCCGAATCCTTCTTATAAAATTGAATTCCTTTTCCGTGCTTCTTGTTATCCAACCATTGTCCCTTGTATTCATCTCCATTGAGGGAATACACTTTGCTTTGCATTCCAGATTTCTGTGCCCTTACCTCCCATGATTTCCACAGTGGTGGGATCACAACCTTTTTCAAATGTGGCATGGCTTCTTTGAGTATTACAAAGTCAACTCAAAATTGAGTACAATCTATCTGTAGCCTATGACTGAAGATGAATGTCTGTCTGTTGTTTTATAACACCAGCATTAGTATTCTCTTATGTCATGCTGACGTCACTCACTCGACTCGATCCACCAATCTGTGCTAAGCAAGGTTGCTTCTACTTCTGTGGAACAGTGACATCATCGAGCTGGATACAGAACTGTGCTGGTCCTAGCTGGAAAGTCACAGAAATTCATATTGATTGTTTATCTCTTCAGATTCTGACATTTCGTATATCCATCAATCTTTCATCTCATTCGCGTAACCACTGGGAGCTCCAAAAAAGAAAAGAAAAGAAAACAGAAAAATAAAGAAAACAGAATTGACAATTGCACATGAGAATAAAAGTTATTGTACTTTATCATCATATTAAATATGTACTTAATAACATGATTAATAGATAGCATACTAAATTATTAATGTTCTATACCTATTATTTTTTATTTATACATTATTTTAAATGTATTAATTGAACTCTTTAATGAACTTTTAGTTCATTGTCCGGGCCGTTCCACAGATTCACCCCTCTGACAGTTGTACATCTCCCTTTTTTGTTTGTTCTTGCCTTTGTCCCCTTAAAGATGCCAAATCCCCTAAGATTATACCTACTATATTTCTAGCCTCGAACAGCTCCTGGATACAGCACAGAAGCAGCCAATTATGTGCTTTGTACATTATAACTGCTGTTGTGAAGTCTACAAGATCGTGTAATTTTAGGTTGTGTGACTGAATAAAAAGTGGATTTGTTGGTGCGTAGTAAGTGCGTGATTAATAAATCTGATTGGGTTGATGTTTGTTTGATAGTTGCTCCCCCATACTTCCACACAATATTGTGCGGAAGTACTTATAAATTGTATTATTTACTTTAGATACATTTTAATACTTTTATACATTAAATGCAAACAGTCTGGAAGGTGCTCAGCTTGCAACAGCAAATAATAATCTATAGGTTATGAAGGTAACCCTGATAAATGCCAAGAAACGTGCTGTGATTATCCTGGACCATCGATCTCAACAACATGATGCACTGTCTGTGCTGAAAGAAGTTAAAATACCTGGTGTGGACTTGACTAGCCTAGTTACCACTTACCACTCACCGTTGAAAACATTTCATTCCTTTCTGCGAGAAATGAATGTTTTAAAGGGAGAGTGGTTAACCAGGCTAAGACTTGACAGAGCAAGACCTTTAACTAAGTAAGGAAAGCACTTGCATGAGGGCTCTGAATAGTATGGCCAATGTGTGGAAGTCAGACCTCCCCTGAAATTAATTTCAGCTTCTCTGCGATTGTAGAATGCTGGACCGTGAAGCCTGCCCCACAGAAGTCCTGTGCGGTACTAAACATCAACCAGGATGAGCATGTTGCCAGCAAACTTGTGCTGTGAGTGAACCAACACACATGCATCGATCACGACAGGTGACGAGGGTGACATACTAAAGATGTGGGGCCAGAAAGTACTTGCGAGCTAGCCACATGCATGGACAATCGAGTTGTCTGGTGACACACCGCTGGAGGGCTTGTTAGACTACGACCTAGAGAGAGATTTAGTTGACAAATTAAATGTGCATTATTTTTGAATTGAGAATGATTGATGACAAAAATCTTGCTAGAAAGGAATGCTGTTTGCAAAGGTGGCTGGAGGTTGGACAGTTCTGGGGAAGGAGCCATCCTGTCATGTAACTGGCCACCACATGGTGGTAACAACCTATTGTTTGTTATTTTGTTACTATAAATTTTGGGTTGTTATTGTGATTATATTTAAAACTGCAGGTTCTACAACGTCAAAGCTTGCTTGAGATGGGAATCATCACTAGAAATATACCATTTCAGTGATTCTTTTCGCACTTGACATGAATGTGCTGGTGAAGG
>NC_137862.1:54644578-54649578 GCF_963924005.1 Protomyctophum bolini | reverse complement strand
TTTGCCATGAAAATGCTTCAATCTGGTGCACTTTGAGATCAAAATTAAGAAGCTATAGGGGCCACATGTGGCCAGTAGCCCATGTAAGGGATAGGGGATACATAATAAAATTAAATTAAATCTTCTCCCTGTGACTTGGCCCCCTCAGTGGTTGTGGACCCAAGCGTTCTATGCCTAGAACCGGCCCTACACACACACATGCACTGAGAGAGAGACCCTCTGCTCAATGTTTCTGGTCGTGGCTCCCAAACCCAGACAAGGGCCTTGTCTCCACAGTATCTATATCTGCTACAGAAGAGATTTGTTAGAACTGCTACCTTTTCAAAACGTCTTGACCACTCCGACTCCACTCTATAAAAAAGCTACATTTACTTACTGTCTTCCAGATCAACAGTCAAATATAATATCCGTCACCTCCATGTGCTGAACCCGTTGTGTGTAGCTAGCATTTTATTCCTGTTGAGTCTGTGTAGGCTGTGTGCCTTGTCATATTCTGCTGTGTCTGTGCTTAATAAGGTAACTTTACTTACTGAGTGTTTAAAGTTCAGACTATAGCTAAGCTATTTTGTAGTTAAGAAATCAATTGCAGTATGTCAAAACATTTCTTGAGTGTCAATCCAAATCAAAAGGGAAGCTGGTAAGGGTGTGCTGGCTTCTTTTGTCCCCCCTTTTTGACTCTGTTTTTATTTAGGGAGCATAGACTTGTAATTAGTTTGGAGGAAAAAAAAATCTAATATCAAATGAGGGAAAATTCGTTAGGAAGCTATTTCTGTTATCCAAAATCCATTCATCTTCAACCGCTTATCCGTAGTCGGGTCGCGGGGGCAACAGCTCCACCAGAGAACTCCAAACATTCCTTTCCAGAGAAAAATCATAGTAACTTCCTCCTGGGAGATCCCCGAGGCATTCCAAGGCCAGTGAGTGATGCTTTGTCTGTGCCTTCATGGTCTGCCCCGGGGTCTCCTCCCAATGAGACGTGGGTTGAGGACCTCCCTCCTAGGACATCCTATTCTTAACCAGATGCCCAGACCACCTAAACTGGCTCCTTTCCAGGCGAAGGAGCAGCGACTCTACCCCGAGTCTCTCTCACGTGACTGAACTTCTCGCCCTATAATCTCTAAGGGAGATGCCAGGCAGCCACCCATCAAAGAAAACTAATTCCGGACGTTTGTATTCGCAACCTTAATCTTTCGGTCATGACCCACACTTCATGACCATGGGTGAGAGTATATATAATAGGAATGAAGATTGCTCGGTAGATGGAGAGCTTTGCCTTCTGGCTCAGCTCTCTTTTCGTCGCAACAGTGCGGTACAGCGACTGCAATACAGCCCCTGCTGCTCCGATATCTCGGGGTCTTGTTCACAAGCTATTTCTGTGAGAACATTTAATTAACTGTGACTAAAGTATGCACTCAATAATAATTGTACTGATCAGCACACACCATACGGACAGTCGGACACACACACACACACACACACACACACACACACACACACACACACACACACACGTACGCACACACACACACACACACACACACACACATGCACGCACGCACACAGACACGCACACAGACACGCACACAGACACGCATGCACGCACACACACACACACACACACACACACACACACACACACACACACACACACACACACACACACACACACACACACACACGTCTCACACACACACACACACACACACACAAACAAACACAAACACAGCAGCACCACCGTACACACACGCACATACAGCAGTTCAAATAATGTCATCACTATTTTTATTAGAAAACAGACCACCCTGCTGGTATATTGTTAGTTGATATATCATAAATCAACTCAGAAAGGACTTCATGTTGGTTGATTTGATTTGGCAGCCAGCTTCAATGGTTGAACAGAATGCTATTTTAAACCTTTTCCCTCTGTATTACTGGACTGGACACAACATGTGTTCTGTATGGTGCATTCATGCCAAGGACAAGGCCGCAGCTAAGACCCCCCATCTGAAAATGTGCCAGGGACCACCGGAAGAGAAGATGTACGTATGTATGCAGATGTATGTACTGTACATTGTATATGTACATTATGTACTAAAATCCCAGAAATTTTAAAGTTTCCAAACATTTCGATATTTTTCAAAAAAGACGCACTATGAGCTTGTAGACACGCACGCACGAGCGCACGCACACACGCACACACACACGCACACACGCACATGCATGTGCAAACATTTGCACATTGTCTATTTTTAGCAGGTTTAATTTGGCATGCAATTAATGTTTACACGAGTGGTGAAAATATGCACATTTAAATCACATTAAACTCTCATTAGGTGATTGTATTGAGGAGACGTGATTACGAGCATAGGTGCCTGGACCGCTCGGCCGGCCCATGAGGCATGATGTTATATTGTAACTATAGTATACTGATGTGGTCTTGCATGGCCAAAAGGCCAACAAACAAAGTATCGCCATTGTAATCTCATATCAAAGCCCTACCGAGCAATCTTCGTTCCAACTCTCAACTATTATGGTCATGAAGTGTGTGGGTCATGACTGAATACAAGCAGGCGAAGGTGGCTGTTCTTTGGGCCCTTACTTAGAGATAGGGCGAGAAGTTCTGTCACTATAGCCAGGCCCAGCCATGCAGCCAGTGTGCTTTCGGGTCTAGAGGGGCGGACGAGCTTGGAGCAAGCGCTGGAGAATATTGGTCCACCGATCAGATTGTGCAAATTGTGCTACTGTTATCTACAAATACTATTAGCAATTGAGTGACTGCAGTTATTGTCCCTTTAAAACAAGGCACATAAGAGAAACAATAACAAGAAAAACATTGAACTGTGAGTCTGACAAGAATGCTTATGAAAAAGAAAACGTGTTTTTAACATGCCCTTGAAACCATCAACTGCACTCCGCATTTTAGTCTGGTAGTGGGTATACGGTCAGAAGGCCTTTGACAGAAGGAGCTGAGAGATCTCACATTGAGTGCAGTAAGTCAGTCACTGACACTCACAGTGATATGAAGTCTCAAATCCTTTCTGGACATAATGGGTCAGCCGGTGAAGTATATGCTCTGCATGCGATTGGTGTGTTAGCGAGAATTCAGGGCAGCCGAATTCTGCACTATATTTGCGTTAATAATAATCATCCATAATCAAGTTGTGTCTGTGTGTGGTCTGGTCAGATATCAGGCTAATAGGTATAGTGCCACCAGAGGTCATGAGCGGGACTGAATCACAGGATTTGGCCCATTGGTCGAATTTGGATGGGTCGCATCGGGTCACACGTCGTTGACCTGTTGTAGATTAGGTTAGTTTTGCTATTTCTTAAAATGTTTGGGGGTGGGGGGGGGGGGATGTCCAAAATAGGGATGGCAGTTTGACACCATGGGGGGAGGTCGATTTTTGGAAAAGAAAATTGTTTCACTCCTATACAGATTTTGTCCAAACATCATGCCAATCGGTAAACATTATTTCTTTATATGTCCTGTGATCGAGACGGATCTGCCTGATGTTTCATATTCCGTCCTCGTTAGAGAGATAAGATTTGCTTCTATGAAGTTTGCAGGAGGGGTCTGTCTGTGTATAATATGTAGATACTGTGTAAGAGGTTTCTGCATGCCCGGCAGGCAGCAACGATTTGCTGTTCTGTCTGTCACCCTCTGTCTCTTTTCCCTCTCCGCTATAGCACCCCCCTGAACCCCCTCTCTATCTCTGGTGTCCAAATCCCGGCCCCTCCTCTCCCCTCCCTCTCCCTCTCTCTCTCTCTCTCTCTCTCCCACCTTTTCCTCTGGTGGCTCTGCACTGCCTTTTCACTGTGCCCTCAGAAGCCAGACTGTCCCCATCCGGTTCTGGTGTCAGCTGCGTGTGTCACGGACAGAAAGGAGAACCAGGAGAGGGGGTCACTCATGGGAGAGGAGACCCCAGCACGAGAGGAGACGTCCAGGAAGGTGAAGAAAGGAGGAGACCCACCGTAAAGGGGAAACAAGAGGGGAGGAGACAACATATTAGGAGGAGAACAAGAGAGGGGACATCAGGAGGACCATGTGGAGGTAGCAGCATCACCTGCCTGCTGTGAAACCAGACGAGGGAAGATCAGAAGAGAAGTGAAAGATTTGTCCCAAAAAAAGCAGTGAGAGCAGAACACCGCATGACGGGAGGAGGACAGGAGGACCACCAGACCCCCCGGCTAGAAGAGAAGTAAGGCTAAACTCCACTGAGAGAGACAGGTGCTCAGACAGAGAGAGAGAGAGTGAGTGAGTGAGTGAGTGAGTGAGTGAGTGAGTGAGTGAGTGAGTGAGTGGAGTGAGTGAGTGCAAAGTGAGTGAGTGAGTGAGTGAGTGAGTGAGTGAGTGAGTGAGTGAGTGAGTGAGTGGAGTGAGTGAGCGAGCGAGAGAGAGAGAGAGAGAGAGAGAGAGAGAGAGAGAGAGAGAGAGAGAGAGAGAGAGAGAGAGCGAGAGCGAGACAGAGAGACTTCATCCAGAATGAGACACTGATGGGCAAGTGCTGTGGGTTTTCTTTCATTCTTTCTTTCTATCTTTCTTTCCATTTACGTGTATTGAGTCATGTATTCACTGTTGACCTGTTGACCGTCATGAGGATTAATGATGCATCTTTTTTTTATATATATTGCTGCAAGGTTAATATTAACTATTATTAATTAAAGTGTCATATTTGAAAACGAGGTTAGTTAACTGAACAAATGTGCACTTGAATCTGTAGTGTGTACTTGTATTGTACAAACATGCATTGATATATAGATATCTCTCATATAGGAGTCGAATGGAAACAAGACGGCAAAGCCTTTTTTTATACCCTTTTGGATCAAATGCTTGACTGTACCTGTGCTGTTTGCATTTTTTTGTATTGTTTAATAAAATAATCAATAAAGAAAAAGGATGATTGGTCGGACAGACAGACAGACAGACAGACAGACAGACAGACAGACTGTCTAAGACTGTCAGAATCTAAGCTTATTTTACTTGATGTGATTTGTATTTT
>NC_137862.1:54549578-54639578 GCF_963924005.1 Protomyctophum bolini | reverse complement strand
CCCCAGCATTGAGACATCAGCCAGACTAAGATTCTCTGTCCCCAGCATTGGGACATCAGCCAGACTATAAAATTCTCTGTCTCTGTCCCCAGCATTGGGACATCAGCCAGACTATAAGATTCTCTGTCTCTGTCCCCAGCATTGGGACATCAGCCAGACTAAGATTCTCTGTCCCCAGCATTGGGACATCAGCCAGACTAAGATTCTCTGTCTCTGTCCCCAGCATTGGGACATCAGCCAGACTAAGATTCGCGTCATCTCCACGCTGCTGTTCGTGTTGTTCGGCTGCCTGCTGTTTGTGGCCCTGCCGGCGGCCATCTTTAAACACATCGAGCGCTGGACGGCGCTGGAGTCCCTGTACTTTGTGGTCGTAACGCTCACCACCATCGGCTTCGGAGACTTCGTCGCAGGTATACTGTATAAATGTAATGGCATGTCCACCAACACACGCACACGCGGACACATACACGTACATGTACTGTACATATTCACACGTTCACACACACACAAACAGACAAACATGCATTCAGCATTTTAACCACTTAAATCCCCTATGGTTGAGCAGGGTCCCTCAGAGGGCTCTGGTTTAATTTGTGTTTTCTGTAATTGTGAGGAAAGCTTTCGGTGAAAATAGCCGATCTGCAAGCTCACGTACACCGCATCGCAACGCGGCTATTTTCTGTGAAAACAATGCGGATTATGTGGTTAACGCCCTGAGCGGCAAGGACGGAGTTCTCCGTTCAATCAATTATAGTAACGCCCAGACGGAGATTGATAAAAAAAAGGACAGAGACAGCGAGACCGAAAATCTTGAAACGTGAATAACTCTTGATCTAAATCATTCCGTCCAATTCTAAGCAAAGATGATGTGTTAGACGGCCCACCGCGGTCCCGTCGCTAGTCGCGTTAGAATTAATCATACCTCCTGTCGTTGTCGTTGGCCTCGGGAGTGTTTTGGCTACAACAAGCTACTTCAGCCACATCCGGGATAGCATCCGGTCCGTCGCTAAATGTGCCCCGCTGCTACAAATCGCTGGGCGCTCCGATTTAATGGATAAAATAAGTTCCATCTCATTAGACTCATTTTTATTTAAATTAATTAAATGAATTAATTCCCCCTCCAAAATATATATATTCGTCATTGAATGAATATTTAATGAACGCAATCAGAATGTTGTGAGCGCATGTTACCAATCAGAATGTTGTGAGCACATGTTATGTTACCAACCAGAACCTGTGTGAGGGAATAGCAAGGCTGAGCCAGAAAAGTAATAGCAGCCAGGAGAGTGAGACTATAGCGGGACACAGCCAAAGACATCAAAGAGCTGCCAGCCAGCAAATTGGTGCTGTGGGAACCGACACGCGTTGGTCACGAGGACGTCCCACACTAACATACAGTACATGGATGTAGGCCTACTCAAGAAAGCACCAACGAGCTGGCAAGATGTACAGTATGGAGAAACGGGATGACTGGAAGGGACGATGGACGGCTCGTCCGACTGAGGACAACCTAGAGAGATTGAACTAACGTACAGTATATTCATGGAATAGACGCTTTTCAAGCACCTGGCCAAAAAAACTTAAATAAATCTTTAAAAAGTAGCTCATGCGCAAGCTCGAAACGTGCTGCAAAGCCACGTGTTTTGAGCTTGTATAGATCTGCTATACTTTTGATACTTTTGAATTTGAATCCCGAAAAGTAAAAGCTTTGGACATACACGTATACAGTATGAGGTTCCCAATCCCATCCGACAGAGACGATATGTTTTTTACAGCGGTGCATCCAACCTACAGCAGTGGTTCTCAACCAGTGGTCCGGGGACCACCAGTGGTCCTTTAGGGCGTTCCAGGTGGTCCCCAGCTAAATGATGGAGAGTTGGTAACCAAGGAACAAGGAAGTGATGTGGCTCGCTCTGGTGGCGCAAAGCGTAGCTACTTTAGTGAATTTAATAGTTTTATTAGGTTAATATTGCTATATGTTTGTAACCGTTTTAGAAAAGCAATAAGCCAGCCAGTCAGCCTTAGTCAGCCAGTCAGCCATTTTATGCTCTCAAGAGTTAAATTATTGTTACAAATCTGCATTACTCAATTTACAAGAAGTCTACATATTAGAGAATATAGTATAATTGCTATGTTGATCAAGGTTTGCCTGTTATCCCTCCTGCGGGCACCACGTCGATACATCATGGGAGTGTAGGGCCAAAATCTTTTCCAACGATAACAAAATATGTCTTGGGTCTGAGAGGCAAAATCTCATCAAACGGTGCATGGTCTGTGGCTCAAATGACAAATCAAAACTAGGCCGTGAAATGAAAAGGGTCTAGATAGGCTTCAGAGATGAGAGACGGCTCAAACAATATCACGAGAAGAAGATAGCCCCCCAGAACTCAATTAATGTCCCTCTGCACAAGCTCACAAGGTGATGCAAGCTATTTTCATCAAATGTTTGCCTACTATGACATGCTCAGTCAGAACAGGGACACTTAAGCTTGGTTAAATGTTCACCCCAGCTTGACCAATATTCCTCCCAACAAAAAACGCATCAACAACAACAGCCGTAAAATCCAGAAATGTCGCATCTGGTTCCATCCATTCCGACTAGTTATTATTAGTTATCTCTAAACCTCTGTCTGTTTGTGTGTTTACCTCCAGGTGGCTCAGAGATAGAATATCTGGACTACTACAAACCTCTGGTGTGGTTCTGGATTCTGGTGGGTCTGGCCTACTTTGCTGCAATCCTCAGCATGATAGGGGATTGGCTGAGAGTTATCTCGAAGAGAACTAAAGAAGAGGTAACGTGTCTGTCTGTCTGTCTGTCTGTCTGTCTACATGTCTGTCTGTCTGTCTGTCTGTTACCTTCGTGTCCCCATGTTCACTTTTAACCTCTGGTTAACTTCATTCCAATGATAAAAATATGTTGTATAATCTAATTAAATGTCCTCCATTCAAACTGATCGATCAAATCTCAGACTGTTACTGTGAACTTGTGAGAGAGAGAGAGACAAAGGAGGACAGAGAGGCACAGAGTATGCCATTGGTTCTCAAAGTGGGGTCCTTGGGGGGGGGGTCCTCCAGCAAAATGTGTTGATCTAGCATCACTATAATTCTAAGCACTTTAACAATGATTTATACTTTGGCTATTCAAAAATAGCAGATATACAAGCGCATAGTGTGTCACTTCGTGCTGTGCTATGAGCTTTTAAATCTGCGATTTAAAAAGAATCATGAACATTCGTGCAGATATTTGCAAATATTTGTTACAGTCAGATTGAAAAAGGAGTGCTCGTTTATTTCCAGTTCACCACCCGCAGAGGGCGGGACCATGACCATGCGGCGGTGTTGACGTCAGAGGTACAGAGACTAGGGCTGACTGGCTGGCTTATTGCTTTTCTAAAACGGTTACAAACATATAGCAATATTAACCTAATAAAACTATGAAATTCACTAAAGTAGCTACGCTTTGCGCCACCAGAGCGAGCCACATCACTTCCTTGTTTTGCTCGGCAAGTAGCCTATGTGACGGGAGAATAGCGCTTGATGTCTTTACGGGGCTGCCTGGAGCCACACATTCACAGTCGTATGAGCTGGGCGGTGCTTACACGCCCGCACGGCATGCGTTTGTAAAGCAATCAAGCGTTCCCCTTCCCCAGTACAGAGATGGAGAATCAGCTGCGAATGATATAAAGTGATTTAAGGTGTGGGTTATCGGTGAAATTTACACCGGTCACGTGACGGTATAACCAGCCAATCAGAATAAAGTATTGGGACTATACCCGTTCAGCATGTGTCCAAAGTGCGGCCCGCGGGTTCAAAATGGAATAGAATTGTTTATATCCGAACGTATAGGTCTACATTATGTAGTTGGCCCCTTGGGTAGTATTTTTCTAATATGGCCCCCTTTGGAAAAAAGTTTAGACCCCTTGGTTTAGATGAACTATACTAGTAGTAGTATCCATTCATCCATTCCATTCCATCCCGGTTCGTTCGTTCGTTCCCGTTGCAGGTCGGCGAGATCCGCGCCCACGCGGCCGAGTGGTCCGCCAACGTCTCGGCCGAGTTCAAGGAGACGCGGCGGCGGGTGAGCATCGAGATCTACGACAAGTTCCAGCGGGCGGCGTCCATCAAGCGCAAGCTCTCCACCGACCTGGGCCTGGGCCCCGGCGCCGAGCTGTCCCTGCCGCGGAGGAACGTGTCCATCAACTTCACCGACGAGCGAGGGGGCGGCCTCGGCCTGACGGACAGAGAGGTGGGCCTGATGAGCGGGTCCTGAGAGAGGAGGAGGAGGAGGATGTCTTTATGGAATACAAGAAGACTCACCACCGTTTCTGTTTTCCTCCCAGAATTTTCCCCAGTGAGGGGTTGGTGGGAGAGGCTGGACAGCAGACGGCTGGATTTTGAATTTCTTTAAAGGGGGTGTCAGTGATTTCAGTCAAAAACCCTTAGGTTTCGTTTTTGCCTTGGGACACAAGCTTTCATCCAATCAGGATAAGAGAACAAAAACGAAACCTAAGGTTTTTTGACCCCCAGGGGTTAACTGGGGACAGGGAGGAACTCCTTATATGGTCAGCACACTCTATAGTAGGGAGGATTATCACAACAAAACAAAAAAATAAGTGATATTTGAATTAAGTGAAATCACTGACTCTACCTTTAACTATAAACTTTCATGACAGCAGAACAGCCTATTAAAGTACAAATATAATTTATGAAAAGCTACTACAGTGAAGTCTGTTCACAGAAGTTGTTGTAGGATATGTGGGGATTATCTGACGAGGTACCATTTGAGGGGGCAAAACCTTACATTATACTAAATAATACTAAATTGTTTATAGGGTCAATATAAGTAATATAATATAGCCTTCCCACAGGAGTATCTTTTTATATTTTTCCAAAAAGAATACAAACAGCCTATTACAAAGTTATCCCCCTCACTGGGGAAAATTCCGGGAGGAAAAAACGGGCACGCACCGGGGTGAGTCTTCTTGTTACCTCTTTATGCTATAGTTTTCAGGGTCTCTCTTTTTTTTTTGCCAGCGGGCCGGCCGGGGCGACAAACTAAATTAAACACAGGCACTATATGATGCAATCATTCATAGCAACGGTGCTGAGAGAGAGAGAGAGAAAGAGAGAGAGAGATATAGATATAGAGCATTTGAGTGTGTTTTATGCGCTGATCCCTGCAGAGTCAGTCTTGGAAAAAATGCTGAATTAATTAACTGAATGTCCATGTTGACATGTTATTCTGTAGTGTCTAAACGTCTAATATGACGCTGTGGTGTTTATATATTGTATACTACTACAGCCTCATTCATAGTCTGGATTTTCGGTGGTGAGGTGACCACCACCGCTCCGGTGGTGAGGTGACCACCACCGCTCCGGTGGTGAGGTGACCACCGGAGCTGAAATAACGTTGAGTAAAAACAGAGAGAAGGGCTGGAGCGGTGGCGGCGGTGGTTTGCTCTTCACCGCGGCTCGTGACGTCATGTTGTAGTTCGGTGGTCACCCCCACCACCGAAAATCCAGACTATGAATGAAGGCCTATTCATAGTCTGGATTTTCGGTGGTGAGGTGACCATTGGGCACCGCTGGTGTCGAAATAGAAACGGTAAAGGATATTGCCGAAATCGGAAAGTGACGCCTGGGGACAGAGTTGGGAGTGCAAATGTGTGGCCTGAGACTAGCTCTGGTGCTATTAGTAACCCTGACTCACCCTAGACTAGCTCTGGTGCTATAGTAACCCTGACTCACCCTAGACTAGCTCTGGTGCTATAGTGACCCTGACTCACACAGGGAGAACTTACAAGGATTTCTTCGATTGTTGCTGAAATGCAAACTGTGATGTCTACAGTATATGGAACTCTACACAGTATGTGTTCATGTGTGCTCAGTGTTGCTCGACCTTCTAAGATGGGAAGAAGGTGGAATATAAACTGACCTGCAGCTCTATCACAGCTCCAACACTCGTATATGAAGGCATTCATTCTACAATATGTTCATTTAAAACTAGCCAGA
Organism: Protomyctophum bolini; assembly: GCF_963924005.1. Classification (NCBI taxonomy): domain Eukaryota; kingdom Metazoa; phylum Chordata; class Actinopteri; order Myctophiformes; family Myctophidae; genus Protomyctophum; species Protomyctophum bolini. The sequence continues at coordinate 54,633,566 of NC_137862.1, read as the reverse complement.
GCCAGAGTCTAACAAAAACGAAAAGAACATGCCAAAAAAGTGACCAATAGATTGTCTACTTTTACTATATATTTTTTAAATGTTTGCCTTAAAGTCACTTTTTGAAAATAGTTTATCCACTTGTGAGCTTGCAGATCGGATATTTTCCAAAAAAAAATCACACTCGTGTGAAGTGAGGGGTGCCTGGTAATGTTTGTTTAAAGTGATCTAACAAACATTCAAAGTCCATATTAGACTTGGGTGTACCATATGACGTAATAAAGTGCTCTAAAAACATTTAAAGTCCATAGACTTGGGTGTACCATAAACGTAATAAAGTGCTCTAAAATCATTCAAAGTCCATATTAGACTTGGGTGTACCATATGACGTAATAAAGTGCTCTAAAAACATTTAAAGTCCATAGACTTGGGTGTACCATATGACGTAATAAAGTGCTCTAAAAACATTCAAAGTCCATAGACTTGGGTGTACCATATGACGTAATAAAGTGCTCTAAAAACATTTAAAGTCCATAGACTTAACAAACATTCAAAGTCCATAGACTTGGCTGCCATATGAAGTTATTTCAAAAGCCAGTCAGTCATTGGAGGGGCTAGCGAGCCTCAAAAACTAGAATGTGGTCATCACACCTACGTCGTTTCCGACCGATATGCCCTTATATGGAGATCTCTCTATCTATCAGTCCTTATCATGCCCATTATTATGGAGACACATTGAGGTTAGACAACACACTCCATATTTGGCCGTGGCTGCATTGGGAACTCCTAATATGGTCATGGCTGAGTCATAGTGACATGAGCGCGATGATGTGGTCCACTCGCACGCCCGCCGGCCCACATTAGCCAATTTTAACATAGTTGACGGTGACCAAATCTTCTCTTATGAGGGTCCCTGGCACAAAATAAACATGTCAATTTGAGGGTTATCTTGACATGAAAATGTTGGAGAACCACTGCATTATTAGAAAAAATAATGTCCTGTTGTGTAAAAGGAAAGAATAGTTAACAATGACTGTAAAACTGTGATCCTGGTGCTAGCCAATGGTACTTTTTTTTTTTTAATTAATTCAATTTAGAACCCACAGATATGTTGGGGATTTCTGATACTTACAGACAGACGCCAGTCCGGACACCCCGTCCATGACGGGCTTCATACGCGCCTCCTCAGGAGACTTGGCTATAGTGATTTTACCTTTTAACAAAGATACAGCCAAATTAAACACAAAAAAAACAAGCAATACACACACGCGCACACACACACACACACACACACACACTCGCTCATCACAAACAGCCAGGGTTCTCGCCCACGCGTGCACGCCTGCCTTTGAAAATGCACTTTTGACTTAACAGCCTTTGAACGTAACATGCTAGCTAAGGACGACCAAAGATATAAGCATTCCATCCCTTAAAGGCGTTTAATTTGTTGTCCTCTGGCCACTGCTAATTACAACTTCTTACACGTTTTAGCACAACGCTTTGTCTTTTTTTTTTTTACTCTCTGAGAGGAGCCGACCCCTTATATTATGCTATGATGTTAATAACACGATACCACTCGCTCATACACTTCACACTTCACACACACACATGTACATTATAATACACTAACCCGACTCCTGTACGAAAACCAAAATACACCTTTCACAAGCAGCAGGTATTAACTATATAGGCATATTATAGCAGCAGGATATCCTGCCCAGCATGGCATTTGAATACTCGGTGGTGCGCCCTGCTTGACAAGGTGCTCCTGCGAACACAATTGGCCATCTTTGAAGGTGGGACGCGGGGTGCATATACCTTAGGGACTCTGACAGGTTGATCTGTGGGCCTTTACAGCAGGGAGAGGAACTGTTAGATAATAGCTCTGTGTTCCTCCACATGCATTTTACATCCTCGCGGTGAAACTCCTCACTGTCAGGTAAAAGGAAGTGACTGCTGGTGACATCATGTGTATTCTTCTGACTATACACATATATACGTCCTGGAATGAGCCAATAGGGGAAGGGGATCAACGTCATGTGATTCTTTATTTGACCCCGGAAAAAACGCGGTATTATGGATCCCACCGCAGTTCTATTATAGGAAAGCCCCGCTGTGATTGGCCAGTAGTCGTTGTGATTGACAGTTCTCGTTTTTGCGACCAGTCATTAGTCCTACAACTAGGCCTACAACCTATCTCAAACCCTCACCCTAAACCTAACCTCCCACGGGGGCAGCACACCTAAACCTAACCTTAACCCATGTCTAACCAATGACTAGTCTAAACTAAGTATGCACCCCCCCTAAACCTATAACCCGAACGGCCTAACCTCAGTAAAACCAAACCATGGTGGGATTCATAATCACGCCGGAAAAAACGTGTCTCAAAAGAATAAGATTTAGAATATTTGTCGGTCCTGTACGTGCTGTGACAAAAAAATCAACCATCCCTGCCCTGATTCTCTCCTCCAAAACATGGCCAACTGTGTTTCTAGATTTCAAAACATGGCCAACTGTGTTCTTATAGATTTCAAAACATGGCCAACTGTGTTCTTATAGATTTCGGGGGCAAGTCAGATTGCACCACGGTGGATTCGAACCCCTTAGACTCTGTGGTGGTCAAGTACTTTACCCTTGTGCTGCCAAAAAAAACCAAATTAATTTCATTGATTAAACCTGTGTTTGCCTGCTATTATGGATGCCATGAAAAATAAGGTTTCAATACAAAATGCCTAATACAGCTCTGTTAAACAATTGCTGCCATAATAAAGTGTATAGGCCCAAGCTGCAATGCTCTGTATTGTATCTGCATATGTCCACTATACTACAGGTTGCTGAAATGGATTAAAACACAAAAACAAAAAAAAACAGTATAGGTTCAGATAATGAGACATGAAAATGCAATAATTGATTGTACTAATGATGTAGGCTATATACTGAAAACATATTTGGAATTCAGGAGAAAGATTCTTTCAGAGTTCGGTTTAAGAGTTGTCGGACAGCTCTATACAACATAGAGGTGTTTTGGATTATAGCATGACATTATTAAATCATTTTTTTTTAACATCAGACAGTTTTTGGCAATGCGCTAACATATCACTAGATCTGTCGTCGGGTGGAAACCTCATTATGTCCAAAACTTACTTACTTTGTTTTTTTTACTTTTCAGGATTCAAATTTAAAACAATATCCGATCTACAAGCTCAAAGCTTGTGGATCTGCTACTTTTCATGCTTTTGTGTGTACTATATGGTGCTAATTTATAAAAGAAAAAGAACACACACACACACACACACACACACACTTAGAAAATGCAGATAAGAGGTTTCTGCCAACAGCGACGATATAGTGAAGTACTAACATGGTACAGTATTAACATATTCCCTAGTATCGGTGGTTCTCAGAGAGGGGTCCAGGGAGTTCCATGCAGGGGGTCCCCAGATCAATTATGTAATATATATATAGTATCACAATCAGTTTAACCACTATTTAACCCTATTTTCTTTTTACTTTGGCTATTCGGAAATAGCCGATCTACAAGCTTGTGGGTTTATACCACGCGGGCGTCCGTGAAGCCGTGCGATTTGTTGTGAGCTTGTAGATGGGCTATTTATGGAAATCTTCTCTTATGGGAGCCCATGGCATAAAACATTTTCAAACTAATGTAGTCAAAGGACAAATATGCGTCAATTTGGACATGCAAGTTATTGAGAACCACTGATCTACAAGGCACAGTAACATGGCACAGTATTAACATAGAAGGGAAATGTCAATAGTATAGTTTGGACTGTCTTTGCCTTCTCTTTCTCTCTCTCTCTCTCTCTCTCTCTCTCTCTCTCGTCTGTATGTTACAGTACCTGGGACCTACTATTACTAATTATACGATATTACACAACAATCTTTTATTGCAGTGTTAAATATGAAGTCGTTATTAAAGGTGGTGTAAGTGAGATTGCAAGTATTTGTTCAGTAACAGTCTCGATCTCCACCTCTCTTAATAAACGGGAAACACATTACAAATACATTTCCAGGTCAGGATACCAATTTCATCCAATCAGGAGAAAGAACCCATCTATTAGCTTTGTTCCAGTTACATTGTTGTCTGCCCCCGTCCCCCCCTTCACTTGTTTATCCTGTATGAGTTTTCTTTCCCAATTGGATGGAATTGTTATCCCAACGTGAAAACGTAGCCTATTTTCTTTGTTTATTACGAGCCGAAACACCTGTTACTGAATAAACGCTCAATTAAACACTTACTTTAACACAAGAATATCACTTGCAGTACTTTTAAATATATGACTGATATAGTTTCTGCTAATGTGCAAGACGTGTCAATATAGCTTTCATGACCTTAATTATGAAGTTGTGTATTTTTGTGTTTGATGACCACAGTACAGCTATGTACAGGAACACAATGTAATAATAATAATGTCTGTAAAATGAATAGAAACGCAAATTGAATTGATTTTTATACTGAATATCTAATTACTTGAAAATATACTATATATATTGTTCTGTTGTCTTATTATTAGTGTGCCTGCTGGAAGCAAGCACACTCATGTTCACTCACTTTTCACTCACAATTTTCGGGGATAGTCTTTCAAACTTTCACCAAAAAAAGACAAAATGTTCCATTAACCTTTTGAAATGAAACATTTAAAGATGATAAAGAATGACAAAACAAAATACATCCAGAGTTTTTTTAGAAAGGTGTGGAATAAAATAAGATAATACTGAAATTATTATGATTATGAAATTCCACGAGGTCCCTAAAACTCACACATGACATAATTGACTTTTGGGAAACCCAAACAGGTCCCTGTCTACGCGTTGTCGCTCCACTGGCCTTGACAAAGGTTGCTTAGATAGTGTTGCTGGGTAGAGAATGGGCCAGTTCATGCATACAGCGGAGGTCTGAGCACGCGCACGCACACACACACACACACACACACACACACACACACACACACACACACACACACACACACACACACACAGGTACAGTATTCACACGGGACACAGACTCTCACACGCACACTGCTAGACATGACAGAATCTCACATTTGGTGGCGTGGGTGCCAATGATAACAGAGCTCGGTGGGCCCATCTCCTCATTTCCCGTGTCTCCGGACAGAGTTGCTTCTGGCACGGCCGTGGCTTCCGCTCATACTGGAGCTCTGTGCAGCCACGGGACCCTGTTCCCACACACCAGTGTGTCCCCGCTGCCCTTCCACACGCGCACGCGCGCACACACACACACACACACACACACACACACACACAGTTATTTGAAATGACAGACAGACAGCGTCTGTCTCAGACAGACACCAGTATGACTGGGCACTAACTAGGAAGAGTGGGCCCTAGGGAAATGTGGAAGAGTGGGCACTTTATTTACAACCCGTATAGTTTCAGCTCAGGCCGACACATCAAACACTGTGTTGTTTCACATTCAGTGGCCTGTGAGACTGCATTCCTACATGTGTGGCTGGCTGTCACACAATCGCCTGGGTCTCCGAGGCTATAGTAGTCTGCACACATGACACACTGTAGTATCCTGTAACTGCTTTGTTACTTGGAATGGTAAGTGATATTTAAGAGAAAGGCAAAACATCCATACACTTTGTTTCTATATAGCTCCACAAGAGACTTAATTTATTAAGGCAAACATGCAACGTTTTGAGCTTTTGACCCTGAGGGCTGTATTTTGTGTGTCTTAAGTACCAGGTCTTATTCCCTAACTTGAGTAAACTAAAGACCTGGAGGCGTGATCAATGCCATTTGGCTATTCTGAGTGGCCAAAGAGCATTGATCACGCCTCCAGGTCTTTAGTTTACTCAAGTTAGGGAATAAGACCTGGTACTTAAGACATGCAAAATACAGCCCTTAGTCTTATAGGTCTTCATCATAGGCAGGGGGAAAAAAGATTTTCCCTGATAACTACCTAGACTATAGGGTCGAAACGTGGTTTAGACTGGATGATAAAAAACTTGAATACATGAGAAAAAGTTATGGTCCCTCGATCCTGTTTGTTTTTAGGTTTGCCGCAGTCGCTATACGAGTTGGAATAAAAGATGGATATACCAAACAAACTAGAAGTAGGCTACTTGAAGGGCTTTTATTGGGTAGGCCCTAAAATTATGATGCAGGGAATTATTTTTGGGTAATTCTGATTCCGGTTTGGCGGTTCCGGAATCCGGCCTGTCGGGCCTGATGACTACAACAAGCAAAGATTTTTTAATATACTGAAGATGATCATTCCAGTTGGAGCCACTAGAGGCGAAATGGTACATTAATCTGCCTGGTCAGCAATCTTTTTCAGGGTTTATGAACCGATTGGGAGCGGATGATATCGTTACACAATGGTCATGTTAATAGTCATTGTTTTGTAGTCATCAGGCCGGAAACCCTCAATCTGGAACTTTCCTTTCCCTTCAAACCGGAGGAATAATTAATTCCCTATAAAAGTTGCAGGCTACGAGAGAATGAGTCGTACGTTTCTATTGGGAAGGTATTATCATTCCGGTTTGAAGGAAAAGGAAGTTCCAGATAGAGGTTCCTGATGACTATACAAAGGCCGTCGGGATCGGGAGTCGAACCCGCGCCACGCCGTTAGGCTGGGTGCCCAGACGGTTGAGCTAACCGGCGGGGCCTGAACAAAGCTTCTGCACCATTCTTTAGCCCTATGGTCACTGAACTTAAATCCTGGACCCAATCATCACAAAGCACACAATATTTTCAAGATGTTCATACTAATACAAATCAAGACAAAAACTACTTTCCCAAATCTTGCGAGATTTCAGATGTCAGGATAAACTGACATTATAGTAGCCTAAGTGAATGGACTTGGACATATTCATAATTAAATAAAATGTGTGTTCCAAATGCTCAATATTGTAATTGTCCATATAACTGTCTTGGTTGATGGGGTCTCACTGATTTGGGAATAATTTTGCCATCTGTTATTTCTCCATCAGTGTGCAAGTGCAATGGCGTTCACATTCACAATAAGGTCATTCACAACACCTTTTTCTATATAAAGACACGTTTGATTGACTATGTCACAATGCCTAAACTTTGTGCAGCAGTAGACTGTAATAATAATAAATCTGTCAGTGGAGAAGCAAACCACGCCTATACTTAAGAGACCATTTGTAGGACTTGTGTAACATTTCATCTTTATGGTGGCTCCAACCTAACCTGACGCTGCCAGATCCAAAAAGCTAGCGTCAGGTTAGCTCCAACCGGGATTGATTACGGTATTCAGTAGCCTATATTAAAAATCTTTGATATATGGTCAATCAATGCCCTATGCCTCCTAGGCCAGTCAAAGATTTGGCGCAAAATAAATTGCAATAGTACTCGTTCAAGGTGTTTTTCTGATCCTTAGGGTCACGCAAATAACATATTAAAAATTGACCGATTGAAAAATGTTGGATCATGGTAAATTCAGGGGTTGAAAGTTCACCCCTATATAGTTTGACACGTCACATGTTACTTAAAGCATAATAAAAATTTGATTTTCTTTTTTGCCTTATAGGTTTTTTATGGTACCTGTTACGACTGGGGTCATATTCTGTGATGGGATTTTGGGTCCTGGAAGGAAGCGGTGTGCGTGTGCAAACGCTCCAGATGTAGATGACACCGTGAGCAGGGGTGTGACTGGGAACGGATGCAGAACAGTTGGCCAGCCATCCATTGGAGGGGAGACTTCCGGCCAGCCATCGATTGGAGGGGCGACTTAAGGGCAGCCAACGATTGGTGGGGAGCATTCCCACAGCCATGCAGAGTGGCTAATGATGTTGGCTGATGAGTGCAGCACGCGCGGGGACAGACCTGTCCTCCTCAGCTCCCAACCGGCCACCGCCCGTCTTTTGTTATGTTATCAGTTAATATGATTTAGTTTGCTTTGCTGCCTGCTTTGAGTTAAGTGAATTCTGAGTTCTGTTGCCTTTAAGTTCTGTTTATGTTAAGCTCTTGTATTATATTTTGTTTTCGTTATAGGTAAGATAATATTTTGGTTTAGCTCTTTTGATTTATTTCAACATTCCATATCAGTTGCCTTGAAACCCTTTACTTTTGATTTTACTTTATGAAACTCACTTGAAACTTAACTTATACCTATTTTGTTAATAAATATATATTTGCCTTCACACCCTTAACCCTTTGTTTGAGTGGTTGCTTGGGAGTTGGGGAAGGCGGGAGTGTCATATTTCCATGCTGTGTATCAGGCCCCTAAACTGGTGCATAACAGTACCGTAACTTCCAACCCCTGAATTGACCATGATCCAAAAACATTCTCCAAAAAAGGATCATAAAAAACTTGAACGATTACTATTGCAATTTACGCCCCTTTTTAGCTTAGATTGACCAGTGGTGTAATGCAAGTTTACTTTACTTTACTACTAAGCTTTGAGGTATTTGTACAGAGCCAACATTTTTACTTTTACTCCACTACAATTATTTTAAAACTTTAGTTACTAGTTCATTTTGATTAGAAAACTCCCACAACTCCCTTTCCAATCCTCCCCAGTCCCCATCCACCCACCAGTAGTAATACTTTTACCTAGAGTAAAACATTTGAGTACTTTTTCCACCACTGGCAGTACCTAACACCAACAGTGGGAGGCAGCAATACGCCCAACGTGCGTTCAGTCTGCCGGAGATTTAAAAGACAAAGAAGAAAGGCCTGGAAATGCTACTTGTATTTTGTATTAAGCTAGCTGCTAACTATGTTGAAAAGACTTGTAAACAAATGGAAGAGTTACAGACACAGATTTGTACCCTGGATGATGTTTAACCTCAGCAACAACGAGAGGTGTTTGTGGGTTGTTTTTTTTTGACACTTTTTTACAGCTTCAAGCTGGGGGGACGCCTAGAGGAGAGGGTCCTTGGAGAGTTTGTAGCTTTTAGATCGGTCTAGACTCTAGACTCTCGTAGATGTATATATTTTTAATCGATTCTGACATTTTCAATCTACGAGACTTGAGAGTGCTTCATTACCCATGGTAGTGAGAGCGAAATCCCCTGCCTAGTCCGTAGTGCTCTGAACATGTACAAATGACAGACTCTCGTAGATGTATTTATCGATTCTATCATCACTCTTAAGTCTTCATTACTCATGGGGTTTCAATTTTTTGCTCGCGGGCGGCGGACCTATAATTGCTTAACATGATGTACATATGCAAAATCTAAGGCGCTTACGTTGCTGCCCCACTTCTCAGCTTGACTTGCGATCTGCGTTTGAAACCCGTAGATGCGTTGTTTTCAATAAAAAAGGTGTTTTGATCTACTCTGTCTCGGAATCTGGCATCCATCTTGGATTTCCCTCCATTGTAAATGCGCAACAGCGCCCCTAGCGGCCAATGTTCTGTTGCGCATGCGCATTTACAGTGGAGGGAGTAAAATGCCAGATTCCGAGACAGAGTGGAAATTGGAAAATATCAGAATCGACTTTTTTGATTGATTGAAATATGAAATATGTATTAACAGTTTGCAGAATATACAGTACATTTCAAGCACAAACTCAATACAAAGACTGTTAACTGAGAGTGGACGACCCAATTAAGCATTACACTTGTTTACAACAGGGTCCACCTTGTTCAATTCATAAAAGAAATCGATAAAATACATCTAGTCTAGGCTAGATCAGCTCCATTTGTGAAAAGAGCAAACCAAGTACAGATGTGAAAGGTTACTCGTATTGAGGATTTACTGTACATTAATCCAACATCAATCTGAGAACCCATCGTCAAAAGATAAAGGAAAACAGCGCCCTCTTTTCCTTGAATCTGACGGCGTCAGATTCGAGACAATCTCGAGAGACTAATCCAACACTGACGATATATATAGTGCTGTCAAACAAGTCCGTGAATCTATCCGTGAAATCTATGGAAAAGGTTTAATCTAAGATGAAGCAGGGCACACATTGTATTCAATTGTGTTGCAGTCTATAGAATCTAGACTGCAACACAATTTAATACAATGTGTACAGTGGGGCTCCTCAGCTGCTTCATCTTTCTCGAGTCTCGGCTGATGGGTCCTTGGCCTGACAGAGTTGAAGACCACTGGTTTATACCGGTGTTTGTTGCTTGTTGTTTGTTGCAGAACTCTTCGCCAGGTGCCGGACCACGCCAAAGACAAGTTGGTCCCTGACGAGGAGGTGTTGGACAGCCTGCTGCTGCTCGCCAGAGCTCTGCTCCACAAACACGTGGCCGAGCTCCCCTCACAAACCAGGACATATTTCCTCACATATTGCACTGAGAAGATTCACGAAGGCATTTATAAAGGTTACTTTCAGTCCTATATATTGGTGTTCCATAATATGTGCAGAATATGAATTGGAGTTATGAAGTTAAGATCCAATAAGGATACAGTATTACACAGCACAAACAATATATATGCCTATATAGGTAAAAAAAAAAACAATAATGTATTCCATTAATTCTGTTATTAAAGATAGGGTAGGTGATTTTCTTTGGTTAAAATAAGTGTTAAATAGCTCTATATTCTGATAGTAGGCTACTCGTTGCTATAGTGTTTGTTCAGTGACAGGAGTCTCAATGTCTCCCCAGCTCTTTTTAACCATGTTCAGGTTGGACCATTCGGATACCAATTGTATGGATAGATAACTTAGTCAGCATTCAGATTAAACAAGTGAAAGTTGAAGTCATGACACAAAGAAATGAGCAGACAAAATTGGAACTTGTCTTCAGAAAAATGTAATTCTGACGTTGATATGTCCTGTTATATGTGTTTTGTGCAATAGATGGACCAGTAACGGAATGTGATATCATGTTTAAAACGTTGGGCTTCTGTATTGAGAAAAGGCCTAGTTCCTTGCCGTCTGCTGGAGCTGGAGTCTTCGTTACCAAAGGTTTGGTCCCTAAGGGAACCACAGTCGCCATGTATCCAGGTAAAACATTATAGATTTCACAACTCTTAATGAGCCACACTTTGACATCCTCTCTCTTCCAAAACATCAATTTAAAATCATCCCTAATGTTCTTAAATCTTCTCTCAAAGGCACTATCTATCAAGCTTACGAGCCTATTTTTATCCAGTCCATCAGGAACCCGTTTGTGTTCCGCTGTATCGACGGCATCTTCATAGATGGAAATGACAAGGGCATCTCCAAGATAGTTTACAGGTGAGAAACACTGGCTGCTGAGGAATGACAGTATACACAGAACAAGACTTCATTGGATGGAGTTTTCATCCATTATGCAAGGGATAATTGTTGGTGGTGAGCCGGTCAATGTTGAGAAATGAAGTGAACCCTGACAGGATGAAAAGACCCTGACGCATTAGCATCCCGAAGGGGTTTATTTCTCAACAATAACCGCATCGCTACTAAATATATTGACCTAAAAGCAACAACAAAGGTTTAATTGAAAATGACATGAAAATTAAAGTATTACATTAATTTATGCCAGGTCACGGTGCGTCCAGTGCAGCGTGTCGCCAACAGGAAGTGTTGATCAAATAGATAGAATACAAATTTGGTTACTGCATTGTCTGTTTCTTGTATTCAATGGTTTTCAAAAAATATTGACAGCAATGTTCGGCTGCCATGTTGGGTATGGCAAAAGTCTAAGCAGCGCAGCAGGTGGCGCTCTTAAGGCCTATTCGTAGTCCAGTTTTCGGTGAAGAGGTGACCACCGAAAACGTACAACATGACGTCACGCCGCGGTGGTCACCGCTCACACAACACATCTGTTTTCACCCAGCGGTCATTATCGAGAAGTATCACGCGTCTGAATTCAGTGATTGACCAATTAGAATCAACCATTCAACCAAGCCGTGTAATAAACAATTCAATTATCGTGCTTCTCATTTAACGAGGCTTATATCTCCCTGCCCTCCACAGAGGAGTATTGCTTTTGTCACTATTAGTCTGCTTGATCTTTTGTTTGCAACTTTGGGAGAGACATATTAGCTGGTCCCTAGATTGATTGAACCACTTAAACTCTTATGTGTTCCAGGTCATGTAGCGGGAGGGACCGGATCGGACCTTTTCAGTTATGCGACAGCAGCTGGTTGACACCTGGTCCTATTAAGAACCCACTGGCCATGGGTCAATATGTGAATAACTGCTCCAATGGTATGTTCTATTCCGGTGTTGATTTCGTCGACTAATATACCATGACAAAAGAATGTTCGTCGACTACCTTTTTTTCCACTGACGAAAAGTAAAAAACTAAAGCTATGATGACTAAAGTTATTGACATACTGTACACGGTGAATGTAAACAGATTTGTAAATCGTCAATGTCATTTCCTTGAGCGGTACACTTCCGCCAAAACCCTGCTACAAGCCAAATTCCAGCAATGCACTCTACAGCGTATATATCTTGCCCAGCGTGGCAAACGGGGCCTACCAATTGCCGCTATTGGCCACCGACTCGTTTTGCTGGGGTGCATTTCGTCTTCCACGAGAGGATCGAGGCCCCTCCGATGCCAGGCACTCCCTGTTCCGTTCTTCTCAAGTCACTTGTACTGGTTTCTCACAGTACTATCACACCCACATAAAGATGACAATTAACTTGTGCTCATGTACTGTAGGAAAGGGAAATAGTAGTGCAACAGGGTTATGTGTAAGGACTATGACATGATATAAACAGGATTAAAGTTTAAAGGCCTATTTCATTATTATAATTGCACAGATATCTGACTACGTTTGCGGTTTATTTATAGTTTTCTTGTTGAGACGTGTAAATACATTGTGTTGATGAATCCTTCTTGTATTGTAGCTTTATACTGTTCCTGACCGCTGCTCAGTATTCAATACAATATTAGTACAATACAATAATAATCATCTGTATTGTGTCTTTATTGTAGAGTGGTCTGCTAATGTGTGCTATCAGGAGTTTGATGTGCCTTATTCATTTCCTGTGGAACTCCGCCAGTATCTACCTAATGTCAACTACACACATGAAGTCCAGAGGTAACCAATTAACAAACACACACGCTGCGGCATTCATCATTGTCCGATGGCTATCGTGTTAAACATATAATTTATTTTCAGTAGTTTAATTCAGACTATGTGCAGATGTATTGTACAGTTGCAGATCATACCCATAATCAACATCAACGTAATCTTTTGTTTAAACAATGTTAATTAGAAGTTTTAACTTTGTTCACGATCTGTGAATTGGTGTAGGGCAGGCTAGTAAGTTGTGGCAGGTTAAAGGCAGTCAGTTAGCTACACCAGTGGTTCTCAAAGTAGGGTCCGGGGATCCCAAGGGTTCCTTCTAGGCCTAGGCCCTAGGGGATAGCATCACAATCATTTTCTAACCACTACTACCCATTTATATGTTGTCTATTCAAACATAGCAGATCTACAAACTCACAGCTTGTATAAATGATACGTAGCTCTAATGTTTAATGATGGTGTTTGATTGTGCCGAGCAGGGACAAAAATGTAGCAGAGCCGAACGCCAAGATGAAATAATATATGCACACTTGTATTCTCATTCTATAATAAATATGGGTTAAATCTATTCGTGAGTTAACTGCTACTGAACTGCTATTTTCTTCTGTTCTGGGGGACCCTGGCACAAAACATTTTCAGATGGGGGTCTGTGAAATACATATTTGTGGGGGTCCTTGACATGAGAAGATTTACAGGGTCACTTTGCCCCTTTTGCAACCAGATCTTATTTTAATGATGTTTGGGGGACAAGAAACACGTTCCTGGGGGTTTTTATGTGTGTAATACGTGTTTTTAGATATTTTAGTATTTCAAAGTGCCAGTGATGTCATGGACAACACTGGTCTCACTTCCTTCCTGGACTACATGTTGTCTCAGTAAGACAGCCCTCTCCCTCTCCCCATGGTGGGGTGAGTGTCACAGACACTTTGAAATACTAAAAATATCTAAAAACACAAATTACCCACATAAAAAACTACAGGAAAGTGTTTCTTGTCTCCCAAACATTAAAATAAGCCCTCGCACAGGGCTAAGAACTCACATTGACACCAACATAACATTATTTCTTCATTTATGTCTTTAATACAGGCCTTTGAGGTGTGTCGTTCTCATTTCTCTGAGGGACATCAGGGCAGGAGAAGAACTATTTTCTAACTATTACACCATCGTGCACTAATCGCCCTGCAGACCATGATGCCATTTGGACTGTTTATAATTACATCTTACCACTTGCTGCTGCTTCTAGACTTTGGCAGATTCTTTGTTCAAGGACGAGACAATGTCTAGACTCTAAATCATCCATCCAGAACATCAGTTCAGTTCTAAAAGATCTTTTGTTGCTGTATTCATAAAACGTCAAATTACTTGGATGGATTATTCATGATTTATCTTTTTAATTTATTGTGGCACTCATTTCCAACCTTATTTTCATATAAACCCTGTCCGTCCGTGTCTCCGTGAGCAGCTAATCTCCAGCACCGTTGGCCCGATGGACGTGAAACTGTGCATGCCATGTACACTCCCTGGATGCCAGAGCAGAATTTGACATGGGTCTGTTATAGAGCCACCAGGTGGCATATTTTTAGATGTTACTCCTATAGATTTTGTCCAAACATCACGCAAATTGGTACACACAGTATCACAGTATCTCCATAATCATATTGTCACCTTAAAATGAATGGCCTAAGGAGGAAACCTTTTTTTTGTTTTAAGTCAGCTCCTCATGACTCCTGGCGACCTCTGGTAAAAGTCCTATTTGAAAAGGATCATACCCCTTTTAGTAAAATGACTACGAATGTTCCCGATCCGATCCCGATACCACCATTTCTGTTACCGAATACGGTCTGTGTGTACCTCAGTGATGATTTGATTGGCTGAGCACGGGATGTATGATGATAAGAGCACCACTCACTTCACATGAGTGTGATTTCTTTATATTTGCGAATTCAGTGAGCACTTACTATGAGACCTAGCAGATCATGTCTGTGCGTGCGTGCGTGTGTCCCCCCTTTGTGCCCATATATGGAGCTACGTCCAAATATGGAGTGTGTTGCATCAATCATGTCTGTGTGTCTGTGTGTCTGTCTGTCTGTCCCGCTTTTGTGCCCATATATGGAGCTGAGTGATTACGTCACCATGACTCAGCCATAACCATATAAGGAGTCCCAAAAGCAGCTATACGTCCAAAACCCAAATATGTACGAGCTGCGTTCGCTTCCCGCGTTTGCGCGTCTTACTGGTAATACTGTAGTCAAATTGTTCTAAACGTTTTTGGTGAAATGATTAAGATATATCTTCCCCCCCCCCCCCCCCCCTCTAAAGGAGACTTCACCACTTTTCAATCTATCTTCATATAATTGGTCCTCACTGATGTTCATGATAAAATAGCACCATTTTCTTCTACTCAGTCTGTGTCTCATAGGAGGGCTGTGGGCAGTTCAGAAACCCGTCCACCAGTGACATCATCGATGGTGAATCCAAGCCAATATAAACTGCAGGCTTTCTATACCTGAAAAGTTGCAATGCGAAAATGGAAGCCATCGTTCTCACAATAATAAAAATCTCAATATTATTATTTATTTTAAAATAAATCTTGTTTTAAAATGTGCCTAATGATGATGTCACTGGTGGACGGTTTCTGAGGTGTCCACAGACCGAGTAAAAATAAATTGTGGTATTTTATCTTGAACATGACAAATTATATGAAGATAGGTTGAAATGTGGTGAAGTGGTCTGTCCTTTAAGTAAAAAAATAAAATAAAGTTTTAACTTCAAACCCGAGCCCAACCAGTGTTTTTCTTTTTTTTTGTTGATGTAACACAACTCAAGAACTAAAGCAGGCAGAACCTGGCGTCATGTGGGAAAATTAATGTTCTGGGTTATATTGGCCTGTTTAAATAAATGTGAATTTATTTGAAATGTAAATTGCACTGTGAGCTATAATAATCTATGAGCTATTAAACAAAGGATAATTAATGTGTTATATTGACCTTATAAAGTTATCCATGGGTACATTGAGTAGGAATAATCTCTACATTAAATAACAATAAATTACAATAACAATAAATATCTTAAGCTCTTTCTTTAACCCTCTAAAATGAAAGTAATTTAAGGCAGTGAGTGGGAAAACAGAACGTATAGTCAGTAGTCACCAGGTCCAGTGTCACTCACCAGTTGTGTTTGTTCGAACGGAAATAAAAACCTGGGTACCAAGGCTATCTGTTAATTTCACTGTACATTTCCCCATTTCTTACCTTTTTAGTTATATATATATATATATATATATATATATATATATATCCTCTGACTATGCTCGTCACAATGACCAAGCCAGTTAGATCCATCCATACATGGTTCCAACACATCTATCTGACATCAGCACCAGGTCGGCTAGGGCCAAATATAGGGATTGTCATACTAGACATGTCATATAGCCCAACGTCCTAGTCGGATATCCCCATATATGGGGAATAAATATATATATATATATATATATACATATACACACTTACACTATTATGATTCTTTTTTACGGGCCAAAGCCGCAAACCATCGCGTGGTGCGACTCGATCTTCAACAGCTGCCTGTTTCTAGTAACTGCAGCACAGCCAGCACTGATTGCGGGGCCAGCGTGCCTGTCACTCAAGACGACCGTGGCCATGCCTCCGTAGCAAGCAGGCATGGTTACCATGGCTTTTTTGTTGATTGTTTAATTCGGCCTATAAAAGCCCGTTCAACAATTAAGTTAACAAAGTAGCCCGGCAGATTGAAAGCCACGCGTCCACTCACTGTTACGTTATGGTCACTCTAAGCTCATCAAGGCAAACTGACAAACGAAATCCTTTCCAAATGGGAAGCAGCAACAGCACAGCCACTGTTCCTCCTGGCTCCAGTAGTGAGGAGACCAGCGACATGCTGTACGAGAGGCTCCTCCTCGTACAAAAAGAGATCTTTAAAGAGATCATGGATGAAGAGAGGAAGAACGCAGAGATCGTGACCATCAGAATGATAAAGACCATTACAGACATGGAAGGAGAGAGGAAGATGAGAGAGGCCCAGCTCCTGAAAATGGAGAGGAGGTTGGAGGAAGAGGAGAAGACGAGAGTGTCCCTCATCTTCCAGCAGCAACAGAACATGGAAAGGAGGTTGGAGGAAATGGAGGAGAGACAGAAAGCGGCCAGCCGACGGATTGCAGACCTCGAGCAGCAGATACGGAAGAAGAGGAATCGGCGGGCGGAGGGGGGACTCAAAATGACCAGAGAGGCTTTGAGTGAAAAGACGACCTCAACGGGTCAGAGAAAACTCCTCCAGATCAAAAAAAAGGAGACCCCAACTGGTCATACACAACTCCACATGATCAGAGACAATCTACACCAGCTGATCAGTGAAAAGGAGGAGATTCGGACTCCGACAGCTCAACTCCAGATGATCAGAGACAATCTGCACCAGCTGATCAGTGAAAAGCAGATCCCCCCGACTGGTCATACACAATTCCAAATGGTCAGAGACAATCTGCACCAGCTGCTGATCAGTGAAAAGCAGATCCCCCCGACTGGTCATACACAATTCCAAATGGTCAGAGACAATCTGCACCAGCTGCTGATCAGTGAAGAGGAGGAGACTCCGACAACAACTCGACTCCAAATGATCAGAGACAAAGGTTCGCCGCAGAGCAGCTGGGAGACGACGTTGAGGACATACGTATGATATCTATGAACAAAACAATGTGGTGAAGACGGCAGAGAAGAACACGATTGGACCTCGAAAGGACGGATGATCATTCAAGATTGACTTGCAGGACGACGATCCGAAAGTTCTTCCACCTTTGTGCCAGCCCAGCTCTCTTCAGAGAGACCTTGGTGGAGAGCGAGAGACCCTGCACCCCTGTGCAAGAAATAATCTCGGCTGCCAAGTAATGAAGGCAGTGGACGACGTAGGGTTTTAATGAAAACCTATGTGAAATTCCACTGTGAACATTAAGAGAATCAATCATACTAACAGAGTGAGCTGACTTGTATGCATGTCTTGTATGACACAATAATGAGATGAATGGGGAATGTGATTTAACCCATTCTGACCGGGAACCTATTTTGGTGTTCAGCATCATGTTATGCTTTAGCTATTGAAAAACAGCAGATCTACAAGCTCATAGCGCGCCACCGAGTGGCGCGCTACGAGCTTGTAGGTCTGCTATTTTTGAAAAATCGAAGAACGACTGACATTTTTTAGAATCTGATCTCAGGTCAGAATGGGTTCATCAGACCAGTGTGTGTCCGCAGTGGAAACCTCGTATGAATCTGATCTCAGGTCAGAATGGGTTAAGAACATCATTCCAATGAGGCAGACATAATAATATCCATGTCCTCCTGGTCAATACATCTGTTGTTTATAATAGCACTTTTATATTGGGATAAATCAACGTTTACTTTGATACACGTCAATTTTATTATCGCATTCTTGCAATTGTTGCATTAACAAATAAGTTAAATAATTATGACTTGTGCTTTGCATTCATTTCTTATTGATATTTTCCCCAATGTATCTAAAAGTGAGTAATGTTTGTAAAGTAACCTAAGGGCCGATTCATACTCCTATTTTAGAGCCGAATAAAAGTCGGTTCGGCTCTGTAGAGCCTTCAATGTGACGTCATTTGAGGTTCGGGGGGGGGGGGGGGGGGGGGGGGGGGGGGGGGGGGGGGTACCGTCCTAAAGTCGTCTCTTCGGAGCTACTGAACATTTCTGACGAGCCGAAATCATTTCGGCACTACAGCGCCGAAGCAGCGGTAAAATAGGAGTATGAATCGGCCCTAACCCAGATCGTCTTCCAGGGGTCCAGACATCTGCAATTTAAGTGCAAACTTCTTAGTAAGACTTCCAAGCATCATTACATTACGTCACCACTTGAGGGTATCTGGGGAACTGTATTGCAACCACTAAGATTGCAACCCAAAACGCTACAGATTTCTTCATAAACACAATACGTCTCTGAAAGAATTTCAAAGAAACGTTTATTATAAAGTTTTAAACTTTCTGAACATAAACATTTAAATTTGTAACATTTCAGAACATATACATTTCTTAATACGAAACAGTAAATAATTCTCTTATTGTGCACACGGTAAGTTATTCAGAAAATAAACACTGTATGACTGTAACATCTTTGCCATGTTCATTCTCATCTCATTAATCTATTTACAAACCTGCATTTTCTTTTTCACTTGAGGCACTTTCTGGAAGAAGACACTTTGGAGATCAATTGAATGCACACTGACACTTGGTAGTGTAGGTTAGTGGAATTACCTTGCTACGATTTATATAACATAACAGTGAGTGAAACAGGTCTCAAAGTCACTCTTTCAGCACAAACAAAAACAAAAACAAAGCTTATTATACTCTATGTGTAACATCACAAAACCCTGTACGGTTAGTTTTTTTGGTCAATTTCATGTTGATTTTATTTGAAGTAAAATGAAACTCTGGACCATGAAATAGTAAAGAAGATATATTGATACATCATGGCATGGTAACTACACACAAGTCAGACCTCTACCAAAGTGTCAGTGCGCTTTAAGGTCCAATGTATGAAGTAGAGGCATCACTTGCGCTCCACTCTAGCCTTCTTTAGATTCAAGAAATGTTTTTGTCCTTTAAGTTGGTCAACTGAGCCCATTACATAAGGACTGATGTAGTGGGAGACAGATAAACATGCAGGTGTAAATGTGTTGTCAAACTTTTTTTACATTTGTATTGATTGTAAACATATGGACCACAGTTTTATCTGGTGATAACAGCTTATAACAATACATCAGTGGATCATTCCTCAGTGATGCAGGTAACACAAACCTAATGTTGATATAGGATACTCAATACAATATCACCTGTAAAAGAAAATGGGTGTAAAATAATATTGGTCACTTTTTTTTGCACTCTCTGAGTTAACCACTTTAACCCATTCTGACCGGGCACCCATTTTGGTGTTGGCATCATGTTATGCTTTAGCTATTGAAAAATAGCAGATCTACAAGCTCATATCGCGCCACCGAGTGGCGCGATACGAGCTTGTAGGTCTGCTATTTTTGAAAAATTCGAAGAACGACTGACATTTTTAGAATCTGATCTCGGGTCAGAATGGGTTAATCAGACCAGTGTGTGTCCAGTGGAAACCTCGTATGAATCTGATCTCAGGTCAGAATGGGTTAAACCTGGCATCCTTATTTTGGGCATGCGGAAATTGAAAAAAGAAAGAAAGTTTTAAAATACAGAAAATATCTGATCCACAAGCTCAAAACAAGCCTTTGAGCTTGTTGAGCAGGTATTTTAGCCGTTTTAAACCGTTTGAACTTTGAGGGTATAAAATAAGTGGTTAAATTAAAAAAAACACAGGATGTTACCGCGGTGGCCTCGAGGTTGCTCATGTTCATTAATACTTCCTAGAAAGCCCCCACGGTCTCGCTAACGTCGTCAAAACGACGTTTGTTTTGGTAATAATTGAGCGGCTTTCCCCTTTGACACACAGGCTGCTTGCGACAGGTTCTCAAAGTCACGAGAAAAAAAAAAAGATGCGGAAATTAACCCCCCGAACGTGTCACGTCGTTCTGGGGTCACATCTACGTTGGCACAATCTCCTCCAAAAAGATGTCAGAGCTTGCTTGTCAGAGCACGAAGTAGAAGATGCTCAAGGCTGTATATCCTCGCATGAAAGTGTAAGAAGAGGATAGGGGTCGTGGGGGGGAGTGGCGATAGCTTAATAGTTAAGCTTAATTCATATACTCCATCTACGACGAGCTAATATAACGTTATAACGTTGTCAGCTTGTAGAACTGTACTGGCATGCCGAGTACTATACAGAGTATGAATTAGGCTTAAATACACTAGAGTGGATACGTTTGTGGTCCCAAAACACGGAAACCAGTTAGTATTTTGCACATCCTGGTTCTCTCTCTCATGTATGGGTTTTTGGTTAAATGCCTGAAATAAGGTCTGTGGTTAACTTAAAGAGATAATTTCACTTTCAATTGAAACAAAAACTGATGTTCATCCGTGATGATTATCTTGCAGAACAAAACCGATCGGCAACATACTCGTCACAGAGCTGAATTTCGTCAATCAAAAAAATCCAACGCGAAAATCCCCATTTGACCTTTCACACGAGAGAACCAGGAAGGTGCTACAACTTAACCTGCTTCCGAACCACAGAAATCCATCATCCCTAAACCAACTCTATACCGTTACAAGACAGTAGTGGCCAGATTGGTGGGGGTGGAAGGATGGGTCTCTTTATTCTGGGATATCTTCTCCTCTGAAAGAAACAAAAGAAAAAAACACAACAACCAATAAACAGCAGTTACAGCAGTGCTTCTCAAACGCTTTTCATATCAAGGCCCATTTGTTATTTGGTATTTACGGACCACCATTTGATTAGATTCAGCCACCCAGAATCAAAACTTAGAATATTTTGTTGTCATTGGATAAGATTTTGTCCACAATGTTCCATGCTAACAATTCTTCTACCTTCTCTAATTGTGTAGACTTCTTGTACATTAAGTAATGCAGATGTTCAACAATAATGCAACTCTTGAGAGCGTAAAATGAAACCATTTGGTTTCATTTTACACTCTCCAGAGTTAAATCTGAATCCCCCCCACCGCCCCCCCCCCTTTTCCCCTCACTGTATATGTATCTTTTCCCTTTTTGCTTCCTATATGATGAATTCCTGTTCTGTTTTTTAACTACATAGAAGTGTCTATTTGTATGTCTCTAAATGTTTTGATGAATTGAACAATGTGGACCCTGTTGTAAACAAGTGTAATGCTTAATTGGGTCGTCCACTCACAGTTAACAGTCTTTGTATTGAGTTTGTGCTTGAAATGTACTGTAATTCTACAAACTGTTAATAAATATTTCAATCAATCAATCAAAAGATCTTTAAGGGTCAATTTGGTTACCAACTCTCCATTATTTAGCTGGGGATCACCTAGCCTCGGAAACCCAGACGTTTTTATTTCCAGGGATTTCCAAGGTCAAGGTGGTTAACCCATTAAAACCGAGAAAGCATAATTTTAGATGTTAGCTATAGCAACATATACGATTTTCACTTCGTGCCACGCTGCGAAGCTTGTACATCTGCTATTTGCTAAAGAACTTATTATATTGAAAGTGTATTTTTTTTTTAAACAAATCTTCTCTTCCGCGGTGTTCCCTGGCACAAAACATTTTCAGATGTACGGTCCAGTACAAAATATATTTCATTTTGGGAGTCCTCCCTGGCACGGAAGAGTCTCAGAACCACGGATTTAGAGGGCAGTGTTGAAAATTAGTGTGTGGCAAATCTGCACTTCACAAATGTGTTCATAAATGTGGTTAATATATCATAAACTAATGCTTGCAATGGATTCAGAATCATGAAAACTCCCTAGTTTGACACGTCACATGCAACTTAAAGTATAATGACATTTGGAAAATGTTGCCTTATATTGGTTGTTCAATGGTACCCCAACTTTCAGCTGCTGTCACAAAGTTTCCCAAGGGAGTTGGGTTGGAACAAATGTATATGTGATTGTAGACACCTTTATGAACACATCTGTGAAGAAAGCTAGTGGTAAGCTTCTTTCTTTTGCAGATTTGCCACACATTTCGCTAATAAAAGTGGTTGAAGGATAAGGGACACTGGGCCCACTTCTCACCGGGTTGTTCCTCTGTCTGTATGGGACCGTGCTCCTGTTCATCCTCAGGGATGTTGATCTCCCCCAGATCTGTCAGATTCTCCATGCTGGAGCCCTTTAACAAAAACATAATTTATAAAACATTATTACATTATTTATTAACAGGTATTCATGATAGTGTAAGTAATTGGTAATAATGGAATAATTACCGGTGACTGTGAAAAGCAGTCTTCGTCTGAATTGCGAAAGCCTTCCGGTGGCTCCATGAAGATTTCTAACTCCTCCCCATCCTCCTCTTCATCACTGGTGAGAGACCAAGAACACTCATGTTAATAATAATAATGACAATGATCTACATCTATATCTGTGTGTGTGTGTGTGTGTGTGTGTGTGTGTGTGTGTGTGTGTGTGTGTGTGTGTGTGTGTGTGTGTGTCCGTCCAGAACAAAATTCCACCCGTCGACTTCAACTTGGCGTGTGTAGCCGGACCGGGGGAGTACGGTGCAGACTTAATAAAGTCAGTTGGATCATAAATCTATTTATCTATAAATCGGGTCTGTCTGTGTGTCTCTTTTATGCCCATATATGGTGTCCCAAAGCTCATACAGGCAACTCCAATAAGAGTACTATGTTAAATGGATACTGCACTAAATACTTTGAACAATGCATTATTGCCTATAACCGAAGGGCCAGAATTGTGAAAAATCTTGAAACAAATTATAATCTTGAAAAAAACATTTAGCACAAAACTCATGGTGGCCTCTGGCACAAACGTAGAAGAAAAACAGTCCTTATATTATGCACACCTACGTACGCGGGACAGGTGCGTCAGATAAATTAACTGGAAGAGTAGGAAAAGACAATAATGTGTGAAGTGAAGATAGTAAGTGTGCGGGATTCCAGTCTTTTTCAGCACTCTGGCACTAATCATTTCCAGGTGGGGGTCTGCAGTTAAATACACAATTGTGTAGGGTCCTTGACATGAAAATGATTGGAGACCAACCGATATATAATAGCATTTTGTATGTGTGTAAATATACAGTACTTTACAGTACGTGACAAAGACAATACTGACCTCCCATCAGCGTAGAGCGGCTCCTCGAGGCCTTCCTGTTCCACCACCGCCTTTATGTCCACCTCCTCCATGTTGTGAACATCCTCACCAAAGTCCACATTCAACTCCTCTTCGTCGTCGTCCTCCTCCTCTTCCTCTTCTTCCTCCTCCTTCTCTTCCTCCTCCTCTTCCTCCTTCTCTTCCTCGTCATCATCATCATCATCGAGGTCGGAACAGTTGAGGAAGTCAAAGCTTTCCAGAGCGGTCTCGACCTCCTGACTGAAGCTAGAACTGTGACAGCAAACCTGTAGACAAAATAGTTTGGCACCTTAAACCCTGTGTGCACCATAGAGTATAAAGAAGGATAGAGAGTCTGAACTGGCGCGAAGCGATATTCATGTCAGTGGAAGTTGCTCAGTGGCGTTTTGAAGCACCCGGAAGAACCGTCTCAGAACGTCCACTTCCGCATTTGACCGCCACATTTTGGTGGTCAAATACGGAAGTGCCAGGAAGCCCAGCTGCACGGGGTTTCCCGGTCATGAATCCATGGGTTCCGCCTGCAGTCCCTCATCTTACCACTAGGGCCCAGTTTGGTACCTTGGCCAAAGGTGCCTATATTATAGGCAAATTAGGCTAATTCTATATATACTTTAACCGCTTTCAACCTGGCATCCCTTGGGCTTGTAGGAATTTTGTAACCCATTTTTCACCCCTGTGTCAATTATCTAATGTGAACCTGGGCTCTACACACCCTCCACCAACCTGGGGAGAGCAACGGACTTGAACTCATGCTTCCTTCATGCATGAGTGTCCAAGTTGCTCCTTTACACCCGACAGGGGGGAGTTTCCCTGGTTGGACGTAGCGCGTGGAAGGAACACGTTATTCCAACCAGTTCCTTTCCCCTCCATCAGGCACACCGGCTGGCCAGGGGGAGGCAGTTTAGAGACCAGGATTACTGCATGTTTTTTGTGAGGGTACCTACCCTAGGGGACACGGGGAGAACATTCAAACTCCTCATCTCACTTTGGGAACCACTGCCCTAGACTGCACAATGGTTGGTGGACAGGTTTTTTGTTGTTTATTAACCCATTTTGGTGTGTTATGCTTTAGCTATTGAAAAATAGCAGATCTACAAGCTCATAGCGCGCCACTCGGTGGCGCGCTATGAGCTTGTAGGTCTGACATAGAAACATAGCTTTTTCAGAAAACCGTCAGGATGTAGAAGAAGACATTTTTTTAGAATCTGATCTCAGGTCAGAATAGTGTCTTACCGTTAGCGGGTCTCCTGGTTGTTTTAACTCCTGCTGCTGACCCGAAGGACATTCCTCCTCCTCCTCCTCCTCGCCCACAGACGCCGACTCGGCAGCGCCGTCTGCTCCTCCCGCGCCGTCACACTTCTCCGCCGGCACGACGTCCGACGAAGACTCAGACGTCATCCCGTCGTCACCGCTGCCGCCGCCGCCTTCCTGCGCCGACGCCCGTAACGTGACCACCTCTGAGCCTCCGAACTCGGGCGGTGGGTCCACCAAGGTGGCCTCTGGGAGAGAATGGGAGGCGGAGGAGGACACGTCGGGATAGGAGCGGCTGAGACTCTCGGAGGACTCCGCCGACTGGACCGACGCCGTGTCGCTGATAGCGCCACAGTCTTGTCGGCGGTTGTTGGCGTCTCTGCAAGGCGAACCCTGCGGAGGGAGGAGGTGCAGGCCGTTGGGAATGTCGCCGCCGACGAAGACCTCCGTCTCGTCCTCCTCTTGGTTGGACGAGAGGGACGGCGTGGAGGCGCTGCTGGACTTGTTGCACCGCGGGCTGAAGGACAGCAGCTGCGTGGTGGGAGTGGTCTGTGGCGTGTGAGACGATGACAGTCGCTGGGCGTGGCTGTGGTGCGCCAGGGCGGGGCTGGACGAGTCGTCCGAGGACTCGGAGGAGTTGGACCAGACCGTTCCGTTCTCCGCCTCGCCCTGCCTCTTCAGCAGAGACTGGAGAGGAGCAACACAAACAGAACACACACAATGACAATGTTAGATGGAAATATTAACACCTGGCATAGAGGAGCGCAGTGCTGATTTCTGATCGTCTGCACCTTTGTTAACTTGATGCACACACACACATACTCCTCTCTCTCTCTCTCTCTCTCTCTCTCTCTATCGCTCTAATGAATTAGTCTCATGTCGCGCAGCTGTGTCTACAAATTCGAAATGTGTGGTTCTCAAGACGTAAAAGATTTAAAAATATAATAATAATAAAAAAGGATAAATAAAGGATGTAACAGATGCACAAGTAGCCAGAAGTGACACGCTTGTATATCTGCTATTGTTCAACCCAAGTTTTCAGAACAAATGTAGCGGCATCAATAACATAAAAAAAGAATTGAATACTGTACATCAGAGGTGTCGAACTGAACTTGGGGCGAGGGCCGCATTGGTCAAAAGGTCACTTGATGGGGGCCACAACCAGTTACGCTCGATGTCAGCGTATACAGAACCCTAACACATTTGCACATATAGTGTTAACAATAGTTTTTAACTATGGTTCTTTTTTCATTTCCTGAAAAGTAACAGTTTTGGATTTGAACATACAAGGTTTCCAATTGACAGCCACAATATACATTTCGATGCACAAATTATGTCCAGGAAACAAGATATGCACATCGGTGGCCTTTTGTGTAGCTGAAGTGCACACAGAGACATTCAGATGTCACCATACAACGCTCTCTCTCAAGAAGACAGCATATTACTGTATGTTCCATTAGCATAGAATTAAAACAGATAAATGAAGGTCCTTCTTGATGTTCTGCACTCTATACTCTCAAAACCAAATGTGGTCAAAACACTTTCCGTAAGAGGAGCACAGGCTAAAAACATGTTTCTTTTACATTAAACAACATAATGAACGTTGTCTTTATGTTGCCCTGTTGTGAAACCATGGGACTTAAGAGGAGGGACAAGAAGAAGGGAAACCCTCCCTAACTAAGAGGGTTTTGTTTGAGAATTGCTTTCGGGGAAAGTGTTGAGGTGATTATGGGGGTCTAATGGAGGCCCTACTCAAAACTGTGGGTCCTTGACATCAAAGGGGTTGGGAATCACTGCACTAACGCTAACGCTAAACATCAACAGCCACACACCAACAGCCACACACCAACTGTGAACGGGCGAATCGGGGCGGCGTCTTCGCCGTGCGGACGAAGACGCGGCGCACGGGTGACCTCCTGTCCGGCGGCGCCAAGGTGTCGCGGAAGGCCTCCACCAGCGACCAGCTCTGCCCGCCGTCCGACGACCGGACGCCACCGGCTGCTCGACGCGGCGAACTCTTCAGCGGCGGGTGACGGCGGAAGGGGGGATAGAGGAGGGACAAGTTGGGACCTCGTCTACTCAACCACTATTAAACAGCTACAAGGACCACAGCTATGTTCATACATGCCGGCACTCAAGCACAGCCCGCCGGGACTCTCGTCTACGCGTCTACTCTCGTCTACGTGTCTGCTCTCGTCTACGTGTCGACAAAGGCAACAAGCACACGCCCAACACGCCACACGTCCAATAGCCTCGCACGCCTCAGTGCTGCTCATGGCGCTACAGACACAGCAGTTGGCGAGCAGCTGAAACAGAACAAGCCAAGTGAAATGAAAGACATGACAGCCATCAGTGATGGTGGTGATGTGTCGACATTACAAGAGAATACTTTTGACTATAAAAATGTATAAATAGTACATTGAGCACGTTAAGCTTCATTTATAGTGTATCGTAGGGCTGGGCAAATTTTGTTTGAAGTGAACAAACACTTCGTTATTGTGATGACATTGTAGAGATGTAGCCTGTATATTAATTAATAGAACAGCGAGAACAGCCAGGTAAGTTCACAATATTGCAGTAAGTGTAAACACAGTGTACAGCTGTACGCTGTGGCCCTCAACCTCATGATCAAACCCATAATATCTCCTCTGAACCCAAAGAGGAATTCCCTCTTAGGCCAATATCTAGTCTCACATCACAATAGCGTCAGTCTCTCGAGGCAGAGCACCCCCACCACACACACACACACACACACACACACACACACACACACACACACACACACACTCACACACTCACACACTCACACACTCTTCCGTTTCAATTTAGATAATCCTCTGCCTACAACTCGACATTCAAAATCCCACCTGGGTTGTGCTTATAACCACGCCCCGCTTTCTGTGGCCAACGCGGAAGTGCCTCTCGGCCTCTCGCCTACAACAACTGCGCGCACTAGACCTAAATATATTACTCTAATATGGACTAGACTGCGACGGAGGCCTGCCATCTCAAGCGAACTTGAGCCACGCGAGACACCACCGAGCGAGCGAGTTTCCGTGTCGAGTGTTTTGCGAAGTTCGCTTAGCCGACTCGGGGGGCCGTTCGAGTTGCGACCCCGACAGGCACAGAACAGTAAATAATGTCCTGGCGAGAGCATTTGCCCCCGACTGCCACTCAAAGTGGCTACTGGCCAAATCACAGCGCGTCCTTGGGACAAATCGGGTAGGTTTGCGGAGCACGCGCCTACAGTACACAACACCATACATCTAATTAGTCGAAGCCCGGCTAGCATGCTGCTTAACAGAAGTTACATTTCCAATTGTATTTGTATAGTTCTTTTTGATATTTTAAACTACATTTTGTGTGTACACGGCAGGATGATTGTTTGAATACCCTTCTGGTCTGAAAAGCAGACGTCAGCTTCCTGCTGGCAGCTTTCAGGAGGCATTCAGCAGTGACATTATTCGGAAATTGTGGAAGTCTCTCGCTTTCGGGACGAAACCACCCGACTCCATTTTTGAGGGTTTTTTCCCATAAATCAATGCTATTGCCCAGCAAGCCAAATGACGTTCTGATGACGTCCTCCGGTGACTCCGGTGACGTTCAGGACTATAGGCCAGATCACAGCCCAATATGGGGATGATCTTTAGGTCATTTCCAGGACGTCTTCACCAGTTTAAATAATACAGCTTATTCTGGGCCAGATCTGACTATAGTTATAGGAACTTAGGATATGACTTAAGTTGATAGGGTTAGGGTTAAACTGTCTGCTAAAGCAGCTAACTCCACCACCTCTCCTCCATTTTTTTTTAAATATAAGGTTTTCTTTATTTCCTGATTTATTTTGATTTTTATTTCCTGAAAAATTAACATTTTGGTTTCTTCCCGACAGAAGCAGAGAAATATTGCCCAGCCCTACACCATCGCATGAGTCTATCGTACGTCAAAAAGAACAGACCTAAGGGCCTTTCTGTGTGGAGTTTGCATGTTCTCCCCGTGCCCCCTAGGGTAGGTAACCTCACAAAAACATGCAGTAACCCTGGTCTCTAAAACTACCTCCCCCTGGCCAGCCGGGTCGCCTGATGGATGGGGAAAGGAACTGGTCGGAATAACGTGTTCCTTCCACGCGCTACGTCCGGACGGGGAAACTCTCCCTTGTCAGGTGAAAAGAAGCAGCTTGGACTCCTCATGCATAGAAGGAAGCATGAGGTCAGTCCGCTTGCCCCCCCCAGGTTGGCAGAGTTAGTGTAGCACCCAGGATTACATTAGATAATTGACACTGGGTGAAAAAATGGGTTACAAAATTGTGGGATAAAAAAATAAAATAAAAGAACAGACCTAAAGTCTGGTTGTAGCTCTGTTCTTTTTGACATACGACACGTCATACGACGGCTACGCCATATAAATGTAGGCATTAGTGTGTGACTAAAGCAGAGGTTTAAACTATGTTGATAAGACAAAGAAACAGTATCAGAAGGAATTCCAGCATTTTCAGATGGAGCTCTGCGGCCAAATGCATGTAATTTTGGGGCGGTTTATAGAACTAGAAGGCCATTGGCCTCAATGGGTTAATAAACTATAAATGATGTGTGAAGACCCCCACAAACTGTGGTCCTAAGTTTGATAACCCCTGAACCAGAGGGACGGGAGGGGGACGCGTGGATTAAAGCTAAATGAAATCTCACGGCTGAAATATGTTGCTAGGCCAAGTCCTAATATGTCATTTGTGAAACAGCGTGAAATGAGTCACCACACACTAGCGCCGTGTGTCCTACACACTCCTACACGATATGTAAAACTAAGTTTCGGTAGCCATACAGCTAATCAAGGTTCAAGGTTCAGGTTTATTTGTCATATGTATAGATACAGAGTATAAATACAATGACAATTATTTTGCTCAGAGCACTCTCAGTCTTACATACACAGGACATAAACAAACATCTATAGTGCAAAGAAAAAGACAAAAACACACAAAAAGTGACAATACAGTGGCAATACAGTTCAAGGTCAGCTGTTCAGCAGCCTGACTGCCTGGGGGAAGAAACCGTTACTGAGACGGGTGGTGCGAGATTTGATGCTCTGGTAGCGTTTTGTGGAAGGGAGTGGTTTAAACAGGGTAATTTGCAGGGGGTGTAGATGTTGTGGAGACTGGGTAGTTCTGTGCTGCCGATGATTCTAGCTGCCGTTTTAACGGTCCTCTGCAACCTGTTGCAGAGCTACTGTATAGTGTGTGGGGACTCATTTCACACCGGTTTCACAAATTACATACCGTATTAGGACTTGGCCTAGCAACATATTTCAGTCGTAATCAGTTGAAGAAATTGCAGATTGAGCCGTGGAAGACTGAAATAACGAATAACCAAAAAAATAGGCTATCTACAAGCTTACAACACTTGTAAGCGTGTAGATAGACTTCTATAGAAGACATGCTGACTTCTATGGAATACAAAATGACCGAAATCAGTCGAGGCGACTGAGAACTTTAATCCATGTGGGGAGGTCTGAGCGGTGGGGCAGAATTCTCTGGCGGTCATGATGTGACTCACATAGAACACCTGCTCGCGCATGGAGGGAGTGTCCGGCGGGCTCTGGTTGGACAGCAGCCTCTTGGAGACCGTACTGCTGGACGAGGTCAGGTCGTCCTTGTCGAACGGGCTGAAAGGAACGACAGAGAAAACAGACCGTGAAACGCTTCATTTGTTGTCCATATAGAACAAACATACTAGCCTGGGTTCCAGCCTGAATCATTGCGTTCCGTGAATCTGTTTTCACTGATTGGTCTGTGATGATGTGGGTTGGGAAAAGACAGTTTGACAGCAATATCAATGCGCACTGCGCAGCTAACTGCTGTCGCCCTGCAACCGTCCACTTTATCATTCACTAAACTCACCCCCACACAGCCATCAGGTTTTTTTGTTTTAATGAATCTGACATAGTAGACCACTGAATCAAATTGAGTGATTACTTTTTACCGTAGGGTTTTAGTTTTACTCTCGAGACTCGAGTGAGAAAAGCATGGACAGAGTGGCGTTGGCTGGTGACGTAGCCTATCAGCAACCTCGTGGCTAAGTTACGTAACAGGGGACGTTATGCAATGCGTAGCCTCGGAAGCCCAGACGTTTTTATTTCCAGGGAGAAAAAGAAAAGTCTGGGACCGAGTCCACTTCAATTTGGCGCAAACGTCGATCACTCTCTGCTGATTTCATCGTCTTCACCTTTGTTAAATTGACGCACACCCCCACACACACTCCTCTCTCTCTCTCTCTGTCGCTCTAATTAATTAGTCTCATGTGCAGCAGCTGCGCACAGTTTCTCCTGTCGGGAGCTGCCTATGCCATAGAAAGCATAGGTGAGTTCCAGGCTATATGCAATGCGAGTCTGCTGCCTGCTGGCCAGACTAAGTAGCGAGTGACAAAACAGATTGACGGAACGCAGCGATTCAGGCTATACAAGCATACTTACTGCATGCATATATTTGTTTCGTATATCGTCGCTGTCGGTCAGAAACCTCCCATCTCATTGAAACGGTTTGTGTTTTTTTTATTTTTAAAATTTTTATCCCACGATTTTGTAACCCAGTTTTCTTTTCACCCAGTGCCAATTGTCTAATGTAATCCTGGGCGCTACACTTCCTCTGCCAACCTGGGGGGGCAGCGGACTGACCTCATGCCTCCTTCTATGCATGAGGAGTCCAAGCTGCTTCTTTTCACCTGACAGAGGGGAATTTCCCCGGCCGGACGTAGCGCGTGGAAGGGACACGTTATTCCGACCAGTTCCTTTCCCCTACATCAGGCGCCCCGGCTGGCCAGGGGGAGGTAGTTTTAGAGACCAGGATTACGGCATGTTTTTGTGAGGGTATCAAACGGTTTGTGTTTTTATCGTAAATTAACACCCTACACTTCAAACAAAAGCATCAAAAGTTGCAGATCTACAAGCTCGAAACACTGCTACTTTTGCTGTTTGTGAATCCTGTAACTGGACATCAGGACATGTGAGGTTTCCACTCGGTTGGTTAAAATCAAGTTCAAGGTTGTACTTTGTTGCATCCTGTGTACACTATGGTACAGTAAAACGTATTCTTGTTTGGCCTCCTTCAGACAGCAACAATAATAATAATAATAAAAAACATATGTGGGGGGTACTCGACTGCATAATTAAAATGGGGTCTCAAAAAAAAAAGAGGTAAGTGAGTTTGTATTTTTGTGCTGTACCTCCAGGTGACCTCCAGGTTGAGCTTGACCGTGCCCAGGTCGTTGATGTCCACGGCCAGGGTCTGGGCCAGTGGACAGAACAGGTCCAGCATCTCACAGGACACGCTGCCCACCACCACATGGTTGGCCAGGCTCTTCAGCTCTGTGACCTGCAGCAGCCACCACCAAACAAACACACACACACATCGACTGAGGGATCAGTACTTTCGATTTACATAACTCTTCTCTTCTGAGGGTCCCTTGCACAAAACATTTTCATATGTGGGGTATATCTGGCCAAATACCCCACATACTGACATGAAAATGTTTATAAGCATAGTGACGGATCGGGGGTTAGTCTGAGAAGAACGTTCTCACCTTGATAGACAGCAGTTCCGTGACCAGAGGCAGGAAGATGTATTCCTCGCTGTCCCAGACCTGCTTGTTGCTGACCTCCACGCGGCCACGCAGCCTCCAGCGCTGTCTCCCGTAGCGCATCAGCACCTGTGGAGGAAACGGGACCTTTTCAACCAAGTGTTGTTTTCGTCGACTAAAACTAAGACGAAAAATGTTCGTCGACTACCTTTTTTCACTGACTAAAACTAAATAAAAACTAAATAAAAACGAATCTATGATGACTAAAACTAACAACAATTTCGTCAACAAATAAAAACTAGACTAAAATGTTAGGAAGGGACTAGTGGACAAGAGATCCAGTTTTATGCTGGGTTGCATGCTGAAAATAGCAGATATACAATCAAGATTGTGTAAAATAGTGTAAAATATGTGTAAAATATGTCATTACTGTCAAAACACATTTTAGTCGACTAAATCAACTGTAGATTTAGTCGACTAAAATCGTATGGCATTTAGTCGACTAAAACTAGACTAAACACTAGAACATTCCAGGTGACTAAAATGTGACTAAAACTAAGTGAAAACTATTCAAGAGACTATGACTAAAACTAAAATTTGCTGCCAAAAACAACACTGGTCTGGATGGGAAGCCCTTTTGGTGTTTTAAGCATTTATGCGAAAAATCGTGAAAATGTGGCTCAAATCTTTGAATATAGAATTCTTTCGGAACGAGCGTTTTTAACTCAAATCTTTGCTTCTGAGGGGGTCCCTGCTGGAACAACATTATGTTCAGATGGGAGCCCGTGGCCAAATACGGATAATGCTAGGGGTCCTTGACATGAAAAAGGTTGAGCACCACCTAGGCTACAGTATGTGTGATTAAAAGCGTCTAATATATTATTTATGCCCCAAAATATATAAATCTCGCACCATTAAGGCACAAGGTGTACAAGGTGTCCTTTTTTCACTTGAGCACCCGCTCCTACAAAATGTCTGTGCACGCCACCGACAGAAACCTCAGGTCTAAATGGGTTAAACTAGGGACGGAGCTTGTTAATTTCTTATTGATAACGAGAACCTTATGCTTATCCTTATCGAGCCCACTATAGAGCATTTTCTATTGTTTTGTGGAAAGACTATATAGATTATAAGAGCTCGTCCATAATCAGCATCCCCTGGCCCCCACACCTGTGAATGTTGCGCCGTACACTGCGCACAGACAGAACCATGGATGCATAACATAACAGCCAAGGACACTCTCAGTCAACTCTTTTTAATTCAAAGTTCTATGTAATCTATGAGGTTTCCTGCTACTATATAATTTATGAGCAGCAAAATTAGTTTTGTTTATTTAGATTATTAGATGTCTTTGCAAAAGGGTTTGTATATTTTTTTTGGACGAATAAAACCACCGTAATCGTGCCACTCAAACTATCCAGGTTTGAACGTAGCTTTAATATATATAAAAAAAGGTTTTTCTTAATATATAACAATTGTAGGAAATATTAAACAAGGAACTCATACTCCAGAAAAAATTGTCTGCAACCCAAGAATGAGCCCCAGACCATTGTTTGGGAAACACTGTATGAGTGAGTGATACAGTGTTTGACTCATACAGTCCGGTGGGAACAGACGGAGCGTGGACTAAAACGTGTGTGTGCCCACTGCGTGCGTGTGCGTGTGCGTGTGTGTGTGTGTGTGTGTGTGTGTGTGTGTGTGTGTGTGCGTGCGTGCATATGTGTGCATTTCTAACCTCATACTGGTCCCCAGCACACAACCGTGCAAAGCCAGCAAGACCTGAAACACAGATGGTCACCAAAATAAGAACAGTGGATCGTGATTAGAAGGCTCTTCTAGGCGCTTCCGACAGTATGTCTGACAGGAACGATTAGCAGAACATCATGTTTTGAGCAGATTCAAGATTTTGTATTATTTGCTTGATTCCGCTAACACCAGAATCTGTCGGCACCACTGCCTTTAAACATGCAGTGTTGTTGTTAGTAGGAATAAACACAGTAGCACCGGGGACTAGGAAGTGGACCAAGAAAGGGGAGGAGCCACACCGAGATGTTCCGTTTCTACACAAAGAAAAGGTGGTGCTCCCCAGAGGCAAAAACAAAGGGAAACAATTTATTATAATAAAAAATAAATGTATAAATACTGAATGTATTCCCAGATTACACGTTCTTAGCTTACGCATGTTTCATGATAACTACTTTTTATGTATGTGATGTATTGCCATGCTTTCTGTTCTTGCTTATTGTAAATCGCTCTGGATTAAGAGACTCTGCTAAATGCCTAAATTGTAATTGTAAATTGTTGATGACTTACGGTACAATACATTGGTGAACAATATAGTTATTTATCTTTATAGTTACAGTGCCCAGTGTGAACGGCCTTAATAGAGAATAACAGCAGTATATAAAACTGTGTACATTGGTCATACATAATTAGTCATACATCAGTCACAGTGCTTGCAGGTGCAGTCTTTTGTGCGCGCGGTTCCTATTTCTAAATGTTAACCATATGTGTGCACTGTGCAGTAGGTAAAGTATGTAGGAATATCTATTTGTATGTATACTGACGTGTATGTACAGTACATTTACTTTTGTATGCATATGTTTTGATGTTTTTTTGTTGTTGTTTTTAGTTCTTTTCGTGGGTGGTGGGTGGGTGGGGGGGTTCAAATGACTCACCCTTCATTTTAATATGAAACTCTCCCATCTGGCTTTCTATTTCACTCTCCAGTGAACACATGTGCTGGAAGAGAGACAGAGAGAGATGCAAATGTTAATACCAATAGCAAATGTCTCGGTGTAACATCACAAAACACACGTTTCGTTTTTTTTCCTTCCATATTACTGACACATGATCCCCCAGATTTACATTTGATTCTTTCATATCGTCTCTGTCGAGTGGAAACCTCATATAACAAAAACTTTTCAGTATTCAAATTCAAAAGTATCAAAACGTAGCAAATCTACAAGCTGTAGATGCGCTCCCACGCGGCTTCAAGTTTTACTGACAGCAAGTGGGCAGTGCAGCTAAAATGAATATCAAATATCGAAACACTGAATCGAGCAACATAAAAACAGTCTGTGGTGTTCACAAAAGCCAGAGTAGACGATAAAATGAGCCAAACATTTTTTGAAAGCGCAATCTCTCTTTAACAAGAGCTTGTGATTAAATACGTTGGATCCATTGGAACATTATTCTCGCGTAGCCAGACAACTATTCCACAATCTGTGAATGCTATGTAGAGTCTGGAACTACACCTCCTGAATGCTATGTATGTAGAGTCTGGAACTACACCTCCTGAATGCTATGTAGAGTCTGGAACTACACCTCCTGAGTGTTATGTATGTAGAGTCTGGAACTACACCTCCTGAATGTTATGTATGTAGAGTCTGGAACTACACCTCCTGAATGTTATGTATGTAGAGTCTGGAACTACACCTCCTGAATGCTATGTATGTAGAGTCTGGAACTACACCTCCTGAATGCTATGTATGTAGAGTCTGGAACTACACCTCCTGAATGCTATGTATGTAGAGTCTGGAACTACACCTCCTGAATGCTATGTAGAGTCTGGAACTACACCTCCTGAATGCTATGTAGAGTCTGGAACTACACCTCCTGAATGCTAACTACACCTCCCAAAATCAGAGTAAGGAATATCTTTACATTATATATATATATGATTAGATTATTTCTATTTCTATTATTCCCAATAGAGAATGTACCTATACCTCAGTATATTCCCTATAGAGACTGTACCTACCTCAGTATATTCCCTATAGAGACTGTACCTACCTCAGTATATTCCCTATAGAGACTGTACCTACCTCAGTATATTCCCTATAGAGACTGTACCTACCTCAGTATATTCCCTATAGAGACTGTACCTACCTCAGTATATTCCCTATAGAGACTGTACCTACGTCAGTATATTCCCTACAGAGACTGTACCTAACTCAGTATATTCCCTACAGAGACTGTACCCACCTCAGTATATTCCCTACAGAGACTGTACCTACCTCAGTATATTCCCTATAGCCCTTGTTGGCTTCGCTCAGGCTCTCCCGCGCCTCCCTGCTCCCGGTGGCCGTGTTGAACGCCGCCACCATCTTGCTGGCTCCGTCGCGGAGTCGCCGCTGTATGCAGTACGCGTCGTACAGCTCCTCCACCTGCACACACGTCACATCGTTACAACGTTTTATGCTCCTCCTCCCCCCCACCACACTGTGATGGGGAAATGGTCCAAGTCACGGTGCTGCCAGACTTAACTAAAGAGCCGCGTGCGCACGTTCTCGGCTGTGCGCAGCTTCTTTTTCCGGGTTTTTTTTTTTTAGACAGCTGGTGGATGGAAAAGAAGCTCCACTTCGGACGGACGACTTGTGCGACCTGCCAGATTCCCGGGAAGCGCTCTCCTCCGCGTCAGTCGTCCGCGGAGGTGGAGCTTAATTTCCATACACCAGCTGTCTAAAAAAACCCGGAAAAAGAAGCTGCGCGCAGCTTCTTCTGTCCGCGGCTGTCGGCCGTTCTGCGCTTATAGGTGTGGAAACAGTGTCAAGGAAGGAACCCTCCAAATGATATGAATTCAATCAGCAAGCTCATACCGCACGACAAAGGGACACGCTGTGAACTTGTATATCTGCTATTTTTTGAATGGCCAAAGTATAATAAAATGTGATAAAAGTGGTTAAAACGACTGTGACCCCTGGGGGTCCCCGCTGAGCCCACTTTGAGAACCAATGCTATTAAAGCACACCACTTTAGGATTTCTGTAACTTACATAGACCCGTTGTCGTTGATTATTATTCTGATTAGCGAGGACCATAATTAACTGTACTAGAGCGGTGCCTGTTGGGCACTGGCCTACTTGGAACGATGCAACGTTGGAAATGCATGCTCCAGGTGTGTCAAATTTGAAGTCGGTGGGGTGAGCGGTTCTCGAGTTACGTGGATTACAGACGTACGTACAGAGACATGGTGCATTTACAGACAGACAGACAGACAGACAGACAGACAGACAGACAGACAGACAGACAGACAGATATATTATACACACCTTGCTGAGGTGAAACTCCAGGCGACGCATGAACCTCTCTATGGCTTTCACTTGCTGAAAGAAAATACATTCCATAAAGTAGCCGTCATATAGGGCTAGGGGGCAAACCGCAGGAAAAATCCCATTTGTTTCTCAAACCTGATCTTCGGAACTGATTTGACTGACTGTCCGCACTCGTTATTTACGAGTGAGCGGATGAGATTTGTGCATTCAGACGTCGTCAACCGATCTGTAACTAACGATGTAACGACTAATGCTGCGTTCACACTCACTGGCAGCTACAAAGACACAGGCGACTCACTCGTGTCCTTTTCAGTGGAAGCAAGCGACATGATAGATGATACAAAGCCACATCCAACGTGTGTAGCTGCTACAAAAGCCATAAATAAGTTGAGCTGGTTTCAACTTCAGCTACGAAGCTACAAATGTGCTGTGTATCTTTTACCGTCCTTACATCTTTTGTAACTGCCGGTTGTGAACACAGTAATAGGCTGTGTTCTGATTGAACTTGTAGATGTGCTATTTCCGGCTAGTGACGCCGTCTATGTGTGTGTGTGATGAGGACAGTAGAGAAGTGACCATTTTGGAAGTGGCATGTACATTTGAACACAGTCTGGACACTGACACTTGCCCAAAATGTGATTACCTCATCACATTTGTGAAGAGGGATATGGCCGTTTTTAGCCGAAGGAGTGTTTTACATGCAAAAACCAATGCTTGCAATTGATTCAGAATCATGAATAATTCAAATTTCACATTTTTGCCTTATATAGGTTTTCAATGGTACCCCAACGTTCAACCCCTGCCTTTACAATGATCCACAATTGATATAATAATACATGTTTAATATGTTATTTGGATGACCGTAAGGATCATACAAAACCGATTTACTATTGCAATTTATTTTGGGTCAAATCTTAGATTTTCTTATTTTCTGTTCAGACTTAATAAAAAAAAAACAATGTGATGGATTCTAATCTGGATAGGTCTGAAATGGGATTGGGCTTTCAGTGTGAACGTGACCATTATGGACACTATTTGCTTTGTTGCAGTGCACAAAGTTAAGAGTGTATGAGACTCACCTTATCCAGCTCATACAAAGACCCCTACGGAGAAACACACCAATGGAATAAAACTGTTAACATCACAAAACATGAAAGAGACTGAATGCAGTGAAACTGATACTGGTGCGACTGGTTCGACGGTCAACTAGCGAACACAGGAATGCTGTTTCGGGTCTCACTCAAAAAACACCCTGGACAACTCTCCACACCAACGACCTATTCACACTCCAGTTGTATAGGTGATAAGCTACTCACCGTTTCGGTGGTTAGTAAAAACAGAGAGATGTGTTGGGGTGAGCGGTGAGTCACTTATCACCGCGACGTGGTGTCATGTTGTAGTTTTCCCAACCACTGCGGTGAGAAGCGCATCACCAAAAACTGGAGTATGAATAGGCCTTAAGAGTCACCTCTTCAGTCTCCACCCCACCCCCTAGCACTCACCTCTCCACCTCACCCCCTAGAAGATGTTAGTTTAATAAGAAGACTCCCCCGGGCCAAAAGGTTTTCCCCTTTAGGCTAGACGCTAGAGCAGAGGTTACCAACCGCTAGACGCAGTGGTTCCCAAACTGTGGTGCGTTTATATATTATAAACATATTATGCCAATATATGGCAGAGTATATGCAGAATATAGCCTATGCTGCATATATTATGCCATATTCAGGTTCATATATGTGGATAAAAAGAAAATATATGTCTCTATATATAGCTTATGCAATTTATATTTCCATGTGGGGGGGGTGCGTCAGCTAGGTCGGATAGACGCTAGACAGCTGGTGGATGCTAGAGGATACAATGTTTGGCTTTAGTGTCCCTTCCCGTGTGTGGGAGACCCAGGTTTGAATCCCCATGCATTGCATTTAGACAGTGCTCACTTTTGATGCTTTTCTGTGAAGCTGTAGGGCATTAATTTACAGAAAAAAAACACAAAAAGTTCAAATATGGATATGGAAGGTTTCTGTTCCGACAGCCAACGAAAACGCGTATATCTTTTCTACGTCCGAGCATAGACATGTGACTCTGATTGGCCTACCGACACTGCCGGCCTTACCAGAGTTTCCTTCGAGGTGGAAGATACATGCTGGATATACGATATAATACGATAGAGAATGACAGGAATTGGCACGCGCGGCAGTACGTTTTATTTTTGTAGAAGAGGCAAACTAATACTGTTTATACAGTTGGCCTGTTTATTATATACATATGTGTAAACTTGAAACATTATTTTACTGTAAAAAAGGTCTCTTTTCCCTTGATCTTTATTTGTATAGTAATAGTATTAGTTTAATTAGATTAATACACGATAATCAACACTAACACTTTAATTTAGAACACAGCCAAATCAAATCATAGTACATGCGTGTTCAATCAATTATTCAATCAAAGCAAACAGCACAAACAATATTAGTTTGCCTCTTCTACAAAAAAATTAAGTTACAAGTTACTGTCGCGCGATTCAAGCTGCCATTCTCTTGTACTGTGTATTATTTCCCACCACGGAGTATAACCTCGCGTCACGGAGGACAGTCTGGTGAGACAATGGGGGCAAGACGGGCAGTGTCGGTATAGGCCAATCAGAGGCAGGCGGGGGCGTTACCATGTCTATGCTCGGACGTAGAATAGATATACGCAAACGAAAACAGGAGTACATTGTACGGTGCCGGCCGGGCTCTTACCAGACGTCCATTCCTCTTGTTTTCTCTGATCTGCTGACCCAGACTCTCCAGCTCCATCTGGTGGACCTGCAGGTGTGACCTGAACAACAAGCCAAAAGCAGGGATGGGCAACTTTGATGACGGAGAGGGCAACTATAGTACATTTTCACACTCACTCCAGAGGGCCCTAACATTGCATATTACTGTCGTAGAAAAAAATAACTGATCTACAAGCTCAAAATGTGTCACATTGCAATGCATTTTTAGTTTGTAGATCAGCTATTTTTTGCTATGTTTGAATTGAAATCCTGAACTAGTATTTGTTCATTTTCTTATTGGAATCCTGAAAAGTAACATTTAGAAACATTTCATTTCAAATGCCTTTAATTATAGTTATGTTAACTGCAACCCATTTTTTTCACCCAGTGTCAATTATCTAATGCAATCCTGGGCGCTACACTTCCTCTGCCAACCTGGGGGGGGGGCAGCGGAGTGACCTCATGCTTCCTTCTATGAATGAGGAGTCCAAGCTGCTTCTTTTCACCTGACAGGGGAGAGTTTCCCTAGTTATATTAACTTTATGAACTAAATACAAATACATTGGACATAAAAAAGGCAATAACATTTAATACTACTCATTAAACTACTCATTTAGACTGAAGTAATTAAAGTAGGTCATGTTTGCATGTAACAGCTGAAATCAATAATATATCAGTATTCCAATATTAACCCGAGGGCCACATTAAGTGAAGGCGGGGGCCTCATGTGGCCCTCGGGCCGCCAGTTGCCCATGTA
Source organism: Protomyctophum bolini (assembly GCF_963924005.1). Lineage (NCBI taxonomy): Eukaryota > Metazoa > Chordata > Actinopteri > Myctophiformes > Myctophidae > Protomyctophum > Protomyctophum bolini. Next base: position 54,592,523 of record NC_137862.1, on the reverse strand, counting down.
TAAGCCAAAACACACATCCAGATGGTTTCACTTGCAGCCTCACAAAAGAGCCATTTCCACCTCCATTGTGTGACGTTCCGTCTGCGATGTGGCCAACAAAGCATCTCAAATGTGTCTATTCACCGTTAAGGGACAGACCCATACTTAAACCACTTGAAACCTGGCGCCCCTGTTCAGGGCCATGTCATTACAGGCTGAATTCTTCTCCAAAATATTTCACAGATCTTCATACATAGCACCATCTATCTTCAAGCTCACCGGCGGAGCACTGTGAGCTTTTAGATCAGCCATCTTTGAACATTTTCAAGAATGGGACTCCTGCACACCGTCTTCAAATGGGGGCGCATACTTAGTTTAGACTAGTCACTAGTTAGACATGGGTTAAGGTTAGGTTTAGGTGTGCTGCCTTGTGGGAGGTTAGGTTTAGGGTGAGGGTTTGAGATAGGTTGTAGTTGTAGGACTAATGACTGGTCTAACCAATGACTAGTCTAAACCAAAAAACTGTCTAAACTAAGTACTGCACCCCTTCAAATGAAGTGAAAAAGTTAACGTTTTGGCCTATATGGCCTTCATCAGGCTATCTTTATGCCATAAAGATAGCCTGATGGAGGCCAAGACAGAGGCACCTGTCAGGCTCTCTTCGGTTTATCAAGGTATTACAGGTAGAGAATAGGAGATATATATAGCTAGTAGTAACCAACTCACTGCAGGCCTCTCCTCAGGGCAGAATAGACCTCATCCAGCCGCTCAGGCTGGGGCGTTTTGGTGGGAGGGCTTTTAGTGGAACCCGTGAACATCCTGCTTCCTTCAGAAGGCACTTCCTTCCTGTCTGTGCTGAATGAGAGAGAGAGAGAGAGAGAGAGAGAGAGAGAGAGAGAGGTCTTAGTTGACCACAAGAATCCTAGCGTCTGTCCACATTTTGGGCATGTCACAATAGGCAAACATTCTGCAAAAATAGCCACACACAGCAATACGTTGTGAGCTTGTAGAGTGGATATTTTCAGCAGAGATTTGTTGTAGAAGGGGTAAACGAAAAAGGAGGGCAGGGGACCAAGTATAGCTCTGTTCCATAGCCTTAAAGACTTCTCCTTAAGGCGGTTGCTCTCGACTTCCTGCGCTTGCATGAAATGCAGCACAGCTTGTCGACAGAAAATAAAAAGAATGATTTCGCTACTCACCAATACAAAGACGGTTTTGTAGTGAAGAAAGCCTACTTTCCCTAGTGGACTCACTCTGAGCCACCCCACAACCACACATACAATTATTTTTTTTGTCCAGAAAAAAAAGATCACCGGAAGAAAGAATATTTTAGTTACTTCACTGCGCCCTGGCCTCTACAGATCTTGCCAATAGAAAATCCCACTGACCGGGTTTTTCCTGCTGGTTAAATATTTTCTTTTCTGGACGAAGTGTATTTTAGATGTGTACGTCCACTTGACTCCACTAGGGAAAGTAGGCTTTCGACGCAAAAGTAAGAGTAGCAAAAGTGTTATTTTTATTTTTGTAGCAGTCGACGGCCTTGCAGTCTTTCATGCGTGCGCAGGAAGTTGAAAAGTACCATAGTGTTAAGGAGATGTCCTTAACGAATCAGAGCTAGACCAAGTATAAACCCCAGTGGGACACCGGTCAATGAAGTATATAAGTTATTTGGTTAATGTTTTGACCTGATATTGCAAAGTTGTAATGCTACACATGCTCTGTTTGTGTTACACATTTCCTTATTCTAGTAGGCCTACATCTTTAATTGTACATGCATTTCTTATATTTTATTTGGTTCTAATTCACACTTGCTTTGGCTATGTAAACGTACGTTTTGTTTAGTGTACCGATTAAGCCCCTTTGAATTGACTTGTGTATTGTAGAAAGAGAGAAACAGAGACAGAGAGTTGATTTAAAGGGGGTGGGGGGATGGGATAAGCTTTGCCAGAGTTGATAACACCTTCAGTTTAAGCACACTTCAAAAGGACAGCAAGCTTTAGACAGAGGAGAGGGAGGAGGACGCAGAAAGACATAAACAACAGGAAAAACAGAAAGAGACAGAGAGAGTGTGAGAGAACCACCCACCTGTTGAATGGAGAAAGACGCTCACTGTTGTTGCATGTTTGGAGGGCTGAGTATCGCACTGCGGCTCCTACAGGCCTTTAATGACATGTCCTGCAAAATGACAGAAAGAGAAGGACGTTGAGAGGCAGCGATGACGTCAGCCTGAGCCCACATCACGTCACGTCACCTCTCACATCGTATACCTAACAAGTCTGTATCTCTGACAGTATGGGTCCATTTGGTTTCATTTGTATACTGTCAGACTTAAGGGTAGAACTTTGAGAGAGAACCACTGCCAGGGGATGACACTAAGGTCTCAGAGGGTACGGGTCAAACTCATGTTCCCACTTACCGTTAAATGTCAAACTTTCTGGGGCTGTGCGATGAAGAAATTCCTTTTATGCCAAATAAAAGGATAGGACTATGGGATGTGGGTACGGTTTTAAGTGTAGCAACAGTGAACAGCACATTATAGGTAAACGGTGCTCTTATTTTACATTCCACAGACCAGAAGACGGAGCACTCTGGCCACGTTGAGGTGTTTGGACCGATATCTGGTGTTTATAGATGGTTGTGTCCGCTCTCAAACGAGCACTTGCTCAGTCGGGCAACCTGAAAGCAAACTCCACCTGCCCCAAAGTTTTTATTTACTGGCAGGTGGGCAACCAGTAGTGTCAACGCCTGACTTGGTCTTCACTAATGATCAGCAGAAGGAAACATATTTCCAATAACAACCAAAGAAATGGTGGGTGAAACGGAAGGGAAAAGGAGTCTCCAGTTGCCCCCACCTCCGTCGACACACGGTTTAGCTGAGTGTCAGCCACGCTGACCACGGTCCGGTGGCGTCTTACAGGGAGGGGAGGGAGCACATTCTGCTTTCGCTTCCTTTCCTCCCTTCTTCTTCCTTCCCCTATTTCTCCAGCAGTACCCCTCCCTCCCTCCCTCCCTCTTCCACATCCAAATCCAGAGGACAGGAAGTTACATGGCTGACTCTACACAGGAAATTCTACAGAGAGAGAGAGCTTGGCCCGAGAATACAACCAGCATCGCTCAGTGTGTGTGTGTGTGTGTGTGTGTGTGTGTGTGTGTGTGTGTGTGTGCGTGTGTGTGTGAAATCCCTGCTCCCTTGTCTGCTAAACCATTCCATATACAGTCTGATACGCTGCTGAAGTGCTCTGGAGAAGAGGAAGCGGTATCGGCCTGTACGACAGGACAGTGACATGTGCAGTGTGTCCACTCACTTCAAAGCATAACATTTATTTCCAAGAGACAGGAGAGTAATGCGAGGATGTACACTTGGTTGAGCGTTCTCCCAAGTGTTGCGCAAAGGGAATAACAGATCGACAAGCCCACAACATGGCTATTTCCGCTGTGCAGTCAGTCAGTGCTGGAACACAACTTGGTATGAATCAAGCGTAAGTGGCTGGGGCTTTCTTCAGGAGCCAAGGGTCATGACGAAGTTAAGCTAGTGACAAGAAGGATTACATACTCAAGGCTAAATCGGTCAAGCAAAGAGCCAAACTCATCTTAATGTACACAGCATCCGTGAATGGAGCTAAAACCTGTCCTATATACTGCAAGAGGAGTATACAACTATAGTGGCATCTTCGCTCCCATAACTGTACGGGCCTCGCAAAAACAGCCAGAAATGTTATATGAAGTCTGTTTGTGTTGCTCACTGTGTTTATGTGGTGGTAATAGTATGAGAAAACTTGCTTTTCTATATGCATTGCACAGTGCACACACACAGAATAATACACAAACAGGCCGCCAAGAATCTTTTGGGTACTCAGAAAAGTGCGATGTGAGATATTATTATTACAGACCACCAACATACACCGATCTATAAACCACATGAACACAAGTGTTCCTAATCATGGGCATGTCATATAATGGGAGAACATCCAATGAAAACAATTTTTGGTGTGGTTGACTCTGGTCAACCGAAGGACGGGCTTTAAGTGGTTGGCAGGGAAGTCACACTGTACATCGGGTATCGGGTACCGTACTCAAGGGGGTCCGGTTGTATTTACTAATCCCAGCCACATGCTGAGAGGATTATCTGGAGTTGGACGGAGTTAAAGAGTGCATTGAGGTAAAAAGGTGCCATACTAGAAAGCCTTTCAGATCAATGTTCCTCGACGTTGTACTCCAAAACAATGGAGCGAATAATATGTGTTCCGTCTGTGTAAATAAGCTAACAGTATGACCTTCTCCTTGACCCCATGAACCTTAGCATCCTTATGCTGCATGGGCATGGCGTTCAGCAAAAGTAGTAGATCTATATAAACCCACAATGTGTCACAAAGCGATGCGTTGTGAGCTTGTAGATCGGCTATACAGTATATGATAGAGAGATTTGGTGAAAAAGGAAAACAGACGACTCACCTCATACACAACATGAGACATTGATGCCTGCCCTCACACTCACACTCTCACACACACCCTCACACTCACACTCTCACACACACACACTCACGCACACACTTCTGTACAAGGCTACTTTATTAATAATCACGATGCATGTCGATGTCATGCTTAGTTAAAGAAACATCAATGTTTAAGAGGGAGATGCGTTCATGCCTCTCATCGTCAGTGACCATGGGCAGATTAACATTAGGGATCATTAGCTATATTAATCCACTCAGTAGGCACGGGAACAAAGAGCAGATTGTTACAATTACCTCACAAGACTGGGTTTGTAAAGACCCACACACTCTCAGCAGGCCAGCGCGTGAGCGCACGCACGCACACACACACACACACACACACACACACACACACACACACACACACACACACACACACACACACGAGGATGTTAATAACAATTAACGAACAAATGGCAACTTTTGAGGGTGTCATTCGCTCGAAGGGTCCAGGGGCCCCCATGTTGGGTCCTTGAGGAGAGTTCAGGAGTGACAGGGACCCCATAGCAAAATGAGAAAGAATTTAAAACACTAGAGCCCTGTTTTAATTTTTTTCCTAAATCTGCTTTTTTAGAAAAAATACAATGATGTAAAACTGGCCATTCTTTATCAATGGCATTTAATGTTTGTGTTAGGACAATGTTTGTGTTTACACGCACCCTCAAAGCTGGACATAGGCGCCCCTCAAAAATATTGACAAATAATGTAATAAATGTTCTTTCTTTTCTGGGGGTCCCTGGTACAATAACTGAATAACACCAGATTGCAGAATGGGTACAGTCCAAGGAAGGTACAGGTCAACTCAATACAAAAACTGCTAGGATAAAACCAGAAAAAGCACTAAGACTTGTTTACATCAGGATCCTCCATTTTCAATTCATCAAAACGTTTAAAGACTTACAAATATACCCATCTATGCAAACAAACAAAAAACAAAAAACACGAAAATATTTGAGAACACACATTATGAGCACATTCGGGATGTGTAGCTACTTGTTGAATGGATTTGTAAACTGGTGTGGGAAAAAGAAACACAACCACTTGGATTACAGATTATTGGATTATCCTCCTAGAGCAACAGATAGTGAAGGTATAGCTTCAAACCTGATGGGGATAAATGTCTTGATAACTTCCTTATCAACGACAGGACATATATAGTTTAATGTGTTATTATTCGGTAGTAAACTTATGAGTAGTTATTACGATACGACCCCCACATCCTCCTACCGCACCCACCCCCGTATAAATAGATCATCACCAGGCCACAAAGTCAATTTCCTTCCCAAATCAGGGATTCCCTTTAAAATGGCCCTCACGAGTCAAGAACGTAAACAAATAAAGAGACAACGAAACAAACAACGGAACCAAAGGGCCATCGACGGGGAAGGAAGGAGACAACCTCGGTATTTTTAGGCGAACTTCATTTTCCTCAAAACGGCATCACTTTAAAACAATAATAGGAGACTGTAAATTCACGCCGGGCACAGCCTCCTCTATCCTTGTACAAATACAAACAAAACAGGGCTCTCTAAATATAGATTAAGGTCACTTGGCCTTACCTGTCACTCATAATCCATAGAAGTGTGCTGATGTGACAACGATGCCATTAATTCCATGACGACGCTCCTCCGTGCAGTTTGTGTAATGTAGAGGTTTGTGTTTCTGGGCGCTGTCCTTCTACTGGAAGAGAGAGCGTCAAGACAACCTTCAACCGTCACACAACATCCGGACAACTGTATCAAAGTAAAGGTTTAATTTCATCCAGTAGCCTATAGCCCTAATCTCTCAAGAACAACAGCAGAGGGTGCTATTTTCCTTTTTCTTTTCCTCCGATGGGTTCCTAGGTTGGTATAGCCGTAATTGTTCTCAATCTCAAACCTTTTCATATAATAATAATAATGGCCGTTTTTATCCTCTTAGCAGTTTTTGTATTGACCTGTACCATATCCTTGTACTGTGCCCATTCTGCAATCTGATTATACAATTTTCAATCAATCAATCAAGCCACATAAGAGAGGATTCATTTGTACGACTTGTGTGATTCCCAAACATTTTAATTTCAAGGACCCCCAGTCTATGATTATTATTTATAATAGTATTAAGCTAATACGTTAATAGACTAATAGTTAAAGTTAAATAAATAATACATTAATTTAAATGAAAATGTAGGAGAATGTTACATTATGAGCCATAGGTCTCACACATGACATACATAGGCTATGCATCATTAATTTCCTTGTATTGTGATAAGCACAGACTGATTACCGGTAGGCGTATGTAGGCCGTAGAATGTAAACAAAATAATACGTACCAAAAAACAAAGACGAAGAATTGTACCCATTCTACAAACTGTTAATACAATTTTAAATGAATCAATCTTGAGCTTTTATTTTTAAAAGCCAAACTCCACAAAGCGGAAGTCAGGTTGCTATTATCTGACATACAGTTTGTGTGTGACACTGTCGCTCTTTCTCCGTTACCTCCAGTCAGTCCAGTCACAGTGCTGCTGCGCTGGCGACGATCAGCCATGGTGAGCAGCGGAAAACTGCTGCCTCCTACCGCATGTGTTCCTCGGACTTCCTCCCAACCTAACCAGAAAGCAACCAGCCAACCTGACTCTCTCTCTCTCTCTCTCTCTCTCTCTCTCTCTCTCTCTCTCTCTCTCTCTCTCTCTCTCTCTCTCTCTCTCTCTCTCTCTCTCTCTCTCTCTCTCTCTCTCTCGCTCACTCTTGCTCTCTTTTCCCCTCTCTCTCTCTCTCTCTCTCTCTCTCTCTCTCTCTCTCTCTCTCTCTCTCTCTCTCTCTCTCCACATAGTCACCGCTGTATGGAAGAAAGCGACTACCACACTGATTGTTTCAGTTGTGGAAAGTATAAGCATTTACTCTTCTTGCAATGGGTCTGGTCCACAAGATTCGATAAACCACCAATACTCATGTACCTGTCTAAATACTTCCTTTAAGTTCCTTACTTAGTGTTAACGAAGTCCACACCCACAACACCAGAAGGAGTGCAACAAACCATGTGCAACCCAGATTCGGCACAAACAAACAAGGGACTTCGCTCCTATGCCACCAAAATGTGGAACGCCCTACCAACAGTCATTAAGACATGCGAAACCCTTGACTCCTTCAAAACAGCTCAAAGGGCACCTACGGACGGCTGCAATTCGAAACTTTTTTTTACCTCATTTATGAATTCCTGTTCTGTTCGTTGGCTATTTTTTTTAACAGGTAGCACATGTAAGAGACGAACATAACCATATGACTAGACAAGCCAGTTCGGGTGTTTTGGTGGCACCTAAACCAAGAACAAATATTCTTAAATCTTCTATTATCTATAGAGCAGTAATAGGTTGGAATGCACTACCAAAGTGTATAACCAATACAAATACAAAATTCATCTTTAAAATCAAGTTAAAAGAACACCTTATGTAAACCATACTGCAGTAACCCTGGGATATAATATAATGTGTTGAAAGTGATTTTTTTGCTATGTTTTTCTTTGTTTTTTATTTCTCCTATGTTTTTTATTTTATATTTTATTTTACTATGTTTTATTTTGAGTTAGTGTTTGTAAACAATTGTAAGTATTGCCTTTGTTAAATGTTTGTCTGTGTCGGACCCCAGGAAGACTAGCTTTTGTCAAGGCAAAAGCAAATGGGGTTCCTTATAAACAATAAACAATATATAGAAGTGTCTATTTGTACGTCTAAATGTTTTGATGATTTCAACATGGTGGACCCTCTTGTAAACAAGTGTAATGCTTTATTTGGTCGTCGATCCACTCACAGTTAACAGTCTTTGTATTGAGTTTGTGCTGAAATGTACTGTAATTCTGTAAACTGTTAATACATATTTCAATCAAGTAATCAATGAAACTCAAGTAGGCCTACTTTACTTTACTTTACTAGTATAGTATAGGCTTATCAATGTTTCAATACTATACCAATGGTTGGTAACTTTTTCATGTCAGACAATAAAAGGAGCCCCAAAATTATATGTATTTGGCTGCGGGTCAATTATATATATATACCATTAGAAATGGATTATATTCGCATCTTTGATGTATTTACAAACTTAACTCCCTGGGCAACCCGTGACCTCCAGGAAAGTCTGGATGGCAACCGAGGAAGGCCGGTGACGCTGGAGAGACAGCTGACCTCCAGGAAAGTCTGGCAGGGCAACAGGGGTTATAGCAACCTCTGTCGCAGCACTCGCAAGAGGGCACCACGCAAGCTACAGACCGTGCAAATGAGCAATACCCCCAGAGCCTCCCGAGAGGAGGGGAGGAAGAGAGACTCGATGGGACAGATTCAACGACAACAACTATGGCAGTGACACAGGCGCAGAGAAGGCTCCCTTGACTCAAATGCACCAGAGTAAGGCCAAGTGTGGACAAGGACGGACACATGATGCACACCGCACATGTGACGAACCTCAGCCTGTTTGCCGGGTGTGGCCTTCCCTCCCGGTGCTGGTCGCACCTCGGTGATGGCTGCCTGCGGGCTGCCCCTCCGTGGACTTGTCGATAGCTGGAAGCCTGGAGGAGAGGAGCAGTGACTTGGCCAATTGAGGGTTGAAACACTCTAAGAAGGTTGGAGACCACCTGATGACCTCTCCTCCAGGCCAAGGCATCCATTAGAAATGGATTATATTATAGTTACAAACACAACTATATATATTAGAGATGTCTCGCAAGTCACACTTGCAAATGAACCAAGTTGGTACAACACATGGATCTCCATATATGTGGAGCTGACTATATCATCACCATCACCTGGATCTCCATATATGAAGATCACAACAACACTGACCTCATCAAACCCTGGATAGCCATGCATGGTTTGACATACTAGATTTGTATTATGTATTATGAGCAGGCCAACAACTCTGACCTCATGCACTGACACCAGATTAATAGTTTTAACTCCTGCTTCTGTTGTGTCAGCGCGACCTCGCCCCTTTAGGGCAAGGTCATAAAAATGCAGCCCATGGGTTCCAGCCTGTTTCGCTGCGTTCCGCTGATCTGAAATCAGTGAAATGTGCAAAGTGACATTTCAGACCCGTGGAACGCAGTAAATCAGGCTGGAACCCAGGGTAATAAAAATGGCCATAAAAAATCCCATATCGGTTATAAAAATGGCCATAAAAATACCATATCGGTATATCGCATATTGATGATGCAATAATAATGTGACCGTCAATGGCTCTGTCACGTTTGTTTTGTGTATTTCTAATGTTTTAAGGCAGCATAATCCGTATAAGATATCGGAATCGGTCAGAATCGGTAACGGTCAGATATGATCCTGCAAATAATCATAGATCGGATATCGGTCATAATGTCATAATCGTGCACCCCCATTATAATACATTAACCAATTAAGCCCTATTTCATACATGGTTTATTTACAAAAATTATTGGCATCGGCATCAAATTGTTTCAAATTTCAAATTTTAAACGTATCCAATTTTTTTGTGTGTGATTATCTCCGCCAGGCCAAGAGCTACCTACGACCTGTGTTGTGTTGTGTGCCTGAGTTTGGTGATTTCTCCCTCACATATGGCAGCGATATATAGAATTATGTTTATTAAAAAAGAAAACAAGTAAAATGACGTGCTATTCTTTTCAGAAGGTGATCAGGCAGAGGGGGGAAGAAAACAGCTCACTCATATAGAGAGGAAGGTATAGACGTGGCTTTGGGCAACGACAGGTCTGTAGCAGTAGTCTCTATTTTTTGGCCACAACACACTATTGAATAAAACAAAGAATGACTCAGATGACTGATGGTAATTTTGTGTGCGTGTGTGTGTGTGTGTGTGTGTATACCTGTATAAATATACCCCCATTTGAAAAGCTTGTCAGCACAGGTCAGCTCCATATATGTAGATTTAATGGTTTGAGGTCAGATGTAGAGTTGCTGGCCGGCTCCATATATGCAGAACTAGGTGATGATCCAGTCTTCTCTGCGTGTCACAAGGCGTGACAGACTGACGACCATAGATGGAGCGTGTCAGCGGGACAGGTTTTGCAGGTTTACGGTCACAATAAATATATATTTATAGGCAGTGGTTCAACAGGTAAAGTGGCCACTTGAGAATTGGAACCTGGTTCGATCCCTGACTCCCCCTGGGTTGTCGAAGTGTCCTTAATTGAGCAAGACACTGAACCCCTAACTGCTCCTCTTTGGATTTGATTGATTGATTGATTGAACATTTCATTCACCATTATGTAGAATGGGTACATTTCAAACAATAGCACAAGACTTTAGTAGTACAAAAACTGCTACAAGGACGCAACCATGAAAAGCACCAAGACTAGCTTACATACATAAGCTTACATAAGGGTTAACATTTAAAGACGTACAAATATACACTTCTATGAAAAATCATAGATACAGTTCAAGTAAAAAAGGGAAAAACATGTACAGTATGGGGGGAAAAAGGGGGATGGAGGGACTGACTTTAAGTTTTTTTTTTTTTTTAACTTTGAGTGGTTTTGAAGGAGTATACGGAGTCACATCCACATTTTAGTGGCATAGGAGCTAAATTAATTTAATCTGGGTAAAGGCGCAATATAAATGCACCATTTACACATACCCGTATCAGGCATTGTTATTAAGGATTAATTAGCCAACATGAAATCACATACTGTACATACCAAAAAATTAAATAAGACGATAACTTACCATATGTTTAGGCAGTTAAAAAACATCAATACAAATCTCTTTTGACACCTTATACATAAAATATGTTCATCACAAAGAACCAAAACATGGTCAAATCATTTCTGCTTTCTTCTGTGCATGCGTTTATTGGAACAAATGTGTAAGTGTAACACTTGTGTTACAAGATTAGTAACTGGATGACCTGAACAATGGATTCAATGCATTAAGCTTTATCACAGATTTTTGTTGTCATGAAACAAACTTAAAATCTACAACGGAGGACTTATATGAATGAATAAAAGTTATTTTAACCACTCTGTATGGTTGAGTGTTAATATAAGCAGTATATTTGCAATGGCTGGAGGTGGTCTCCATATACGCTTTCAATGAGAAATGGTGATTGTAGAGTAGACCCTGGTTCAGGCACGACGTCTACAGCTTGACAAGCAGGTGGTGCATCTGACTAGCCTCGTGGTGGGAACAGCTTCTACAACAGGCACAACACCCCAACAGCAAGGGAAACTCCCTCTTCGCTGAGTTGGAGGACAAGTGTGCGGACATGGAAAGAATGAAGGTCCAGTACAAGTCTCTACAGACACAACATGCCTCACCAAGCAACAGCCAACTACTATGTGTGGAGTTTTGCATGTTCTCCCCGTGTCCCCTAGGGTAGGTACCCTCACAAAAAACATGCAGTAATCCTGGTCTCTAAACTGCCTCCCCCTGGCCAGCCGGGGCGCCTGATGGAGGGGAAAGGAACTGGTTGGAATAACGTGTTCCTTTCACGCGCTACGTCCAACCAGGGAAACTCCCCCCTGTCAGGTGTAAAGGAGCAACTTGGACACTCAAGCATGAAGGAAGCATGAGTTAAGTCCGTTGCTCTCCCCAGGTTGGCGGAGGGTGTGTAGAGCCCAGGATCACAGTAGATGATTGACACAGGGAGAAAAATGGGTTACAAAATCGTGGGATAAAAAATATTAAAAAAAAAGCAACAGCAACTACACCACATGAAGGTCCAGGTGGCCACTCTGATGCAGCTCCATGGTTCCCGGGCTGATCCAGAATCAGATGGAGAGGCTCCAGTCCATGTTGTCTGACAAAAACTCAGAGATCCAGAGCCTTGTGTGAGCAAACTCCAGAAACTGGAGATGATGTTGAAGTCGCAGCAGCCAGTGTGTCCTGCTCCAGCAAGACAGTGGAAATCAGGATGAAACCTACTACACTGACCTGCTCCTAATGAAGCTAAAACAACTCTACTAAGGACGCAGAACATATGGGGGGGATGAACTGTCTCGTCAGAGAACGAAGGCTCTGTCAGAGAGCCAGAGATGTCTGGAGCTGGAGAGGAAACTCTTCGCAGCTGAACGACTGCTCAAGCAGGGGCAAAGTGACAAGCTCAAACTATACAGCTGCGAGTTGAGGATCTCCAACACCAATATGAACCCAACGAGGTTGAACAAGCACGGCCATCCAGAGAAGAAAATAAAAGCTTCCTGTCGGCATTGTCCCTCATTCTGCCGTTATCGAGGTGGAGGCTGCTGCTTGTGAGATGAAGTCCAATAAACCAGTTGAAAACAAGCCCAGAGCCCAGCGCCTCACTGACATGTCATGTCCTCAAACAAGTTCCAGACTGATCGGACCAACCGCCAGCCAAGTGTGTGAGAATCTCAGAGGAGCCTCCAGGCACAATTATCTTTGGGTTTAACTAAAGAAGTAATGTTCTAGTTCATTCAGTCTTCATTCAGGGAATTATATTATAATTAATAATAATTAATTATTAATTATATTAAAAATGATAAGTTAAACAGAAAGCATTTAAACTTTTTATTATATCATAAACTGGCATGTGCGAAGGCATATCACCCGTTTCAATACATTTTGTACCACAGTTTCCTTAGCGGTTACCTGCATTAAATCTTGGGGGAAATACAGAATAAATAAAATCAAAAATATGCATAATCATCGTATGCAAATCATCATATGCATAATAGTAGGAATGTCCTGGACAAATACTAATAAATGTACTCGTAATTTCTCTGCCTGCCTCTGTTCCATTTAAAGTGAAACAGTCAGAAAACAATGTCTGTGACATAAAAAGAAGAGTCACATTGTTTGAAAGCAGGCATCTTGCAATCGCGTCTACCAATCTGGAACTACTTTTATATGTACAGTTCATACTTGTGTCAGACATTGACCAGAGTCTATCTACGAGTTCACAAGCTTCTGCAGCCACTTCTGGCCTTTTGTTTCTTCAATGTACGCGTACAGATCAGGGCCATATAGGGGAGACACACATGGCATATATATTCCATTCAACCAGAACTTCACCAGTCATCTCTTATAGCTCCTTGATCTCTAATTCTCAATGCACGAGTGGGCAACAACTCCCAGCTTCTCCAGAAATGTTCTGCAAAACCATTGCTTTGGTGAGGTCAAAATTAACCACGGGTATTGTATAATAGAGTATGCAAATGCATGATTTTCAGGACACGCCCCCCCCCCCCTCATCTAGACCGAGTGGCAAAACTGAGTGTTGGAGTTTGGAAGCGCTCGTTGGAAATCACTCAACCGTCCTGCGTACCACCCGTTTCTAAATGTCCCATAATGCAGGAGGCAGCAAAATGTTGCGTTATTGAAAACAAGCACTTCCAAATCCAAACCGTGACACTTAAACAGAAAGTAGCTCATAACGTTTCTATGGTGGATTTTTATCAAAAAACGTTGCAGATAGAAAGAGGAAAATTCAAGCTTTTCGTACAGCTGCAATCTTGGCGACTTTGTTTAATGCAATCAGTGGGCGTTCCCGCGTAACTTCCAGGTACGATGATGTCATTGAACAGCGATCAATAGAATAATTAATTAAGTTAATAGAATAATGGAGAAGCATGTTTTTCCCCCTTCTTACAGTACTGACTCGACACCAACAAGTTCTAATAGACTTCGTACAATCAACTAAAACAATTAGTCTGATTAACCATTTACAGTAATCCCTGTATTATACTTTGGTTTTCGAACGATTGCAATCACTTCCCCCCCCCCCCATCAACATTCAGTGTCATTGTTCAGCTTGACAACACAGCAACACACAAATTGACACAATGATTAAAACAAAAACAATTTCAGTGAGCTGTTGGTTCAATTAGTTACAAAGAATATTGGGAGTTAAGCTTTTTATCAAAGTAGGTGGAGACATAACTCCCTAGTAATACAGTACATTGAGAAATAAATGAACAAGTTCCACAAGGCTCTATGCGTACAACTAAAATTCAGACAGGTTCGTACATAGGGTTGGGATTTTGACGATTGCGATTCCTTAATAACCGCTCTCTTTAACGATTCATATAGGGTTCCAAATGGACCCTTACAGGTCTGTAACTCTGAGTGTACGAATAGTACCAAACAGACTATTACAGGTCCATTTGGTTCCCATTTGTACACTCTCAGAGGTTAATCCTTGAAATGATAAAGTTTGCATAGCAGACGTGAGGTCCACACACATACCAGCTCTGACGTAGAGAAACATTTGGAGCCGGAAACGGCTCCATATGTGACTGGAAACCGATTGCTGGTTCCTCAATGTCGCAGTTGATCCGGTTCCTTTCCGATTTCGTCCCGGATCCCCAGCGCTATGCGTACATGATCCTCTAGGTCTATAGATCTCCATCATCATCATCATCGGTCCATCATGCTGAGGATCATCTCAGGAGTGAGGTCTCCATTCGCCGCGGTCTCCTCCGGCACCTCCTCCTGGACCTGCTGCTCGACCACAGACGACAGTTTCCCCATACCCTCTTCCGGCTCTTCGATGGTCCCGCTCCTCTCGTCCGCTCCGGCCAACGCCTTGACATGTAGCTCCTGCTGAACGCCCGTCTGCTCCTTCCCGACGCCACTCTCCTCCTCCTCGCCGGTGACGGGGAGGTCAGTGATGTCGCCAACGGGGAGGTCAGTGATGTCGCCCGCGGGGAGGTCAGTGATGTCGCCGGCGGGGAGGTCAGTGACGTCGTCGCAGATGATTACAGTGTATGCTGAAAAGGGAAGAGGGACGATGATGACATGGATTAAAGCCCCACAATCTGTGTGATTTGTGTGAAAAGGAGCACCGGTGCTGCCGTTTCATACATACTTAATTATTACAAATATTTAGAATGACGTTTTGGTAGCCATATACCCTTTGAAGATTCTTATCACTAGTTTGACCACTTCAAATCTTAAAGATAATAACTAATAACCCGAAAATAGTCAATCTACAAGCTCACAAACATGTCGCAGCCTCGACAATGTATTAAATGATCCTTTAACGACTTTCACGGTTTTCAAAATTAGCCAAGCTCGTAGATCACCGTCACTTGTGAGCTTCGAGATCACGGTCACTTTTGTAGGTCACTGTCACTTAAGTCTCTTTTTCGTTTTAGGTATATTTTTATTTTCACCATGATATAAACAAAGAAGGGTGTTGGCGAACATTTTCTGTCAGTTTTCAACAATGCAATTATCACGACTTGTTTCGCACACTTTCTAATGTCTGATATAATCTTACTCGTTTTATTTTTTGTCGTCGGTATCCCTCTCTTCACTTGCCACTAACCACTTTCAAAATCTCAAAAATAGTTGAAATAGCCACTCAGCAAGCTGCGATGAATAGTGAGGTTTTGCGCTACAAGTATCAAACAAGGCTTAAGTGGTTAAAGAAAGAGAGTATTAAGACGTAAACAAATGTTAGGTGGTCCAGGGGTCCTTGGTAGGGGTTTCAGAGAGAGCTTGAACATCTTCTGTCATCTTCTGGGGGGTCCCTGGCACAAACTCTTCCATACATTATCATTATCATTGGGGGTCCTTGGCAGCAGAAGCTTACATACCGGCTGGTTTGTTCTTGGACGGCCGCCCTCGCTTCCTCTTGACCGGTGGCTGTATTGAGGCAGGGACCGGTGTGACCGGTGGAGCCTGCTCCACCGCCATCTCAATAAACAGACTCTCCTCATCCTGCTCAGGTTCTACATCAGAGGACAGACGGGAAAAGAAAGAGACTTCATCTTTTAATCACTTTGAATCTTGGGCAGAGTCGTTCACAGGCGAAAATGTTCAGGTTCAGGTTTATTTATAGATACAGAGTATAAATACAATAAATTATTTTGCTCAGAGCACTCTCAGTCTTACATACACAGGACATAAACAAACAAAAACGCAAGTGAAGTGACAATACTGTTCAAGGTCAGCTGTTCAGCAGCCTGACTGCCTGGGGGAAAAAACTGTTACCGAGACGGGTGGTGTGAGATTTGATGCTCTGGTAGCGTTTTTTGGAAGGGAGTGGTTTGAACAGGGTATTTGCGGGGTGGCTGGTGTTGTGGGCTTTTTTCATACAACGAGTGGTGTAGATGTTGTGGAGACTATAGGTAATTCTGTGCTGCCGATGATTTTAGCTGCTGCTTTAACTGTCCTCTGCAACCTCTTGCAGTCCTGAGCGGTCGTGTTACCGTACCACACTGTGATACAGCCAGTTAAGACACTTTCAATTATACAGCGATAAAAGTTCACTAGTCCTTGACTCCTTTTGTACTTAAACCAACATTTTTAAGGCGCCTCAGAAAGTACAGTCGCTGCTGCGCCTTCTTGAGGATGTACTCGGTGTGGAGTGACCATGTGAATGTGTCTGTGATGTGTATGCCCAGGAATTTAAAGTCATCAACTATGTCGACAGATGACCCTTTGATGGAAATGGGGGTGTGGATACCTTTGGACTTTCTTAAGTCTACAATGATTTCTTTGGTCTTATTGGTGTTAAGTGAGAGGTTGTCGTTATCGCTCCATAGAGTTAGATCTTCTATCTCCCTCCTATAGGCCCTCTCATCACCGTCGGTTATTAATCCGATCACTGTGGTATCATCCACAAATTCAATTATGCTGTTATTCCCACATCTGGCGACACAATCAAACTGTACACAAACAGAATACCTGTGTCGTCATCATAGACGTAATCATCGTCCTTCCGGCGACGCGTCTTTCTTCGCCTTCCCCGTCGAGTCGCAAGCGGTGCAGGCGCTGCCACGTTCTCCTCACTAGCCTCCTGGCCGTCGCAGGTCTCGTTTACCTCCTCCTCCTCATCGGAATTCTGGCCATCACAGATCTCAGTAATGACGTCCTCACCGTCATTCTCCTCGCCGCCGTCATTCTGGCCGTCGCAGATCTCAGCGTGACGCAGCATGACGTTCTGAGGGGAAGGAAACAACAAAACAAAACATGGAGGCATCTCAATGTCACTAAAAAAAACTAACTTCAGACCACCCGAGACAAACGGACACGACTACTTATCATCACCCTTAAGCCCCATGACCCACCTACCAATTCCAACACACTTGTCTAGTTTGAGATGGCTCAGGGTAGAAAACAGATTTAATCATAATATCACCGGGTTTGGTATTTAATACCTGGCAGATAATAGGAGCGTCGCTGTCCCGCCCCCTTTGACGACGACGAGATCCCCGGAAGAGAATTCCCCATTAATTTCCCCCATAGACTTTTCAAAAAGTATTTATTTAAAGACGTTTACCCCGCGGACAAAGACAACTCGGCTCGTGACAATCATCATGACAATAAACACAACGTTTTGGGCCGATCAAATAATTAGTACGAAGAAAAACAAAACAAAAAGTGTTGTACCCTGCCTTTTTCCCCCCTTCTTTCTAATTATTTGATCGGCCCAAAACATTGTGTTTATTGTCATGATGATTGTCACGAGCCGATTTGTCTTTGTCCACGGCGTAAACGTCTTTAATAAATACTTTTTTGAAAAGTCTATGGGAAAATTGAAAGGGGAATTATTTTCCAGGCCTCTCGTCGGGTGAGTGACTGCGACGCTCTATGTATTATGATGGTTAAAGAGATATTGCCCTCATACAGCCACAATACGTCGTCTGATCTGGTACTACCCTAATTTAGAACAAATATGGGAAAGTTCTCGTGCTACTACTCTGCCACCAAGATGTGGAATGCCCTGACACTGTCCATTAACCCATTCTGACCGGGCACCCATTTTGGTGTTGGCATCATGTTATGCTTTAGCTATTGAAAAATAGCAGATCTACAAGCTCATATCGCGCCACCGAGTGGCGCGATACGAGCTTGTAGGTCTGCTATTTTTGAAAAATCGAAGAACGACTGACATTTTTTAGAATCTGATCTCAGGTCAGAATGGGTTCATCAGACCAGTGTGTGTCCTAGTGGAAACCTCATATGAATCTGATCTCAGGTCAGAATGGGTTAAAAGGATGCGTGCACTGTGTTTCTTTCAAAACTGGCCTGAAAAACTATCTAGGAGAGGTAAATTTAAATTACCGTAGAAAGGAGGTGTCATTCACTTTTCCCTTTTCTCCTTTGTACATACCGGTATATAGTGTTTGCATTTGTTGATGATATGTAATATTGTGGTTTTTTTTATGCTATGCCGATGAATTCAATCGAAACTTTGTTCCACCACTGTACGACTCAGTTGCAACCTTACCCTGCGAGAGAAGGTCTTGTCACATTTCTGGCAGATGTACATGGCTTGGATGAAGCTGGGGTCATGGACGCGTTTGAAGTGCGTGTCCAGGACCGACTTGTGACTGAACGTCTTGTCACACTGGCTGCAGGCGAACGGGCGCTCCCCCGTGTGCGTTCGCTTGTGCATGACCATGTGACGGTCCTGGGGACAGTGCAAAAACAGAAAAAATTACAACATTACATTTGGTTTGACTCAGTTCCATTTAAATAAAAATATTTGAAAACTAGAAATGCACTCTCTCGAGAGGTGCACACCTACTTGTGCGCAAGTAGAGCGCGCAAGTACTGCCACTAACTAATGTCTATTACAACTTCTGTTCTAAATCCTTTAGACCAGTTATTGTCATTATACCAACCTTGAAACGTACCTTAGTTACTTCACCATCAACAGCCAATAAGGGACCACCATTCACTCGCACGCACTGCAGTGCACAGGCACGCCCACACACAGTTTTTAAGGACCCACTTTAAGGCCAGTGCAGTACAGCATGCTAATTGCCTTTTTTTAAACCTCACCCATTTTAATCCAACACATACATACCTATAGCCGATCACCAAACGTACCTTAGTTAGGTCATCAAGAATGGTGGTCCCTTATTGGCCAGGTGGACAACACCGACATACCCTGCCGATCGTAGTACTTGCACGCTCTGCTCGGGCAAGTAATAACTGATGTACAAGCTCACAACGCCTCGCATTGCGTTTTGCGTGATCATTGCGAGGCGTTGTGAGCTTATAGATCAGCCATTTTCTGCCCTTTTTTTTTGTATTTGGTATTAAAATAGTCACTTTACTGTCATCTGGGGACCCCCCAAAATCACGTAGGGACATAGCTGTTCCTTGGAGTGGTTGCACCACTCAAAAAATAGACGATTTTCTCATCTACATATGACGTAAATTTGTGTGAGACGAAAATCTACACCAATAGCTGAATATAGGACGGTCTAGTGCCCCTCAAAAATAAAATAAAAGATTAACCCATTCTGACCTGAGATCAGATTCATACGAGGTTTCCGCTGGACACACACTGGTCTGATTGACCCAATCTGTCCTGAGATCAGATTTCTAAAAATGTCAGTCGTTCTTCGATTTTTCAAAAATAGCAGATATGAGCTTGTAGGTCTGCTATTTTTCAATAGCTAAAGCATAACATGATGCTAACACCAAAACGGGTTCCCGGTCAGAATGGGTTAAGATGCAGCCACTTTGCCCACGTTTGCCAAAGCCAAACATCTTAGACCCCACCACACCCTTCTCTCTCAGCCAAGGAGTCGTTGGCCTGAAAAACATTTAAGTATATAATAGGCTTAACTCATAAAACCCCATCTCATGCTTTGGTAACCACGGCAAATTCACTTGGGACACGTTAGGCAAATTCACTTGGGACACGTTAGGACAAGTTATGGTTATGAAACCCAAAGTTGTTATAAATCCTATGTTAGACTTATTTTATTTAAACTTGGGGAACTTAACAGACATGACGTTTAGGTAATAAGAAGAGCAGGCAGGACTCAAGACAGTTGACATAGACGTACGTGTACACTAGTACGTACCAGTTTGCAGCAGTAGTCACACTCGTCACACTTCAAGCTTTTGTGGTTCTGGTGAGTCTTCTGGTGCTGGCTGAGCGTGTGGCGTTCGTGGAACACGGCGGGACAGTAGCGGCATTTCTCGCCGTTCTCGATGTACGAGTGCTGATTCTTCAGGTGCACCGCTGCAAACGAGGACATCATTAACCCATTCTGACCTGAGATCAGATTCATACAAGGTTTCCACTGGACACACACTGGTCTGATTAACCCCATTCTGACCTGAGATCAGATTCTAAAAATGTCAGTCGTTCTTTGATTTTTCAAAAATAGCAGACCTACAAGCTCGTAGCGCGCCACTCGGTGGCGCGCTATGAGCTTGTAGATCTGCTATTTTTCAAATAGCTAAAGCATAACATGATGCCAACACCAAAATGGGTTCCCGTTCAGAATGGGTTAAGAGCATGGCCTGGGGTACATCTGTGCAAAGCTTTTAGACGAATTAGCACAAAATCACCCTCATCTCTCCCTAACCTCCTCCACTATCATGGTGACTAAGATATTTGAATCTATGGATAGTTATAAACGGGGCAAAAAAAAAAAGGAAAGAAAACATGAACCGGACCCACCCATGTCACTCTTGCGGGAGATGACGGTGTCACAGTGCGGGCAGTGGAACTTGGCCACGTTTTCTGTGTGTTTCTGCTGGATGTGGATCTTCAAGGTACCGCTCTGTGTGAAGCGGACGTGGCAGATGTAGCACTCGTATGGCTTCTCACCTTAAAACACACAAAACATGCTGTTGTTGGTCACCCGTGTTCATTTCAAACTGGAGATACAAACCAAAAACATGGTTATTGTGTAAACATATATCCGTGAAAAGATGATGAAAGAAAGTGACAGTGTGGCCTTCATTTTCATAAACAGCAGATCTGCAAGCTTGGTGTGATGCGTTGTGAGCTTGTAGAGTTTCCAGTATGTTTTGTACCATAAAGAACATACTGTGTAGATAGGGCTTAAAGCTGTCTTTTTAGTGAATCTGTATGGTAGAGTATGTTAATACAATTCATCACTTGGCTTGGTTGAATGCTTCATTCCGATTGGTCAATCACTGAATTCAGCTGTGTATTAAGTATTGGTAATGATGACCACTGGGCTCACTAACAGGCTGTCTAATCAAAAGGCTAATCTAAAGCGGAGGGGATAA
The DNA here is from genome assembly GCF_963924005.1 of Protomyctophum bolini. Lineage (NCBI taxonomy): Eukaryota > Metazoa > Chordata > Actinopteri > Myctophiformes > Myctophidae > Protomyctophum > Protomyctophum bolini. Next base: position 54,571,115 of record NC_137862.1, on the reverse strand, counting down.
GACCTTGTATCAGCCTGTCGGGGTCCATTTAGTAAAAATGACTGCCTCGCCTTGTTATCCCTTGACTAACTAACACAACGGTGGTGGTTGTAGTTGGTTGTAGGGGGGCAGCGGTGGCCAAACGGTTTGCGGAGCGGTCTTGATATCCGAAGGTCGCTAGTTCGTATCCCCAGACCGGCACGTTAAAATGACCACCGCTGAAGTGCCCTTGGGCAAGGCATTGAACCCCTACCATGAAATGTTCTATGAGCAGGGCCTGGCTGTAAACAAGTTCTTGAGCTTAGTTCAGTTACCATGGGTAAACATGGTAACTTTGCTTTGGTTGTACCTATCCATCTTCAATTGAGGCAATTAGACCCCGAGGTCTGGTTTACTAGAGCAATTACATCAAGCTCAAAACACAATATATCCTCCACACAAACGTGCTGTCTCTCTATCATCTGAAACAATTGGAAATGTTGGCGATCGCTCATGCAAGGTTCATGCGTTTGAAACCCCCGGGGGAGGACATGAAGGCTACGTATTGCAGCTTTTAAGTGGTCGTTAACAGATAAGCGTGTCTTGCCAGTGTGCGTCCTCATGTGTCTCTTCAGCTTGTAGGTGTCTCTGCTGGCGTAGCTGCACACGCTGCACTGGAACGGCCGTTCTCCCGTGTGAGAGCGGATGTGTCTCTTCAGCTTACTCACCTACGAATAAAACGACATGTTAAAAGGTGCTGGACCAGGTGAGATAGTTGTTGGTTAAACCATTGTTCTTTTTTGTTGGTTAGAATGTTAAAGCTCTATATTCTGACAGTGATAGAGCTATAGAGTGTTTGTTCAGTAGCAGGGGTCGCCATGTCTCTAAAACGGCACCTTTCAGGTGGGTTGCGGATAACTTGCCTCCACGCTAGCATAGTCGCACATGGAGCACTTGAAGGGTTTCTCGTGCGTGTGTTTGTAGCGGCGATGACGTATCAGCTCACCGCTGGTCACAAACGCCATGTCACACTCTGTGCATTTGTGAGGACGTGTGCCTGAGACATTGACATGACAAAAGCAGGACAGAAGAGAACACAGTTTAACCCACTTCCAACCTGGCACCCATATCTTGGGCTCGTCAAGAAAAATGTCTAAATGTTTGAAAATGTTGAAAATAAACATATACGATCTACAAGCTCACAACTGTGATAATGTATAATGGCTATTTTAGCTATTCGTCATTCCACAAAATATATACTGTGTATAGGGCTTAACCCTAAACGCAGGTGATTTTCACCCGGACAATTATATTTTTGTCATTTTCATAATGTTGTTGCTGATGTCTGAGGCCTTCGTGATGCTCAGTGACATCATAGAAGGTATAGGTTTGTTTCCCCGCCCACATCCCTGGTTTTACCTACAGGCTTCGGGTGAATTTCACCCGTGTTTAGTGTGATAGAGAAAAATCCCATACACCCACAATGGGTTTTTTGAGTGGTGCAACCACTCCTCCAACCAGCAATGTCCGTGTTCACCTATGTATGTATGTATGTATTAATGAGCACGAGTTTGACTGAGTACCAGTAGGGGCGCTGTTTGCCAGAAACAGAGAGAGAGATAGTATTAGTGCTGCACTGTTGCCTGCTAATGACAGAGAGAGAGCGAGAGAGAGGAGAGGGGGGGGGGGGAGGAGGGGAGTTGCACCACTCAGTTCACACGGGTGTGATATTTTTTTCACTGGACCATTCTCACATGTGCCAGGAATGGGTGGACCAAAGGAGAAGTTCCCAGGCTCCATTAGTTTTTTCTTTTAAGAATATCTTTCAAAAATAATACCCACATTTTTCGCCGATTTTGCCTCCCACATGATATCCATTTTCTTGGTGAAAAGTCATGATGAAATATTAAAGAAGAGTGCCTCAAGTTCGGCCGAATAGTTCGGTTGGCCGAAGATTGGGTTGCATCATGTACTGTACCTGTGTGTGTGTTGAGGTGGTTTCTCAGCAGGGTGGGTGTCCTGAAGGCCCTCCCACACAGGTGACATTTGTGTGGCCGGTCGTCCGTGTGGCTCTTCATGTGTCTGTCCAGGCTGGAGCGTTTGGGACACATGTAGTCACACAGCTCACACTGGAACGTCTTATTTACACCTGCGCACAATGACAACATTTAAATAAATCAAGTCATCATAGTCGTACAATGGTGAGATCGCCTTCTGTTCTGAAGGGAGTTCAGTTTGGCTTGGGGCTAAATAGGTGCGGGGAGCTAAATAAGAGCGGGGAGCCCTTAAATAGAAAGATTTGATGGAATATGCTTCTGAACATATTGCTAGTTTGACCACTTCATCTGAAAATAATATCCAAAAATAGCCTGTCTACTACTACTACTATGATGAGACATTTTGGCCGATATCGATATCCGATATAATTAATTGCTGTTATGGCCGATAAACGATATAACCGATTCTGTATTAAGAAAATATAAACATTTTTGCCATTCTGAAAAAAGACTTTAACTTATAAAAGCTTCCCCAGAAAACATTGATATAATTTGCAGCCTTCATCATATCAAAAGGCTTTTTCAGGCTTTTTTTTTTTCCTTTTCTTAAAATAATTATGAAATAAAATATCTGCTATTTTACCGATTACCGATATATCCTTTTAAGGCCAATATCGGCCGATACTGATGCGTTTGCCGATTAATCTCCCATCGCTACTCTTAATGTGTCACAGACAGACTGAAGAGCTTGTAGATCTGCTATTTTTGCTGTGCAACATGCTTCCATAGAAGACCTCTTTCACACTAAATTGATAGCTGACTAGGCATCACACACTGCAAGAGTTCACCAAGATGCGATCCAGACCCGATACATATAGGCTACATCATTCGTTTTTTATTCCAATTCATTTTGACATCTCACGCACGTGCAGGATACCGCGATACAAGCGCGTGGCCGACACAGGACTCCTCTCTATCTCTCTCTCTCTCTCTGCGTGCACACCACACACACAGGAATAGCCAGGCTACACAGGGCGAAATGTTTGTGATAGCGTATAGCCTACGTGCGCTATAGCGAGACAGGACGTTAAATCTTGATTTTCATTAAATAACTAGTCCACACACACACACACACACACACACACACACACACACACTGCACTGTTGATTCTGATGCGGTTTTATCAACATTATTCAAGTGAAATGCGTTGGTTTTATAGACTATTTAACCGAACGGCAACATTGTGCTAATATAGCTACCAATATGTACGACTTACGGTTATATATATATTATCATCTGATCATCTATCGATACAGTCCACAGACAGACAGTGAGTGAGCACAGCTGTCCTGTAATCTCATTTGCTGTAATATGGCCTTCTCGGGATGCAGCCCCGCAACCCAGTTCATACTGTATGATATCCAGTCGCCGAGAAAGACAAATTATCAAACCTGCTAGATATTCAGAAACGGTCGGAAAGGCGTTGGCGAGTGCTTTTATCGGCGCTATATCTTCTCGCAGAGCCTTTCACACACAGCGAGCGAAACCTGGGCGATCAAAGCCAGATCTTGCGTCAGATCGGGGGTTTTGTCGGCGAGCGCCAAAAATGGTCCCCGGCAGCATAATCGGAGCAAATATCGGGCAGTGTGTGTGTAGTGTACGAGCCATTAACCACTTGGCTATCAGCGCTGCCAGCAAAAAGTGATCTCAAGGCCTGGGGTCTGGCCTAGCGGTTCAGGCACCTAGGCTGGTAGTTCAAGTTCAAGTTAGTGAGCTCTAACCTTTCTTCTTGATCTTGGTGGCTTTCGGGAGTTTCCTGTTGCCTATGACCTTCACAGCGTTGACCTCCGACAGCTGCCCTTCCTGCTGCTCCTCCTCCTCAAAGTCGTAGACGGCGTCCCCGCCCGCATCACCGCCGCCCCCCGTGTAGCGCAGACCCGTCTTCTTGGCTGGGGACGACATCACGAGCGTGACATTTTTAGTCCTCGATTAGTTGTTGCAAAATCTCAATTCGTTACTTAATGGAACACATATTCAAACACTCATGTTTGCCTTTTATGGCAGATATATAATATATTATACAAATAATATAATATACAGCATTACACAGAATTATCAAAATTAGCAGATCTGCAAGCTTTAAATGCGGGATGAAGCGACACGCGAGCTTGTAGATCTGCCATTTATTTATTTTTTAAATCCTGAAAAGTAACAGTTTTGTGTTAGCTTACGGAACTAATTCCTCTACGGAGAATGACATCGGGTCACCTTAGAATCGTCTCATATAATAGTTGTGGTCCAAAAATAAGCAAATTGTCACTATTGTCAGGGAGCGAGGTGGCTCTGTATCACTTACGAAAGTCAGTCACGCATATTTTCGGCAGCAGTTAACGTTAGCGTTTTCTCGCCTTCAGTTGATGCTTCATATCTATATGAATCAAAACTGTCCTATTTTGTTTATTTTTGGAACAGAGTTGATGCAATATTAAACATGTCTACGATCAGTTGATTATGCCATGATTATGAAAGGGCCTGTTCTTCTTGCCTTGCTTTCCCTTGCCGACAGCAGTGGCGCCCGGCTGGAAGGCAGGGTCTTCAGACTGTTTGGGGTCTTCAGGTTGTCGCTCGTTCTCCTCTGTCAGAAACGTGTGCATCTCCTCCTCACCTGTCATCACCTCTCCATTATCACCCACCTTCACCACCTGAAGGAACAAGGTCACCACGATTAGAGCAAGGTTGAGACCGCCCCCAAAATAAACCATTTAACTCTTTTGCCGCCGAGATCCACTTTGGCCGCCTATTTTAATATGAATTGATTACGGTTCACAACTGTGTTCTCTACACGCTCGTAACACTCCGGTTCGGGTGCGATGAAAAAAACAAAGTGAAAGTTCCGCTGTCTTATGCCGTCTATGGGATCGCAGTTTTTAGAATTGAAATATCTCGGATTCTTCTTTTTGGATCAAATTCATTTCAAATTAATTTGTGGGACATCGGTTTTTCACTTCCTGATCTCGGTTTTCCGAGTGAAACGGCTTTCAAACTAAAAGTGTCCCAAATCTAAAATCAATGCCTGGCTGTTCTGGAGTACACAATTCAGACATCAGATGGGGGTGTTGGTGGTAAATGAGTCAAACTGGGGACCCCCCCACCCTGAAAAGCACTTAGAATCGTAGAGGTGAGTGAGGCATGCATTACATTTAGTTTGACTCAGCTCGACAGATAAATATTGTGAAAATAGCCAATCTACAAGCTCACAATGATCTACAAGCGAGGCGTTGCGAGCTTGTAGATCAGCTATGCTGAATGCTATGTTCACAATTTGTTTGAGAGCTTAGACAGAGGTCTGTTATTCTCTGCCGTTCTCTGCGCACGCAACACCTTTTGTACGACGGAGCATAAAGTAGGCTTGATGGGCTGCACCTGCACGAGCACGAGTAGGCTCTGCTGCCGTGATTGGGCCCCCTCCCTCTGGTCTATACGACAGCCACTGCTATACTGTAGTGCTGCCAACGAATATTCTATATCCGAATATAGATTCGAATCAAAAAAAATAATTAATAACCGAATATATAAAATTAAGGTTCGAATTAAAAATAATAATAAAAAATATTTTTTTATTTATTATTATTATTAGTTTTCGGTGCCATGGGTAAGCGTTGTGACTTGTGAGCTTGTAGATTAGTTATATTTGCCACGCGACACGCCGACAACGGCATACATTGAAGAATAAATCAGCTGCCTCGCACTCTTCCTAAACACAGACTATACAGCGCAGCGCAGCGCAGTTCTGATTGGCTGCCTCGTCTCCAGCCATGTTGCCTCAGAATTCTTTAGGGTCACTAATTTGAGCATAACAGCGGAGGGCAGGCGCTAGCCAGCTAAAAAGTTTCATAACGTCGGCACTCGGCAGCAGACCCACAGTCCACAGATAATAATAATGCAGCAGAATTAACACTGCCTCCGTGCCTCGTTTTGATAAGGCTGTGTGGTAGGATTGCTCATTTAAGAAAAATGTTTTACTGGAGAAGGGAGAATGTATGCGTTCCGTTCCATCTCAGTTTTCAGCAACACCAATGCGCGGAGAGAGAGAGTTGCGCCAGCAATGCGATCTTAAATGTTATGTCTCAGGTTGTATTGGTGTAAATATAATTATTAAAAAATCCGATTGGCTCGAATTAAATCCGAAATCCGAATGGCTCGAATTGTTCGAATCCACGTGGGTTTTTAAAACGAATATCCGAATCCAATTTTTGGACAATTACGGCAGCCCTACTATACTGTAGGTGTGGTTTTGAGGACAACTGCTTTGAATTGCCATTATTGTTTACACACAACAGAAACCAAGGATTACGTATATATTTCAAGGGGCAAGAGATCACAATAAAACTCATAAGCATTCCGCCTCCATACTGGGAGAAAAAACAACATCTGATGGGATGCAATTTTTACACGCAAGTGCAGTGACCACGTTTACATGGTGGCGAGGGACTGCCCAGACTCCGACATCCCATTAGTCAGGCTTGGCGTGCGGTTAGGGGTTAACGTTGGTAATGCACGAGTCAGACCAACGCGCCGTCTGAATAATGAGCCGTCGGGGCTAATGACATGGCACCCATGTGGTGCCGGCCGCACGGCGCACGCATACTGGTTCTTATCAGTGTGACGTCGTCTGGTCTATGTTAATCACTGGCAGCGACACGTTTTGAACGTGGTAAATAATGCTACTTTTGAATTTGATATCCGAAAAGTAACAGTTTTGGACATTGATTGATGGAAAACAGTTTGTAGAATGGGTACAGTTCAACGGAAGTACAGGCCAATACAAAATCTGCAAAGAGGATAAAAACCAGACAAAGCACAAAGACTTCAGGGTCCTCCATTTTCAGTTCGTCAGAACATTTAAAGACATACACTTCTATGCAAAAAAGGAAATCGTCATATACACGGTAAAATATGTACAATTAACCTTTTTTCTTCTTTTTTACAGAGGCCCGGGTTTCGAATTGCAGCCGTCCGTAAGTGCTCTTTGAGAGAGGTTTTGAAGGAGTCACAAAGGGATTCACATTTGCCGTTGGTGGGGCGTTCCACATTTTAGTGGCATAGGAGCAAAATGAGTTTAACCCCTTGTTTGAGCCGAATCTGGGTTGAACGTGGTTTCACATGAGGTTTCCACCCAACAGGGGACGATATGTTGTTTTAAATCTGTCGCGAATTGTTTTAGCTGAGATTGCGGCCCATCGAGCAGGTTCGGGGGGGTCAAATTAAAGCATGGCGCAGCAATGTATGCGTGTTTCCACATGCACAGCTGGCCCGACTCACATTAAATCGCCTTTTTTTTAACCCTTGTGCTGCAACAAGAAAAATACCACCTTTTTGTTCAAAGTGATACGGGTGGGTCGGTGCCATACCGTGAAGCCCTCGGGGCAGATCCTGAGGGCGTCCCTGTTGCAGTCCGAGGAGGAGGAGGAGGAGGTGACGAAGGTGGCCGTTTGGAGCCCGTCCTGCACCATGGCTGAGGTGACCGGTACCTGCACCAGCTGCAGCTGTCCCAGGCCCAGTGCTGCGCCACCGGCCTGCTCGTCCATGTTCACCACCTACATATTATGGAATAAAGCAAAATATGTGCTAAAATTAAAAATGGCAAAAAATGTTTTAGGCCGACCAGCTGAAGAAATCATGACATTTCTGAGACCATTCATGAAGTAGTTGCTTCTAAACTTGTATTCTATTGCTAGTTTGATCACTTCACTTTCATCTTAAAAAGAACTAATGACGTATTGTGTGGAAGGAAGACGTTATTCCAACAAGTTCCAGCAGCCCCATGTTGCTATAGCAGATCTGCCCTAGTAATAAGTTATATTATCATATTGTCAATCATCTGCATTACTTAAAATGAGAACGTAGAAGAATTGTTATTTTGATCAACGTTTGGCAACAGCATGGAATTGTGGACAAAGTCTTATCCAATGATTATAATTTTGAGTCTGAGAGGCATCCACGTGTCATCAAATGATGGTCCGTGTGGCCTTGACATGAAAAGCGTTGAAGACCACTGCTTCACACACACACACACACACACACACACACACACACACACACACACACACACACACACACACACACACACACACACACACACACACACACACACCTGCAGCGTGATGACTTGTCCCTGGTCTCCGGTGGCGGTGACCGTCACAGTGCCTCCCAGCATGTCACCCTTCAGCTGCTGCAGCAGGGCCGGGCTCAGAGCATCCATCACCACCATCCTCACGCCGCCGCTGCTGCTGTCGACACCCGACGACAGTCCCGCGTCCACGGAGCCACCATCATCTCCATCCTCCTCCACCGAAACCTTACCGTCTGAAGCCGTCGAGGTGGGCTCGGCCCGAGACGTCTCCATAGAAGCCACCTCTCGGCCTCCCAAAGTTGCAATGGGAACACTTTCTCCCTTCTGTGAAGAGACAGACACACACACACACACACACACACACACACACACACACACACACACACGTTGTTTTTGTTTTGATACATAGCCGTATTGTAGCCGCAATGTGCAACTCTAGATTTTTTAAATAATGGGATGAATCTAGAGTTGCAATACCCTCCAATGACTCCCCACTCATCTTTTTTCGTTTGCGATCTGCTTGTCTTAAACGACGTTAAACTCACCAACATTGCAGCTGTATAGTACAAGCTTGAATTATCCTCTTTCAATCTGCCGAGCTTGGAGATGTTATGAGCTACTTTCTGTCAAGACCTTTTGGAGTTTGGAAGCACTCGTCGTACGTCACTGAACCTTCAGCGTTCCACCGGTTTCGAATTTGCACATAATGCAGGAGGCAGCAGCGCGACCCGTTAATAAAAACGAGTGCTTCCAAACTGCAACACTTAGAAAAAGAATCACTTGCAAAGGATGTCTTGACAGAAAGTAACTCATAACATCTCTACGGTGGATTTTTATGAAAAACAAGCTCGGCAGATTGAAAGAGGATAATTCAAGCTTGTAGCTGCAATGTTGGTGAGTTTAACGTCGTTTAAGACAAGCAGATCGCAAACCAAAAAAGATGAGTGGGGAGTCAATGGAGGGTATTGCATCTCTAGATTCATCCCATTATTTAAAAAATCTAGAGTTGCAAATTGCGGCTAGCCGTATTGTATGTTCAACCTCACTATAGACAGAACTGGCACATGTTGAAGGTTTTTCATGCCAGACAGTGTAATGATTTAATATTTGGAAATCTATTTGTGTTTACATCATGGTGACCCGGCAGGCACTCTCCTAATAATTGTGCCAGGAGGAGAGTTACAACAACCTCCCCCCCGTGCTAATGCTTAAGGGCTATGGACCAGAGCTATAGATACAGATTATCAACGCTTGTTTTGAAAAGGATAGTAGATTGCATGTTTGTGTTTTAGCGAGCGACACTGTCATACCATGCCGTAAAATGCTTTTTCGTTTTGGGTTTTAAATCAGCAAATCTACAAGATCAAAACGCGTCCTTCCGCGACGCGTTGTGAGCTTGTAGATCTGCTGTACATCTGTAGAACTGTTTTTTTTCTTCTTCCAACAACGCTATACTGCGACGCCTACAGGCCGAGGGCAGCTACTACAACAACGTTCCACTTTACAGTAGGCAATAAGGATTTATTGTATTATTATTTACCTGCTATGAATCCGTAATGTCGCTCTCTATTCCGACGGAGAGCACAGTTACCTCGGTTATCTGTGACTGTATACGTGCGCTGCTGTGTGGGAGCCGTTATTAAAGCAGCAGTTATATTAACACAAAATGGAGGTCTGGAGAGGAGAGGACAGAGGACCGACGGGGGAAAACATCACAGGAGGAGGGGCCAAGTTTAAATTCTTCTTCTTCTGCTTTTATTCTTGTTCTTGCGTGCATACCGCCACCTTAGAATAAACTCCGCCACCCACTGACTGTTGGAGATTCTAAAACGTTTGAATTTAATTAGTATGCGAGTGAGTCAATACGAGTCTGACTCGTACCGAGTCGTACGTCTGTCAAAACGGTGACTCAGTCACCGTTTTGTCAGAAATTGAGTTTGGTTCTGAGACCTGGCTTGTTGCACCTGTGTTCCCTATGTCAATCATTGTGGTCACATACCCCCCATGGTGAACCCGCCCATCTAACAAAACTAAGCACACTGGCAGAATGGCTCCTTCAGTAGACAATGGGCATTACATTTAGTTTGACTCATGTTCTCCATCTATAAATATTAACGACTCGCAACACATTTTCTAGCGTGCCTCCTTGACAATTAGTCAATGTGGAGGTGTCCGCTCTGAAACTGGGAGGTTGGGGTTCGATCCCCGGCCAGGTCATACCAAACTTCCAAAGATAAAAATGGCTGGGACCTAATGCTTGGCACTCAGCATCAATGCGTTGGATTATGGGGGGGGGGGGTCAAATGAACTAATGAAATTATTCCTGAGCGTGGCACAGCTGCGGCTCAACGCTCCAAGAGATGGGTCAAATGCAGATAACTAATTTCTCTGCAGTAACGTGTGTGACAGTGATTGTGTGACAAATCGTACGACTTTGACATTAAGGCATTGGGCTACAACAAGAGTGTCATTACACTCGTAACTACAGTGCATGTTTGATTTTCTTCAATTTGACATTCAGATCGCTGGTGGAGCTGCAAACCTCCATGTAATGGGGGATATGGCTGTGTGGATGCCTGAGAGGGGGTGTTTTGAGTCGGGTAGAGGGGGCCCGAGCACTTTCCAAGTGGAATAATGGTCCAACATTCTTTTTTAAATCACACCCGTGTGAACTGAGTGGTGCAACTCCGTTGTGGGGGTCCCCGTTGGGTCCCCAGAACTTCCAGACACCCACAGGAACGTGCTCAGGGTGCCAGCCCGGTTCCAGCGAGCCGCCCCACGTCTGAAACGTTCGAGAAATGACTGTGTGGAGGAATTAGCAGACAGGGAGAGAGAGGGAGACTCTCTCTCCCCCCCTCTCTCTCTCTCTCTCTCTCTCTCTCTCTCTCTCTCTCTCTCTCTCTCTCTCTCTCTGTCTGTAATTAGCAGGCAACAGTGCAACACTATCTCTCTCTGTTTTTAGCACAACAGCGCCACTTTTGCCCCTACTGGTACTCTAAACATAGGGACACGTGTACACGTGGGTTTAGGGACATTGCTGTTCCTTGGAGTGGCTGCATCACTAAAAAATCAGACCGGTCTGAAGTGAGTGGAGCAACAGTACTCTAAACATAGGGACATGTTGGTACTCTAAACATAGGGGCAGTACTCTAAACATATATAGGGACATAGGGGGGACATAGCTGTTCCTTGGAGTGGTTGCACCACTCAAAAAATGTGTAAACCAGGAGGCCACGGGCTTCTCCACTCTATACCCTCTTTTTTTAAGATATATTTTTTCTGCCTTTATTGGACAGGGTATACAGTATGATGACAGGAAATGGGGCGAGAGATGGGGGGTGACACACGGCAAAGGTCGTCAGGATCGGGAGTCGAACCTGCGTATTTCCAAGTGGACTAGTAGTCACACTGAAACTTGGGCTCTTCCCCTCTCCCCATGGGGTAGTTGTGAGGTCAAGCCTGACCGTTTTGTTTTGGGATGTCTGGAGCCTTGAGGCTGGGCCTTTGAGGTGCTGTGGTACCATGAGGTTGCCGTAGAAATGTAGATGTAAACATTTAATAATACCCCCTTTATAAAGTCATTTCCACTGAGATTATCTCATCTGTCACACCCCTGTGGTGCTGTTTTGTCTCACAATGTTACTGTCCCATTTGTTGAACTGATAGGCTCAAGTCTTGAGGCTATGTTGGCTGTTGTGGGAGTGAAAGCTATAAAGGCTGTGATCATATTACTCTGGGAGTCAGACTGGGGTTGCCATTAACATGAACAGGTCATCTAAGTCTTGGCTCCTTATACTCGAGTAAAATCCTCATACTTACAAACTCTGAATTATTGTGTTGCCTCATTATTATAATTGTCCTTCTGAGCATGTGTCTATACAATTTATAATCGAGGAGAGATTGTAGTGCTCAATCATTGTTTTGTTTAATCACTTTCAGTTTCACTTAATTGTTTATACCGTATATCGTATTCTATATGATTTATTCTCTCCAGTCGTGATAGGATGAAATCGGTATCCGACCCAACCTGAAATAAAATGTATAAAAAAAATCACTTAATACCCCTTTCATTTACTGAAGGACATAAAAATGCTATATCAACCTCGCTCATATAAGTAGCCTATGCTGGCAGCTGCGACAGCCAGTCACAGCATTGTTGAGCTGCATCTGCAATTCTGCATGGAAAATTAATTATTCATTTGTTACATAATCGCGAGAACATTTTGTTCATCTTCGTTTACTGCCGCGGCAGAATCTTGACAGTTGGGTTGGACGTGATTCGCACTTAATTGATCAGATGAAAAACGCCACTAGCTGTCACGCTCACGCATTAAACCTGGCTTGTTCACCCTTTTCCGTTCACGGCATCACGTCTGTTCTCCTTCTTCTTTCTTCCCCATCCAGGGGAGGGGGGGGAGCAAGGCGAGGTCCCCTGTTGTCTATATCTGTCAGTCTGATCTGAATGAGCTCTCCGCTGACATCATTTCTAACTTTGTTCCTGTTTTGTTGTTTATATTTTCTTATTTCTCTTGACTTGGTTGTGGCGCATTTTGTATTATTAGTAGTAGGCCTATTAAAAAAAAAGAATATTATTCAATCTGTCAGTTTGGAGTGAAGCCGCGAGAGCGGTTTCGCGCGTCGGAACTTTAGCCGATCTACAAGCTCAAGAGGCGTCGCTACCACACAGTCCATGGACGCTACCTCGTAGCTCGTAGCTTGTGTGTCTGCTAAATTTCTCGACGCGCGACACCGTCGTGCGACGAAGAGCAAACGAGAGCGTTACAAAGCCGCCGCCTGCAGTGTTGCCATGCCTTCTTATTATAAGCGACCTTTGTCTTTTCTGTAAAGTTGCTTGTAAATAGCCTAGAACTTTGCAGCCCGGGTTGCATTTTTTTGGGACTTGTTTCTAAAGTGTAGTTATTTGGGCTTGCTTCCAAATGTTCCAAATGTCAGCATCATGATTGATTCAGTATATAGCGGTATCCCCATTCCCCATCTTTTAAACTGGTAATGGTAACAGCTGATGTTCAAAAAAGTGTGAGTGCCCACTGCCCTGCAACCCAACAATGCCACTGGCCATGACAATATTCTCTCCAAATTTCTCAGAGACTCAGCCATCTCAATTACTCCAATCATCACCCACATAGGCTAATAAACGGACGGTTCTTTGGGATGGTTGAGGTGCTATAAGCATGAAGTATTTTTTAAATTGTTTTCCTAGTTTTTTGGGGGGAGCCAAATACTCACTGCACTGTTGACCTTGGGAGGGTTTAGAAAACCAAGCTTGGGAATCAAGCTCAAATCTCTTGATTTCACCATTTTAAATCTTTGTAAGCCCATATCCAATAGCCAATATCACAGTAGCTCTGTACTGACACTTGGGTTATAGAATAATTTACTGCCCTCCTAAGGTGACAAGGTGAAGGTTTCTATTTGTGTGTAGTATTGTTTGTGTCAATGCATTGTATTGATTTACAATGTATTTCAAAACAGGCTTGTAGTTGTAAAAAAAGAGGGAAAAAAATCACTACAATTTAGGTAGACCTTGAAAACGTAATATGGAAATATTACATGTCAGAGCATTAGAGAAGGCTATGGACCAGAGCTAGTTACTGTATCATTGCCATGCATTTATCAATGTTGTACAGGTGATTAGTCTATGCAAGACTGGCCAGACAAATATCATAGTGTATACAGTAGTTATGATAGTGGTGCTCTTTGAACCGCAGGTGACTCTGGACAGACAACCAGAGGCACCTTACTCTTTGTCATCATGGTATACACGCTCTTATTTTGGTGAGCCATCTCACCAGCTCTCACCTTTTTTTTGTAATCTTTTTTCTAGATTATTTTGGGGGGTAATACCCACTTCTCATGTATATTGATGCTATTTTAAACATTTAAGATTATGATTTACTGCCCTCCCCTCAGACGCAGTACAAGGTGGAGGGTAGATTCTTTCTGGATGTTGTAGTCAGACAGGGTGCGGCCATCTTCCAGCTGCTTGCCAGCGAAGATCAGCCTCTGCTGGTCAGGGGGAATGCCTTCCTTGTCCTGGATTTTGGCCTTGACATTCTCAATGTTGTCGCTCGGCTCCACCTCCAGGGTGATGGTCTTGCCGGTCAGAGTCTTGACGAAGATCTGCATGCCTCCCCTCAGACGCAGTACAAGGTGGAGGGTGGACTCCTTCTGGATGTTGTAGTCGGACAGGGTGCGGCCATCTTCCAGCTGCTTGCCAGCGAAGATCAGCCTCTGCTGGTCAGGGGGAATGCCTTCCTTGTCCTGGATTTTGGCCTTGACATTCTCAATGTTGTCGCTCGGCTCCACCTCCAGGGTGATGGTCTTGCCGGTCAGGGTCTTCACAAAAATCTGCATGTTTGTACAATTTGAGCCGTGAGTCTGCTAAACTTACTGATATGACTCTCTTAGGATGCTCTAAATAACCTCAAACAGCACTTTACAAACTGGTGAAATTGACTGTCCTCTCTCTCTTTTATGTTGAAGGAGATGTCACAGTTCTGACGTCGGTTCTGAGTCTGACCTCACAATGTGAATGTCTCCAAAATGAGAAATTCTAGTGAACTACCCTGCGTTGGAGTACTTATTGCAGTGCTGTTATCAGAGTACTTGGAGGGAGCCCACACTGTAGGACATCAGTCTACAGCCCTATGATGTCAGTACTGTGGCATCAGGCATCTCCATGTTATTTGGGCAAATACAAATTATTGTATTGCCCCCGCTGCCACGCTTCCACCCTCCATATATGGAGCTGACCTGTTCTGACATTCCATAATATGTTGATCTGACCTCATCAAACCCTGTACACTCAGACACGCTCCATATATGGCCAGTACAGAATTCATTCCATATGTTGATCTGACCCCCCCCCCCCCCCCCATTCCAAAGCGTTAAAGTTAAAGTGGGTGACAATATTATCATAATAAGTAAAGATGAAATTACCACCTACATGCACACTGATAAAGCATTACACTTGTTGGGTCCACCCTTTTATTTCATCAGAACAAGAGACGTACACATACACTTCTATATCAAAGAACAAGATTCCTGTACAGCAGTCTCCCCCTCTATTTTCCTATACTGTTCACGTATTCCCTTTTTTTACTGTGTACTTTTTATTATTATTTATTTTTATTTTACATAGATGTGGATGTCTTTAAATATTTTTGATTAATTCAAAATGTAGGACCCTGATGTCAACAAGACTGAGTAGGCCTACTTTGTCTGATTTCATCCTCTTTTTTGTATTGACCTGTAGGCTACCTTCCTTAGACTGTACCCATTCTGCAATTTGTTAATAACATTTTCAATCAATCAATCAATCAATCAATCAATCAATCAATCAATCAAGGAAATGTTTTGTGTCCCAAGATTGTATTGAACATGCATGGCAGATCTACAAGCTTACTGTGAGCTGTAGATCGGTTGAGACAATTGGGAGCTTGTAGATCGGCTATTTACAAATAGTATATACAAATGTAAAACGCTCATATAATAGGCTAGTTAGTCGCTTCTTTTGGGCTTGTTTTCATAGACGGTAGACCTGCTGGCTTATTTCCCTTTCAGAATCTGGCAACACTGACTGCCTGCTGCCTGGCTGTGGCTGCTTCTTAGCAACAGTAGTCGAGGAGGGAGGCAGGCAGCGGAGGCTGCCACGGCAACGAGGAGTGTGTGTGTGTGTGTGTCTGTCTGTGGTTCTCCTCCCCAGCTCCCCTCCATGGAGCTGCCACTGGGAGGACCCGCGCTGAGGCACTACACCCAGAGTAGACCCCGACCGCATCGCCACAAACACAACCACCGCCCCACCGGAAAATCACAACAGGTACACATGCTCTATCTGTGACTGTGACTTCTTCTTCGTCATCTTTCGGCTAATTGCCATCAGGGTTTTGCCACAGTCAGTGTATCAGGTAAGGTACTGAGTGTCTGTGGCAGTGAGCCGAGAGGATATAAGGACAGGTGGTGTGTGTGACAGTGTGTGTGTGTGTGTGTGTGTGTGTGAGAGTGTGTGTGTGTGTGTGTGCGTGTGCGCGTGTATGCGTGTGAGTGTGTGTGTGGAGAGAAAGACACAAAATGGAAGGGAGGGACAGGGAAGCAAAGTGATACGGTTGCCACGGTGAGAGGAAAGGGGGAAGGGAGGGATGCTTGAATTAGGCAGCAGCTGTGTGTGTGTGTGTGTGTGTGTGTGTGTGTGTGTGTGTGTGTGTGTGTGTGTATTGTCATGGGTGATAGTGTTCTAAATGAAGATTGCATTGCATCTTCTTCATTGACCTCTTAAACAATATTACTTCATTGACCGGTGTCCCCCAGGGGTCCACTTTGTCCTCTCCCTTTTTCCCCTCTCTACACTATAAGGGCCTTTGCCGAAAATAGCCTTGTAAAAGGCGATATCTTCTCCCTGGCATTCTGTTTGAAAATGCAGTGAGTGTAATTCAAGTGTGTGCATTCATTCACTCCCGTATGTGTGAGTAAGTGCATGCGGAACCAGGCAATCTTGCATGCCCTTATAGTCTAGAGAGGGACTTGTGTACATGATGTACGTACGTGTGTATTTGCGTGTGCGTGCGTATGTGTGTGCGCTCGTGATCTAATCATTGAGCTGGACCTGTTGTCACTGGTCTGCAGCTGGACAATCACTTGTAGACAATCACATGTATCAGAATACATACACAATTCCCTCAGGGTAGGATATCGTTGTTGTCGCGCAGAAACCTCTTATCGCCATATTTTAACTCTTTTTTTGTTGTTGTAAATGAACGCCCTACTTGATCACACTACAGCGTCGCACAAAAGCATCAAAAGTGGCAGATCCACAAGGTTCGCTTTGAGCTTGTAGATCTGCTACTTTTGCTGTTTTCACATTTTAAATAATCACGAAAAGTAACAGTTTTGGTGGACATAATGAGGTTTCCACTTGACAGAGACAATATATCGTTGCTGTCAGGCAGATGCCTTGTATCTCCGTATTTCAACTTTGTGTGTACTGTCCTCCTTGAGGTGTGGCAACCACAAGTAGACAGCGAACCAAACTCCATTCACAAGAGGACATGAGAGTCAGGAATTATGCTCCAAAGCTCCACATTTATTGAAGACTCAAGGTGTTCTTTTCTTTCTATTTTCATAAATGAATACCCAGCTTTGTCATGTGACAGCGTCAAGCAGAAAAAGTAGCCCATCTCTAACATGGTGTGAATTCTGTTGATCATTTTGGAACATTTTGATGAACCCTATATAATGGCAAATATGCCCAAAGTGGTTACGTCTGTCTGTGTGTTTTATTAGTATTTAACCAATGAGAAGTATTAACAAGAGCTTGCTACTAAACAGCTAACTAACTACATTGGATCCGTTCGTTCCCTCTTCCCTGAAAAGTTACAGTTTATTTGGACATACAAGGTTTCCGCACGACAGCGATGCTATGATTGATGGTTGTGAAGTTAATATATCCATGTATTTCCCTGTCTAATGCTATTACCAACGATAGAGAGAAGTTTCCAATATACATCCAATGTACATCAGAGATATATTGTCACCTTGATTACTGAGCAAGCAGGGTAGCAAACATACAGTAGCTTACATTCTTACAGAACATTCTTCTGTACACTCGCCTTTGAAGAACTACAAATCTTAAGTGATTTCCATATCGTTATGAAAAAAGCAAATCATATTGCATTGTAGATCTGCTATTTTCACTATTTCTTATTTAAGTTTTTCTTTAATTTATGGAACTGTAAAAGAAAAAAAAAAGAATAGAATCCGTAAAAACTTAAAAAAAAGACCCGCAAACCCATACAAATGTGTCGCACTCCCGACCCATTTTTTGTAAAACAATGGGTTTTAAAAGTACTTAAGTTAGTACGTTCATATATTAAATATCAAAAATGGACACTCATCTGAATTTGCTATACCTTTAACACTGCACTGTTGTACACCTGTGTTGTCCATGTGTTTGTGTCTGTGTATAGGAGCCAATCATTGAGAGCGACAATGAGGCGTACGAGAACATGATGGTGCGAGTGGACGAGGGGGTTGAGGAGTTCTTCACTAAGAGACTGCTTCCCTCTGACATCCTGTGAGTATTTCCTTTGTATTCGTCTAATCAATAGCACTCAATTAACTAAGTGGGCGAGCATCTCCGCACAACCTGTTATTAATGGCCAATGTTTATACGTCATTGATCCTGGTTCCTTATTTTCTCTCGACACCAAATTACTTTGCCGAAAATAGCCGATCCACAAGCTCACAACGCATCGGGTTGCGCTCCCCCAGGGCTTTATACTTGATCCTCTAGTTACAGTGGTTCCCAAACTGGGGGTGAGGACCAAATTATTTTGAGGGGGGGGGGGGGGGGTCCTCATTAGGTCCTGATTAGAATAATGTGCAAAATTGTTTTCTCAGGCCTTGCAGTATAAGTGTATATGGGTATCTGTGTAGCTGACTGTAGTGGCTCAGATGCCAGTCTGATGAGCTAATATCTCCCTCCGGCCATGGACATTTTCCTTTAGATGGTGGCTTTCCACGCGGGTATAGCCTGGGGTCCACCTATGTTCTAATCTCTATGGTATAGGCAGCTCCCGGCAAGGAGAATCTAGACGCAGCTGAGCGTGTGTGTGTCCCTGGGCAGACCTTAGCGAGGAGAGCGTTTCCGGGAATCTGTCCGTCGCGTCAGTCAGCCGCGGAGCTGCACATTTTTGAGTGGTGCCGTGCAACCACTCCAAGGAACAGCAATGTCCCTGTTCACCCGCCTATGTGTTTGTTCACCCACCCACCCACCCATGCACCTATATGTAGCTATGTGACTATGAGCACCATTAGTACACTATTAGTACCAGTAGGGGCGCTGTTGTGCAGAAACAGAGAGTGAGATAGTGCTGCACTGTTGCCTGCTAATGAGAGAGAGAGGAGGTGGGGGGGGGGGGGGGAGAGGGGAGTTGCAACACTCAGTTCACACAGGTGTGATTTTTAAAGTTACAGTTAAATTACTTTTAAGACCTTTTTAATACCAAATTGACGAAATTGTCAAATATTATGTAAGAAAGTCAAGTCAAAGAGGCAAATATTGTGAACATTTTCACAATATTTATCGGTGAAGAAAAGAGTCAAAATAAATGTAATGCCTACAATTCCAAATGCTTGTCAGGGTGGGGGGGTCCCCGGGGGGGGGGGGTGGGTCCCCCACTTCAAATATGAAAAGGTTTGGGAACCCTTGCTCTAGTATTTTACATACTCAAAGCTCTTTGCCTAAAATAGCCGAGTGCTGAGCTTGTAGACCATCTATTTCAGGCAAACGTTTGCCCCACAATAGATAAAATGGGGTTCAACAAGTCGCCATTAAATTGCTTCTGTAGAACTGTAAGTTCACATACTGCCTGGTGGTATAGTGGTCTGGTGAAATGTTATTCATGTTTGTATCTTCTTTCAAAGGAAAAGGCAACGTGATGAACCTTTGGCTACGGAACAAGACGACGCGTCACCTGCCAGCTGTGCACCTTGTCCACCCCCGAGCAAGACCCTCCGGAGGAAGCTGGGCGACTTCTTCACGCTGAGGAAGAGACGGCCTCTCAAGTCAGAGGCCAGCCAGGAGGGACGGCCCAACAAGAAGACCTCCATTGCTGACCTCATCCGACCTCTCAGGGAGGTGGCGAGGGCAGAGAGGGACAGAGAGAAGATGAAAGAGCATCAGAAGGAGAACGGGAAGGCAGAGGTGCGTTTAGTAGGGTCGGGACGGACACAACCCCCGCAGGCTCAACAGGTCCATGATGTTATTCGTAGGCAGGCTTCTGAACTGCCCACAGCCCAGTGGACCCACAGTGGACAGAAATGGTGCCATATTATAATTAAAGGACCACTTCACCACTTTTTAAGCTATCTTTATATAATTAGCCCTTCGCTAAGTCCCTCCCTCCCCAACCCGTCCTTGTCCGTCCACGTTAGCAGTGAGGAGACAGGGCAAGCTGTCATTAGTATTATTGCCATCACCTGGGTGGGTCAGTCATGTAATCTTCTCGACATTTAGTCGTGTATATGTTCAACAACACAGCCATGCAAAGTAACATTGACACCTACGGCGAAAGCTTGACTGCATAGCAACAGTTGCTAAACTATTTGGATTGCCATTGGACAATCGCTTTTTGGGGTGGGAATGGGATTTAGCAAAGGGCTAATTGGTCCTCAGTCCTCACTAATGTTCATGATAAAATACCACAATTTATTTCTACTCGTGTCTCATAGGAGGGCTGTGGGCAGTTCAGAAACCCCCCCCCCGTCCGAGTAAATACTAAATAATGTAAAATGTTATACTTTAGTTATTGAAAAATAGCAGATCTACAAGCTCATAGTGCCGTGCTACGAGCTTGTAGGTCTGCTTTTTTTTATCGTGAAAATGAGGCGCAAATCTTTGAATATGTATTCTTTCAGAGCCAACGTTTTTAACTCAAATCCTTGCTTCAGGGGGGGGTCCCTGGAACAACATATTTTCAGGATTTAGAAGACATTTGTAGAATCGTTCCCAGGTCTAAATGGTATCCGGAGTAAACCGGTTTGTTTCTCTCCACACCTCTGCAAGGAGAAGGAGAAAGAAGACGAAGGTGCTGGAGGAACCGGAGGAGAAGCAGCTGAGCAGGAGGAGGAGGAGGAGGAGGAGACACAGAGTTCTGGACCTCCGGCCATGAGGGGCAGTGGTGGTGACGCTGTGGCCCCGCCCCGCCGCGCCCTTCGAGAGGCCAAGTCCCAGTCGCTCATCCTGCTGTCTGGCTCTTCAGCCGCTGTCGGCGCGCCCACCCGGCACTCTGCCAAGGTCAGTTATAGGTGTCCCTCTTTTATGGGGCATTGCCATTATAGGCGCTCTGTCGGGCCGGAAATAGCAATTCAAGTTCGAAAATAGCAAAAGTAGCGCCGCGTTTTAAGATACTTTTGATGCTTTTGTGTGATGCTGTGGTGTGATTAAAGGAGAATTCCATGCTAGAAGGCTTTCTTACCTTTCGTTGCAGTTGTTGGGTCCGCACCAACGAGGTCCAGGTGTTATTTTGTGCAAAAGCGTATTATTGTCCCCGTACCATAAGCCCTCAATGAATTGAATTGAATGGGACTATGGGTTGTTGTGCTAATTCGCTTATTTCCATCACTTTTTTTGTATACATCCTCTTTATAATTTAAATAGTATCTCAAGCGGCACACTTTAATACTTATTTCGATGGAAATAAGCAAATTAGGGCTTATATAGCCAAAAATGCACTTTTGCACAAAATAACACCTGGACTCTTTGGTGGGGATGTACTGTAACAACTACAAATAAAGGTAAGAAAGCCTTTTTTTAGCATGCAATTCTCCTTTAAGTATAGGGCATATTAATTTACGAAAAAAGTATGTATGGTGCTTAAAATTTGGAGATAAGAGGTTTCTTGCGACTTCATTTTATAACGATGTATAAT
>NC_137862.1:54489578-54544578 GCF_963924005.1 Protomyctophum bolini | reverse complement strand
CTGACACCCTCGTGTGACATGATAGACAAATCCAGCAGTGTCTTTGTCCTTTTTTTTCATTATTATTATTATTGTTATTATTATTTATGTTTGAATTTTTGCATTGCACGTATGATGATGATGATGTACTGTAAGACTACAACTGTGGTAAAAATATGTTTACAATTGATGGATATGAAACAATACCTAATATGGTTATTATTAAATGGAATATTGAATCGGTCATTTCCCTGAACTTCCTTTAATAATGCAGAAATGGATTCTTTGTTTGTTCAGAAAGTCAATACAGCCCAAGCGGATTTCTTTGCAGTAATTTGTTGCAGTGTACTGTAGAGCAATTATAATGTCAAGAACCCCCCAAGTTGAAACCATTTTATGCCAGGGACATCTCTGGCATAAGAGGAGTTTTGTGTTTTTACCTGTAATATTTATATATATATATATCACTGTACAACTGTATAAGCACTGTATAAGACTGGACGGCCACCAAGGCATGCTGCTGACCACATCATTGCAATGTCTTCGGTTTAAATCCCACTCTCTGAATACTACTTCCTATATCTTTCTGTTTATGGTGGTCCAATGAAGCTGCGTTGCCATTTAGAACATACTCATACTGCATGGATAATTATTCATTATACTTTCGGCCGACAGCTGCACAGTGCACACTGCTTTCAGATAAGTTCTCTTCTACACAGCCAGTCATGGGTGAAAATAAAAGCAAATCCACAAACGTGACAAATAGCGGATCTACAAATCTTGCAGTGTGTCCCATCGTGACCATTGTGAGATTGTAGATCTGCTATTTTCACTATTTGTTGTACAACAAAGTAGATGGGGCTAAATATCATAAAAATGTTCAACATTTTACAAAATGATAAAGCGTAATGCAGCTAAACAGGTGAGATATGACAACCGTAACAACCAGAGTTTAAGGCTAAATATTCATGTGAGATAGGTTTAATTTATTTCAGAACATTAAATTATTATGATAGTTCTATAGAAATACTGTATGGTTTCCACTTTACGATGTCAGAGTCATGTAGCAGAGCATTCTGATTTTCTGATTGATTGTTGAAGTTCCTTTTCAATTCACTTGGCAGTTGGCATCCGAATAAATGCCCAAACCTACAGTGATTATCGGTAGGCCTGGCCGGGTAAGTGATTGAATTGATTCCCTCTTTCTTAAAGGTCCCTCACACTAAAATATGAAGAGAAACTCTAGTCTCACTTAGTCATGAACCCACAATTATGCTATATATGATATATTATATAATATAAGTATAACATTTGAATTATACAGAGAAAAAAAACCTACTGTTTGTGGAAGAAAGTCACTGCACACTGTGACAAACACAGACAGTTTCCAACTGGTTGAGATAGAGCCAGTGAGGTGCTAATTAGTGTGGTTGCCCTAAAGGGGCAACCAGACTCTTGTATCTCTAACACTTTATTCACGGTTATTAGTGTGGTTGCCCTAAAGGGGCAACCAGACTCTTGTACTTGTAACACTTTATTATTATTCTCTCCACTACTGGAGTAAGACAAAGTTGTAAGACAAAGTTTGGCGCCCTACAACAACAAGAAGTTTTGACTGTACGCACTTGAGCCATATGTCAAATTGACCGGAAAAATCGGGAATCGAGCGCTTGTACTGTGCGAAGAGAAATGTTGTATATTTTATTTGATATGAATTTATTAGTGAATTAAATTTCCCCATTGACATGAATGGGGAAATGCAAAAAAACACATTCAAGTATTTTTCCCTCTGAGACTGTAAGCACTATAGTTACAAAACTTTCAGGGATATTTCCTAATTATCACTAAAATTAATTAAAAATATAATTTTTTAGGTCGGCCTCATGGTGGCGCTATAACATCCCACTTTACCTTTTGGCTCATAACTCTTGAACCGTAGGTCGTAAAATCAAAATTATTTTTACCCTGGATTCCTTGGGTCATGACGCATCTCCCCATATAGGCCACGCCCTTTTCCGCCATGATGGATTTTCCACCATTTTGAATTTTGTCCAAAACACACTTTTTGCTTTCCCCACTACAGATTTTATCCAAATGTCACAGAAATCGGCACACGTGACCTCTGGACCCATCCGATTAAAAAAACGACTTCAGAATTTCGATAGTGCGTGTCGTTCGGCCGTAACCGTCGTCCGACGTCAGTAGGAGGGGCCTATATCACGAAAAACGCCATAAATCACGAACGGGATGTCCAATCCATCCGAAATTTGAATCGCATGTCCGGGGTGGTTCGTTCGACCGAGTCCCGAAAGCAATTCCATTTTCATCCACAGGGGGCGCCGCAAACGCGATAAATGTAACCGTCTGTCGCGAAAACATGAATTTCGGGGGTCAAATCCCCTCCGAATGACTTACACGCGACCTGAGACGTGACTCGAAACCGTAGCAGGCCGGCAATATCAGCGGGAGGGGTATATATGTAAGCCGCCGCGGCAACCACACTCTGCAATTTTTCAAAATTGCGACCTTTCTAGTTATTATTCCACACCTGGAGTAAGACAAATGGAGTAAGACAAAGTTTGGCGCCCTACAACAACAAGCAGTTTTGACTGTACGCACTTGAGCCATATGTCAAATTGACCGGAAAAATCGGGAATCGACCGCTTGTACTGTGCGAAGAGAAATGTTCTATATTTTATTTGATATGAATTTATTAGTGAATTAAATTTCCCCATTGACATGAATGGGGAAATGCAAAAAAACACATTCAAGTATTTTTCCCTCTGAGACTGTAAGCACTATAGTTACATAACTTTCAGGGATATTTCCTAATTATCACTAAAATTAATTAAAAATATAATTTTTTAGGTCGGCCTCATGGTGGCGCTATAACATCCCACTTTACCTTTTGGCTCATAACTCTTGAACCGTAGGTCGTAAAATCAAAATTAATTTTACCCTGGATTCCTTGGGTCATGACGCATCTCCCCATATAGGCCACGCCCTTTTCCGCCATGATGGATTTTCCGCCATTTTGAATTTTGTCCAAAACACACTTTTTGCTTTCCCCACTACAGATTTTGTCCAAATGTCACAGAAATCGGCACACGTGACCTCTGGACCCACCCGATTAAAAAACCAACTTCAGAATTTCGGTAGTGCGTATCGTTCGGCCGTAACCGTCGTCCGAAGTTAGTAGGAGGGGCCTATATCACGAAAAACGCCAGAAATCACGCACGGGATGTCCAATCCATCCAAAATTGGAATCGCACGTCCGGGGTGGTTCGTTCGACCGAGTTCCGAAAGCAATTCCATTTTCATCCACAGGGGGCGCCGCAAACGCGATATATGTAACCGTCTGTCGGGAAAACATGAATTTCGGGGGTCACATCCCCTCAGAATTACTTACACGCGACCTGAGACGTGACTCGAAACCGTAGCAGGCCGGCGAGATCAGCGGGAGGGGTATACATGTAAGCCGCCGCGGCAACCACACTCTGCAATTTTTCAAAATTGCGACCTTTCTAGTTAGTGTGGTTGCCCTAAAGGGGCAACCAGACTCTTGTAATTGTAACACTTTATTATTATTCCACACCTGGAGTAAGACAAATGGAGTAAGACAAAGTTTGGCGCCCTACAACAACAAGCAGTTTTGACTGTACGCACTTGAGCCATATGTCAAATTGACCGGAAAAATCGGGAATCGACCGCTTGTACTTTGCTAAGAGAAATGTTGTATATTTTATTTGATATGAATTTATTAGTGAATTAAATTTTCCCATTGACATGAATGGGGAAATGCAAAAAAACACATTCAAGTATTTTTCCCTCTGAGACTGTAAGCACTATAGTTACAAAACTTTCAGGGATATTTCCTAATTATCACTAAAATTAATTAAAAATATAATTTTTTAGGTCGGCCTCATGGTGGCGCTATAACATCCCACTTTACCTTTTGGCTCATAACTCTTGAACCGTAGGTCGTAAAATCAAAATTATTTTTACCCTGGATTCCTTGGGTCATGACGCATCTCCCCATATAGGCCACGCCCTTTTCCGCCATGACGGATTTTCCGCCATTTTGAATTTTGTCCAAAACACACTTTTCGCTTTTCCCACTACAGATTTTGTCCAAATGTCACAGAAATCGGCACACGTGATCTCTGGACCCACCCGATTAAAAAACCGACTTCGGAATTTCGGTAGTGCGTGTCGTTCGGCCGTAACCGTCGACCGAAGTCAGTAGGAGGGGCCTATATCACGAAAAACGCCAGAAATCACGCACGGGATGTCCAATCCATCCAAAATTGGAATCGCACGTCCGGGGTGGTTCGTTCGACCGAGTTCCGAAAGCAATTCCATTTTCATCCACAGGGGGCGCCGCAAACGCGATATATGTAACCGTCTGTCGGGAAAACATGAATTTCGGGGGTCACATCCCCTCAGAATTACTTACACGCAACCTGAGACGTGACTCGAAACCGTAGCAGGCCGGCGAGATCAGCGGGAGGGGTATACATGTAAGCCGCCGCGGCAACCACACTCTGCAATTTTTCAAAATTGCGACCTTTCTAGTTATTATTCCACACCTGGAGTAAGACAAAGTTTGGCGCCCTACAACAACAAGAAGTTTTGACTGTACGCACTTGAGCCATATGTCAAATTGACCGGAAAAATCGGGAATCGACCGCTTGTACTGTGCGAAGAGAAATGTTGTATATTTTATTTGATATGAATTTATTAGTGAATTAAATTTCCCCATTGACATGAATGGGGAAATGCAAAAAAACACATTCAAGTATTTTTCCCTCTGAGACTGTAAGCACTATAGTTACAAAACTTTCAGGGATATTTCCTAATTATCACTAAAATTAATTTAAAATATATTTTTTTAGGTCGGCCTCATGGTGGCGCTATAACATCCCACTTTACCTTTTGGCTCATAACTCTTGAACCGTAGGTCGTAAAATCAAAATTATTTTTACCCTGGATTCCTTGGGTCATGACGCATCTCCCCGTATAGGCCACGCCCTTTTCCGCCATGATGGATTTTCCGCCATTTTGAATTTTGTCCAAAACACACTTTTTGCTTTTCCCACTACAGATTTTGTCCAAATGTCACAGAAATCGGCACACGTGACCTCTGGACCCACCCGATTAAAAAACCAACTTCAGAATTTCGGTAGTGCGTATCGTTCGGCCGTAACCGTCGTCCGAAGTTAGTAGGAGGGGCCTATATCACGAAAAACGCCAGAAATCACGCACGGGATGTCCAATCCATCCAAAATTGGAATCGCACGTCCGGGGTGGTTTGTTCGACCGAGTTCCGAAAGCAATTCCATTTTCATCCACAGGGGGCGCCGCAAACGCGATAAATGTAACCGTCTGTCGGGAAAACATGAATATCGGGGGTCAAATCCCCTCCCAATGACTTACACGCGACCTGAGGCGTGACTCGAAACCGCAACAGGCCGGCGAGATCAGCGGGAGGGGTATATATGCAAGCCGCCGCGGCAACCACACTCTGCAATTTTTCAAAATTGCGACCTTTCTAGTTAGTGTGGTTGCCCTAAAGGGGCAACCAGACTCTTGTATCTCTAACACTTTATTATTATTCTCTCCACTACTGGAGTAAGACAAAGTTTGTAAGACAAAGTTTGGCGCCCTACAACAACAAGAAGTTTTGACTGCACGCACTTGAGCCATATGTCAAATTGACCGGAAAAATCGGGAATCGAGCGCTTGTACTGTGCGAAGAGAAATGTTGTATATTTTATTTGATATGAATTTATTAGTGAATTAAATTTCCCCATTGACATGAATGGGGAAATGCAAAAAAACACATTCAAGTATTTTTCCCTCTGAGACTGTAAGCACTATAGTTACAAAACTTGCAGGGATATTTCCTAATTATCACTAAAATTATTTAAAAATATACTTTTTTAGGTCGGCCTCATGGTGGCGCTATAACATCCCACTTTACCTTTTGGCTCATAACTCTTGAACCGTAGGTCGTAAAATCAAAATTATTTTTACCATGGATTCCTTGGGTCATGACGCATCTCCCCGTATAGGCCACGCCCTTTTCCGCCATGATGGATTTTCCGCCATTTTGAATTTTGTCCAAAACACACTTTTTGCTTTACCCACTACAGATTTTGTCCAAATGTCACAGAAATCGGCACACGTGACCTCTGGACCCACACGATTAAAAAACCGACTTCAGACTTTCGATAGTGCGTGTCGTTCGGCCGTAACCGTCGTCCGAAGTCAGTAGGAGGGGCCTATATCACGAAAAACGCCATAAATCACGCACGGAATGTCCAATCCATCCGAAATTCGAATCGCGTGTCCGGGGTGGTTCGTTCGACCGAGTTCCGAAAGCAATTCCATTTTCATCCACAGGGGGCGCCGCAAACGCGATATATGTAACCGTCTGTCGGGAAAACATGAATTTCGGGGGTCACATCCCCTCAGAATGACTTACACGCGACCTGAGACGTGACTCGAAACCGTTGCAGGCCGGCGATATCAGCGGGAGGGGTATATATGTGAGCCGCCGCGGCAACCACACTCTGCAATTTTTCAAAATTGCGACCTTTCTAGTTATTCTCTCCACTACTGGAGTAAGACAAAGTTTGGCGCCCTACAACAACAAGAAGTTTTGACTGTACGCACTTGAGCCAGATGTCAAATTGACCGGAAAAATCGGGAATCGACCGCTTGTACTTTGCTAAGAGAAATGTTGGATATTTTATTTGATATGAATTTATTAGTGATTTAAATTTCCCCATTGACATGAATGGGGAAATGCAAAAAAACACATTCAAGTATTTTTCCCTCTGAGACTGTAAGCACTATAGTTACAAAACTTTCAGGGATATTTCCTAATTATCACTAAAATTAAGTAAAAATATTATTTTTTAGGTTGGCCTCATGGTGGCGCTATAACATCCCACTTTACCTTTTGGCTCATAACTCTTGAACCGTAGGTCGTAAAATCAAAATTATTTTTACCCTGGATTCCTTGGGTCATGACGCATCTCCCCATATAGGCCACGCCCTTTTCCGCCATGATGGATTTTCCGCCATTTTGAATTTTGTCCAAAACACACTTTTCGCTTTTCCCACTACAGATTTTGTCCAAATGTCACAGAAATCGGCACACGTGATCTCTGGACCCACCCGATTAAAAAACCGACTTCGGAATTTCGGTAGTGCGTGTCGTTCGGCCGTAACCGTCGACCGAAGTCAGTAGGAGGGGCCTATATCACGAAAAACGCCATAAATCACGCACGGCATGTCCAATCCATCCGAAATTTGAATCGCATGTCCGGGGTGGTTCGTTCGACCGAGTTCCGAAAGCAATTCCATTTTCGTCCACAGGGGGCGCCGCAAACGCCATAAATGTAACCGTCTGTCGCGAAAACATGAATTTCGGGGGTCAAATCCCCTCCCAATTACTTACACGCGACCTGAGGCGTGACTCGAAACCGTAGCAGGCTGGCAATATCAGCGGGAGGGGTATCAGCGGGAGGGGTATACATGTAAGCCGCCGCGGCAACCACACTCTGCAATTTTTCAAAATTGCGACCTTTCTAGTTATGTTCATTATTGTACATTCGAGAATGGAATATATAATGGAATATATGATGAATTCCTGTTCTGTTCTTTAACTACATAGAAGTGTCTATTTGTTTGTCTCTAAATGTTTTGATGAATTGAACAATGTGGACCCTGTTGTAAACAAGTGTAAGGCTTAATTGGGTCGTCCACTCACAGTTAACAGTCTTTGTATTGAGTTTGTGCTTGAAATGTACTGTAATTCTGCAAACTGTTAATAAAGATTTCAATCAATCAATCAAAGGACGCGCCCCTTTGTGTACATATCTGCATAAAATTATTATAAGCTCACAATCACATAATTTTAATCTAAACTGCTGTTCACACTCCCCGCCACTAGGGTTCACTGGTGTGCAATCACACCTCAGACTTGATAAGCCGCCAACATCAGGGGTTGCCATGTCCGCTTAGTATAAGCGACGTTGGGCTTATTTTTCTGTAAAGTTGCTTAGTAAATATTGGTAGTTTTAGGGTTGCGGTTTTTGGGGGGCTTGTTTCTGAAGTGTAGTTGCTTGCTCCTACTAGCCTAGTCGCTTATTTTGGGCTTGATTTCACAGACCTGCTTGCTTGTTTCTCTTCCAAAACCTGGCAACACTGGAGCGGAAACGGAAAGGAAGTGGAGGAGGAAGAAGAAGAAGGGAACGCGGCGACATTTTTTTTGTGTGTGTTGGTTTCCTGATTCATTCTCGTGTAGTTTTTCTTTGTTATTCTGATCATATTCCCCCATCCCTTTTACCGCCTTGGCTCTACTACTCTTAACTGTAGTGTATTAATTAATAATCCATATTGTTATTATGGCGGTCGTGCCTCCCACTCGCTCCTCCACCGGCTGGCCGCGCGGCGCCGTTCAGTTCGGTGGAAACAAATACATCAGCGGCCCGGCCAAACCCCTCACGCTGGAGAGGACCATCAACCTGTAAGTAATAATAGTAGTTGTAGAAGAATTGTTGTTAGTATCATTTTGCAGAAGATTTCTACCAACATGACATACTTCTTATTTATTACTTATTACGCTACTGCCGTTTTTCTAAAAAAAACGCATCAGTCTGCATCTCTGCAAGGACCTTTTTAACCATGTAATAATACAACATATTTGAATTAATATTTTTCACCTAAACGTCATCCTTGATGTTCAATGCAATGCCATTGGTCATGATATTTGCATATAAATACCCCTCGCAGAGGCTGAAATTCACACAAATTAAAAATCTCTGGACTTTTGAACAATTTTGAACCTATGACATTTGATCTTTAACCCTGATAAAAGTAAGTAACATAACTGTAATAATGTATTATTCATTACTGTGAAAGATATCCCCCAAATGTAAATTATTAATTTATTATTATTTTAATAATTATTACAAATGTGCATAACATTTGCATTTCCTCTGATAAGTCCTAGT
The DNA here is from genome assembly GCF_963924005.1 of Protomyctophum bolini. NCBI lineage: Eukaryota > Metazoa > Chordata > Actinopteri > Myctophiformes > Myctophidae > Protomyctophum > Protomyctophum bolini. The sequence goes on along the minus strand of NC_137862.1, from coordinate 54,535,573 downwards.
AGTAAAACGTAGTAGTAAGGTTGAAATCTCTTTTTTGCAAGTAGAAATGAATCCGGGTTTTACAGGGTTAATGAGTGTGTGTGGGTGTGTGTGTGTGTGTGTAACGCTGGGATTCGAACGTGTGTACCGTGTGAAAGAGGCTCTGAGCCACTCTGCTACATGTATTTCTTTCACATGACTCTGTTAATGAATGTGCATGTATTATTTAATTTATTGCAGATACCCTCTTACCAACTACACGTTCGGCACCAAGGAGCCTCTGTATGAGAAGGACAGCTCCGTGGCAGCCAGGTTCCAGCGGATGAGGGAAGAGTTTGACAAGATGGGCATGAGGAGGACAGTGGAGGGCGTCCTCATTGTCCACGAACACAGACTGCCTCATGTATTACTGCTGCAGCTGGGGACCACGTTCTTCAAACTGTGAGTGGAAAGTCTTGAACCTGAGACCTTTTAAATGGGTTAAGGTGCATTGTTTCAACATTCACTTGTCCGGTGCATTTATGACAGTAGTTATCGTCTGTCAGGGGGAAACCTCATATGTCCAAAATTGTTAGCTTTCAGGAGTCAATTTCAGAAATGGCAAAAGTAGCAGATCTACAAGCTCGAATCGTGTCGCAAGCTGGCAGATCTGCTACTTTTGTCATTTTGTGTGACGCTGTAGTTAAAATATGGCGATAAGAGGTTCTTATGTTCTTTTGCAGTCCTGGTGGAGAGTTGAGTCCAGGGGAGGATGAGGTGGAAGGTCTGAAACGCCTGATGACGGAGGTAAGACTTTGTTTCTACTTTATTGTTGTACAAGATCCCAAACAGTGTCAAGAAAAGTGTTGTATGGTTTAAAGAACAGAGAAAGATAAATAAAGTCTTATAACACGAGGACACAATGTCAAATTTGCATAATTATGTTGTCGTGGTCAAAAAGAATAAAGTTGAGAAACAGTTGCAGGAGACAAACATGGCAGCAGATATAGAATCACACATAACGTGTGCAGTTGAAGCTCAATTATTACTATAAATAAAATATAAATATGGACTTGTGGCGATGGACATAAACAATGATATTTATTCTGGTTGTATGTCAGATCCTCGGCCGTCAGGATGGGGTGAAACAGGATTGGGTGATTGATGACTGCATTGGCAACTGGTGGCGCCCCAACTTTGAGCCTCCACAGGTGGTCAGATGAGATTGATTTATTTGATTACTTACCGATTTTAAATGTTTGCTTGTATGCTAAGCACAAAATGTCATGTGGTACACATTTTGTACTTACTGTATCATGCTAATCCAAACTCTGAACTGGTTGTGTTTTTGCAGTACCCTTACATTCCAGCACACATCACCAAACCTAAGGAACATAAAAAACTATTCCTTGTTCAGTTGCAGGAAAAGGGTAAGTGCATCAGACCATTGGGGGATGAATATGGCTTCAAATGATATGTTTTTGTTCAAGTAATTTCCAATAGCTCGATATTCTGATAGTAATTATCCCCGTACACTGTTAGTTCAGTATAGGGGTCTCCTAGCCCCGCAAGCAGAACCCAAATGTAGTAAAGTTTCTGACACTTTGATTACTTTACACATTGGGTCCTGTTTCACGCTGGGCTGCCGCCAGTTACGCACACACAAATACAATGTAAACACGTAAGGAGAAGTCGATCGGCGCGGTTTTCCGCCATTTTTACCTGTGTTGGTTTACGAATGTGCGAACTATAAGTACCTTACATACCATACCGACACATCTCCTGTGTCGCGGAAGCCGTTAAGTATTTTTAATCCATGATTGATTAAAAATGTCGCTTCTTCCTACCTTGTTTATTGACACCTCATTGTACCGCCTATCTGGCTAGCTAGTGGTGCTACAGTTATGACGGAGCAGATCAGAGGCAGGGACGTAGCCCGCAAAGCCAACCGCACATCGGGAGGCGGTACAATAAACGGTAAATAAACAAGAAGAAATCAAAGCGCATTTTTAATCAAACATGGATTAAAAATACTTAACGGCTTCCGCGACACAGGAGATTTTATCAGAGGTATGTAAGGTACTTATAGTTCGCACATTCGTAAACGAACACAAGAAAAAGCGTGGTAATAGCGCGCCGATCGACGAAAGGTTGAGTTTGTTTATATCCGCGTTCCAACAATCTCATTGGAAAATCTTAGCATGGCCAGGAACCCTATATAAAGCGACAATCAAATTTCATAAAAGCTTTATGTAGGGTTCCGAGAGGGGCTAGGGGTCTCCCATCTCTTCAGCTCTTTAGCAAAGAGAAAATGCACTTTCAGGTCTAATTTGATCAAAACAGGAGTGTGAACTCAAACGGTACACACAGGATAAATAAGTGAGTCCAGTGACTCAGGGTTCCTTGAGGGGGTCTCAAACCCTGAGAGTAATGGGGGTCCTTGAAATTAAAAAGTTTGAGAACCACTGATCGTGGATAATATCCTGGACCGGAGCTTTTCCGATACCGTTATCGGTATTGGAACAACTTTGGTGCTGGTGATCTTGTGTTTTTGTTTCATTTTCTTCTGACCATCCACCCGGTAAAAGACTGTTGTTTGTGACGAGTGCTTACAATTGGTTTTGCTGTCCCTTTCACTCATGCCTGTGCTTTTCCCCCCTGTAGCCTTGTTTGCTGTCCCCAAGAACTATAAGTTGGTGGCAGCGCCGCTGTTCGAGCTGTATGACAATGCTCCTGGGTATGGGCCAATCATCTCCAGTCTACCACAGCTATTGAGCAGGTATATTTAAGCTTCTCTTTTTTTTGGTGTAGTGAAGTTTTCGTGATGGTTTTTCATGACATTTTTATAATGGCAGGGCTCGAAATTAACTTTTTTACTTGGTAGCACTGGTGCTCCCAAATTCAGAATGAAGGAGCACCAGAAAAAAATTAGGAGCACCCACCAAAATTTTACGAGCACCAATATGTAATCGATTTTTTACATTCATTATTATTACACTTGTAGCCTACAGCAGTGGTTCCCAACATTTTTCATGTCAAGCACCCTCAAATTGACACTCATTAGCCCACGGACCCCCATTTGAAAATATATGCCAGGGACCCCCATATGAGAAGATTTTTACGGCTCTAGCAGTGATTTTCAGTTATTTACATTTCAAGGACCCCCAGTTTGACCTGAATTAGGCTACCGTTCCCCATTTCTATCTCTGGGACCCATAAAATCAAAGTTAATTTAACTGAGTGTACAAATGTACAGTGAAATTGGTTTACCCATAGTATGTAGTACACTCTCAGAGTTTCAGACCCATAAGGGTCCATTTGGTTCCTAACTATCATTTAACCGAGGACCCCTAGGGATCCCCGGACCCCACTTTGGGAACCACTGGCCTACAAGCCAGTTGGTATGAGATGCTATTTTTGTGGCAATAAACCAGTTGAAAATATAATTAAATTCTAAATACTGTCTCTGCTATAATTTCTGAATTTGTAAATGGCTACAAAACCCTTTGTTTTATGTAGGCCTGCTTTTTGATTGAAGTAAAAAAAAATATATATATATATATATATATATATATATATATATATATATATATATATATATATATATATATATATAGGCCTACTGTATATATTTATGAGAAGTTATTTTCATAACGTCATCATAAATGTGTGTGTGTGACTCCACACATTCCATTCAATTGAGCCCTTTTGTTGTCTCTCACAGCTGAGGACCTCAGGTCCAGCTGATGTTGATCACCCAATCAGTCCACGGACTGACGGGAGGTTAGAGGAAGTAGAAGAAGCCAAGGAGATATTTCTTTAAACAATCATAACTCTGGACAGGAATGGACTAGGAACTTACTTTTTTTTTGACATGCTCAGATCTTTATGCTCTACAAGTTTAAATCATCTCGCGGGAGGGAACCGGCCCGCGACACTTTCGGTCGCGATCGTTTTGGTCGCACTACAGTAATTATATGCAGTAGCACTGGTGCGCCCAGTTATATTTTGAGATCGCACAGATTAAAATTCAGGCGCATTTGCGACCAAAATGATCGCTATTTCGAGCCCTGAATGGTCTTTGGAGAGGGACTTAATAAATGCCCGGAAAACCTTTATTGTCACCCACCCTTACCTAGCCTCAGGGACCGCAGGCGTTTTGTTTTCAAAAGAACCGAAAAAAAAGCTTGTGCGAACGACCCAGGAAACCTGGTCTAGTGCCATTAATACAGAGACGAGTTAGGGGTTACCGTAGGGGTGGGCGTTATGGAAAAATATAATATCACAATGATTTTTCAAGCAGTATCACAAGACATGATATTATCACGATATTTGTTCATCCACCTTACAAGGTAACAGTATTAAGTAACTAAAAGAAAAAGTATTAACGAAACATTTAGAGTAGACCAAAATACTTTTTGGCTAACGAAACTGTCGTTCTACAAAAGTATAAATCAAGGTATAGAACTGCAAATATTTATCGTCCACCCCTAGGTTACCGACTGGTATATTTTGTTTTAAATTAAAAAACAAAGTGCCTGTCCTTTTTCACCGGTGCCATATGAGACTGCAAAGGTTTTAAGTGTGAAGTTGCTCAGGGACTCTATGACACATAGACTGAGCAGAGTAGCCAGGAGGCAAACACTGGACCTTCTGATTCCCTGACACACTCTGCCACTTCTTGTCTATGGCCACCCGTTTAAAACTGTAATGTGTGTGTGTGATTGTGCAATCACTTTTATGATGAGATTTATTCTAGTAATTATGCAATGCCTAATTTAATGGTTTGAAACTCAAAAAGAACGGAAATACCTCAATGTTTTCGAGATCTGCAAGATCCGCTACTTTTGATACTTTTGTGTGTAGTATGATTAAGTAAGGCATTCATTTACGGGGAGAAAAAACCCCCACATACCGTAGTTAGAATCTGGAGATGGGAGGTTTCTGCCCGTCAACAGCGATATGTAGACTGGACAACATGTGTCTCTTAAATTGTCTTAAGTCTCTAGAAAGGTCCAGTAGGCTGGGCAACGTGATACTTGTACTTTCAGTTAGACATTTCGAACAGTAGTTTTTGTCCAGGTGAGATGAAACTGGAAAGGAACTTTATTAGGAAATATGGATGAATTAATTTATTGAAAAGTGTTGGAATGTTTCTGCTTATGAATTATTCTGAGCCATGCACCTGGTAAAGAGACTACTTGTTGATACTGAGAATAAGAATGAAATAAATCAATGTTGCTACTATGACTCCTCAGGTATGCGACTAATCTGTGACCGGCTCTCTTCTTAATAGTTGTACGTTTGGCAGTGTGCAGGTTATTCTTTTCATGTGCAGTGCACTAGATGTTTTGCCTATGCACCTGTCAATAGATGTTGTTTTTTTTAATCTAGGTGTGAGTTATTTTTTATTTTTTTACAGCTACTATGACTTGAAATTAATTGAGTTGAACAAATGATGGTATAAAATCAGACCTGTCTGAAGTGAGTGGTGAAACAGCGGCCCCTGTTGGTACCCTAAACCTACAGACGGGGACGGACGGATCGCTGGTTCTAGGAGTGGTTGCACCACTCAAAACATTCTGAAGACCGCACATGCCGAGTTAAATAAATGTGCAAAGCATAAAACAGCATATGTGACGCCTGTTAATGTTTTGGTGTCCCCTCTTTCCTTAGGTTCAACTTCATCTACAACTAAATTGCATGGAAAAATATGTGCAGTGTCTGGCTGTCTCTATGAGCGCAGCATTTTCCAGTCACGATCAGAGACAGCGGGATTATGGACAAAGGGTGACTAAACTCTGGCCTAATTTAAACATGAACCTCACTACATTGGAGATGCGGGCCGTAAATGACAAGTTTATTACTGATGGAAGAACATACTGTCTGTGGTCTTTCTTTTGTTTTTTATCTGAAGAAGGAACGGGAGCAGTTTTCTAGCAAACATGTTTAATTTCTTAGTGTGTCTGTCCGGTTTTATGCTCCCACAGAAGATGGCAGTGTTTGATGTAAAAAAGAAAAGAAAAACAAACCCATGACATCGAATTTCTGTTCTTTTAAGATGCTATGCTTTTTTTTTTAATAAATCAATTTAAAATGTGGTCTTTGAAAGGTCAAAGTGTATGTGCATGCTGCAATACTCTACTGTCAGCTCAGTATATGACAGAAAAATATTCATGTCTTCATGTCTTCAAATGCAAGAAAAATATTTGCTAGTTAAGCCCAAACCACACCAATGATTTGCCATGCAACTCTTTGCAACCATTGTCCCCAATGGCAGTTCAGAGTTACAAGGAGTTGCATTGGTGCAGTTGACTTTACAAATGTTTTTGCAAGAAGTTGTGACTATAGTTGCATATGTGTTTTAGACCTTCATCAGGTTATCTTAAGGTACATAAAGGACTAGGGGAAAATGATACAGCAATTCAACTAAATCATATGTCACATTGTTTGCTACTTTCCCTAAAACATGTCTCTTTCCATTTGAATCAATGCATTTGAAAATGGCAGCCATATAATTGTATTTTATTATATTGTTATTATAGCCTACTATACTATCCTTTGTATGCCAGCGTTCAGGGCTTTGCAAAATGAGGTGACGGTTTAATTTCACAATTTTGCTGGCTATAAATTAACCCAATGAGATAATGTATGGTTTCGGCATCCACTTTTAGACATTCTCTTTGTATGTCATGTTATTTGCAATAACTGTCCAATATGTATCGATATCAATGGGTAGTCCATGATATGGAAATGTTTGAGCAACATTAATTTAAGACAATTCAACATGCAAACTATTGAAAATAATCCAAGCATTAGACTCCCCTTTCCCAACAGAACTACAAGCCAAGATGGACGCTTTGTTGGCTTGTAGTTCTGTTGTTTTTGCGACACGCCTTGATGACGTAGTTCATGTGCGACACATACGGAGCTCGCGTTCTGCACACTTTCCCATCTGGTGTTGTCAAGTATCATATCGGTGTGTTTTTGGACGTCAATAATCAAGAGCCTTTTTGTCATGAACTCTAAACGACAACCAGACGACGGCGATCACACGAAGAGAAAGAGGAGAAAAAAACGCGAGGAGGTCGCTCAACTTTGTTCCATTCTGGCTGACGACAACGTGAAGAGTGCAGTGAAGACAGCCTGGTCTCATGGCGCTGCTTACTGCCATGGTCAGTACTATGGATACATACTACACACAGTACAGTACACACACAACTGCCATGGTCAGTACTATATGAATATTATACTATACAGTACAGTACACACTATACTGCCATGGTCTGTACTGTGCATATTATACTACACAGTACACTACACACTACTGCCATGGTCTGTACTATGAATATTATACTACACTACACAGTACTGCTATGGTCAGTACTATGAATATTATACTACACACAGTACCGTACACTACTGCTATGGTCAGTACTATGAATATTATACTACACACTACAGTGCACACTACTGCCATGGTCAGTTCTATATGAATTTTATACACCGTACACTACACACTACTGCCATGGTCAGTACTATGAATATTATACACAGTATAGCCTACAGTGCAAGTACACAGGTACTGTACTGTCATGGTATCCCCGTTTGGCAAAGTGATGTAAGGTTACAAACAGAGCTGTACTGTCATGGTTTGTTCTCTATACTATAATTGTTTGTGACTTGGGAGAAATAGAAAAAATGATGTATGTCCATTACATATCAAGGTCCATTATTGATTCAGCATTTGAGTCACGGACCACCATTTGATGACATTTAGCCTCTCAGACCCAAAACTAAAGAATATGTCCACATGTCCAATGCTGTATTGATGTGGCACCATTAGGAGAGATAACAGGCAAACGTTGATCAAAATTGTGTAGACTTCTTGTAAATTAAATAATGTAATGTTTATAATAATGTAACTCTTATGAGCGTAACATGAAACCAAATGGACTTACTCTCAGGAGTTAAAGATCTACAAGGGTCCATTTGGTTACCAACTCTCCATTCAGCTGGGGAACACCCGGAACCCCTTCAAGGACCACTGGTGGTCCCCGGACCTCTGGTTGAAAACTACTGGGTTAGAATAGTTTACAAAAGACTTGAATTGACCTTTAGCAAACAATGTTTTATCATATAGGAATACTATTGGTGGAGAGGTTTGTCTAACTCATGTTATGCTTAGCTGTGATTGGACCACAGCAGTTTGGGGAGGGGCTTAGGTTATAGGAAAGGTATTTTCCTTTTATCAGATTATTTTTTATATCTAAGGGTTGGGACAGAAATGACAGGATGATGAAATCCGGAGTTGGAAAAACATTAGTTTCTATATTGTACACGTTGTATATGTATGCAATGTTTAATCGTAATAAATAAAGAAATCTATATACCGTATATGAATTATACAACATATAGCCTACACTACTGATCAAACAGATTTTGATTCCTATATTGATATTCATAGCAACCTTTTTTTCTTCTTTTGAAATCTGACGGGTGGCTGGGATCTCCCTTAGAGATAGGGTGAGAAGAAGTTCAGTAACACGAGAGAGACTCAAAGTAGAGTCGCTGCTTCTTCGCCTGGAAAGGAGCCAACTTAGGTGGTTCGGACATCTGGTTAAGAATAGGATTAGGATGACTCTCGAGCTTCTCCCTAGGGAGGTCCTCAAGGCACGTCCCACTGGGAGGAGACCCCGGGGCAGACCAAGTTGCACTTGGAGGGATCATCGACTCGCTGGCCTTGGAACGCCTCGGGATCCCCCAGGAGGAAGTTACTAATGTTGCTCTGGAGAGGGAACTCTGGAGCTCTCTGGTGGAGCTGTTGCCCCCGTGACCCGACTAAGGATAACCGATTGAAGATGGATGGATGGACATCGTGACATTGTAATAAATGGTCATTAGACTATCTCCCAGACGCCCGCCCCTGTCAGAGTTCAATGAATGCAATCTGGGAACCCATTGGCAAAACAAAGGAAAACCAGCGCCCTCTTTTCCTTCAGTCTGTCTCGAGAGACTAGAATGAATGTATAATCATGTGCAGGATGTAATTAGGGGCGGGAGGGCGGCAGCCGCGGCACCTGTCAGTCAGCAGGGAGTGTTGGGCAGGAGGAGTAGGACTGGCTGGTGAGCCAGAAGTAGGATACAACGACAATGTATTCTATCTTATTATTAGAGGGGGATTTATTTTTTTGCTAGTGAAACGTCAGGAGTGCATATGAAATGTAAGCTATTCATTTATCAGACAATCATTGTTTATTTTATTTATCATCATTGACTTGTCTTTCATCCTGTGTTCAAGCTAAAAAAAAGGAACCTTACATCAACTTTGCCTTAGGGGAGGCCGAGGGCATGTCTGGGCATGTTGCAGAGTTGTTATGAAACATTTTCAGGCATCATATCCCATTTTAATTGCTGCGCAAATTAACTTGATGTAACACTGTTTTGCAGGGAACCTGGAGTTGGATTGCCAGCCCTTCCCTCACTGCATCATCAAGAACTTCATCAGCAATGAGACCTTTGGTGAGAACCTGCAGAGAGAACTCCTAGACCTCAACTTTCATGAGAAGTCAAATGACTTGTACAAATTTAAACAGGTACACTAGGCCCGAGTAGGCTTGTCACGATCATGACATTTTAGTTGATGATTAATTGTGTTTTTGCCAGTTTGAACATTGGAACATTGATGCACGGATGTTTTTTCACAGGGCAGATATGACAAATAACTGAAATATGTATAAATCAATGACTGTCATTGTCATCGAAGGTCATTGTCAGACATTACTAATAAACAAAATAAATAATATACTTATCACCAAAACAGACCATATCCATACAAAGTTAAGGATAATCTATTCTGGCAATTTTGACGTTTTTTGAACATTTAAAAATGTCAACAATTTTGAAATGTTTTGCCCTATATTACTATTGAAACTAAAGAGCGTGGACAACGACATGGAAATCATAATGGAAATTTGACACTTCTGTTCATTCTATCCAGCTGTTTTTATACAGAATCAATAAACGACTAAAGATAATGCAGAATTATTAGCCCAAATTATTGCGATCAGGGCTGGATAATTGTAACAAGGCTAAACCAAAATACATAATTTCATTGCCGTGGACCAGTAATGACACTGTTGTATAATGTCTTCTGTTTATTTCCTTTAACAGTCAGATGATTTGAAGAAGAGAACGGAACCACACATCACAGGCTTGAGGTATAATATCTTACTGTCTGTCTGTTTGTTTGTATGTACATTACTTGCGAGCCTGTCCTACTTTACCTACCATCTCAGGAGAAGAAATCCATTACAATTCAAGTTGATTTTATAAAGTGCCAAATCACAACAAGTTGTCTCAAGACACTTTACGTTATAGAGCAGAGACCCAACATTGTCCCACCATGAGCAACCAATTTCGCGACAGAGCCAACAAAAAACTCCATTAACTAGAAGAGGCGTGACTTAACACGGATATGCAGGTTTTCAAAGTAAATAATTTATAATAATGCCTGGTCTGTGATCACACCACCGGTCTGCAGCTGGCCATTCGTAATCACAGTCCATGGAAACCTGCAAGATGGGAAACACACAAACTCAGGGGAGCCGGTCCCCGGATGGTGAGTTAGTGGCAGGCCTACAGTGTGTTAATTACAATTGCACTGATGGGACACGAACCCACACAATGACACACGAGAGAGGAACTCTCTTCACCTCTCGTGTTTCATTGTGTGGGTTCGGGATGGATGGAAGGAATAGGGGGGGATTGAGGACAGAAGTGGAGAGGGAGAGAACCTCCATGAATAACATCGTCTCTCCACCTTCATCGCACACATCTCAGAGCTCCACTAATTAATCCCTAATTTGCCCATTTCCCTTGTTTTTGTTTGACTTGCTAAATATACTAATATACAAATTTTAATATCAAGTGAGTGTATATTTTATTAGAATAAGATCTACAAGCTCACTGCCTCTCTTCGAAGTCAGATTGGGCCCAGCACTAAACTGACTGGCCCAATGGACCCTACGCCGGTGCTCAAATCACACTGTCGTGTGGTCACTTTGTTTTGCCAACGGCTGATTCGGTCTGGCTTTAGCCAGACTAAACTAGCAGATGTACAAGCTCGCAGAGTAGCACAAAGTGACTTGCTGTAAGTTTGTATATCTGCTATTGTTTTTATTTTTATTTTTTCCATTTAGGACTGAGAACAGATTCTCCAAAATGTCTTTTAAATCATGTTTTTTTTCTGAACATTTTGATATTTTTGATATATAAATCTGATATTGATATATAAATCTGATATTCTTCTATATCAGTGGTTCTCAAACTATTTAATGTCAAGGACCCCCAGAGTGATATGTATTTGTAGCATGGTGATGCTTCTCCTAGCATGGAACCTGGCTTCCTCTTTATTTGAGTCATACATATCCCCCTATCCCCTCTCTGCATAATCCGTCAGCGAATATTAACGGCCCCGTGGATAACTGGATAAGCAAGCTTCACAAAAAATCGGTCCCTGGCCTGTTGAACCCTTAACATAAAGATATTTGAGTCACGACATGTCTAGGTTAGGCCCAAGAATGTTTCGTTATGGTAATATAAAGTCTGTCTGGATAAACATTTCTGTCCCATCACAGGGCAGCACTGTTTGGGCAGTTCCGATGCTGGCTAGCAGAAGTCCTGGGGGTTGATCTGGAGAACACAGTGGATATTTCCTGTGCCAAGTACCAGTATACCGGTGAGCGCTGTCAACAGTTTGGCTTTTTACTTATTTAGTGTACACTTCTTAGTTCTTTAGGGCTGAATGATATTGTGTTATGAAACTAGGTATTGTGTGGGATTTTGGACATCATAGTGGCGAATGACAACTACAAGTGTGGCCTGCTCCTGGTTTTTAAGGCTGCATTACAGTGAAGTTTTCTGAACGTACCTGTCGACTGTTCTATTCTTTGTCTTTACCCACTTAGGTTATTATATAGGCATTACTGATTATTATTTAGAAAAATAAAGACACATCTTGTGAATAGTTTTGTCCGCACGATCCCCACAATATCATCACAAAATTGATCACAAAAATCACAAAAGATTATAATATTTGAACTTACTAGTGTATGCAAAGTTTATGTATTCATACATACCGTTAGGTCCTTATTATGCACATTTCCCAAGCTTGCGAGCAAATAGAAAGCAGACAGCTGTAATTTTAAACTAAAACCAGGAAGTTAAAATAATAATAATAATAAAAAAAACATTGGATACTGTGTACCGGCAATTGTTTTCCAATTATACAAAAGTTATTTTTGATATAGTCTTTCACTAGCATATTTTCCACAATAACCATTCCACATTCATGTAAAACTTTATTTTTAATAGTTAGTAGCAGTAGTTTCTGCCCCCAATCACTAGTGCTAAAATGACGCAGACACCAAGTATTTATTTATATATTTAAAAGTAAAAAATAAAATACACTTCTGAGAATGTTAATTTCCAAAATATCTTTAGGCGCTTATTTTTTGGAGCGGCACTTCCGTATTTTAGCTTTTGAACTGAATTCTGGGAATCGCAGTCCCAACAGCCCCCGAAAGACTACTAAAGTTGGGACTGCATTGTGTCCGTCAGGTGGAACTGTGAAACCTCCTAATGTCCCAAAACTGTCACTTTTCAGGATTCAAATTCAAAAGCTATACAAGCTAAAGAAACGCGTCGCTTCGCGCTTGCAGATCTGCTGCTTTTGATGCTTTCGTGTGATGCCGTATTATGATCAAGTAGGGGGCGTTAATTTACGCGAAAGAACATGGAGATAAGAGGTTTCCAACCTGACAGCGACAATATGAAATTCTCAACTGGAGATCCAGTCAGAGAGGTATATACAGCCATATCACTTTCCATTGATTTGTGAACATAATCTCCTCTAGATGTGCTTCTGTGCCATGATGATGAACTGGAGGACCGGCGTGTAGCATTTATCTTATACCTCGTCCCTCCGTGGAACACCAGCGATGGGGGAACCCTGGACCTGTACACCACAGACAGTGAGTGCCACTGTGTGTGTGTCTGTGCGTGTGTGTGCGTGTGTGTGTGTGCATGTGCGCGTTAAAGAGAGCAGTATACCAAGATTTGTGTGTGTGTGTCTATTGTCAGGTCACTACCAGCCAGAGAGTGTAGCCAAGTCTCTCGTGCCATCTTGGAACACGTTGATCCTCTTTGAAGTTTCACCAGTATCTTTCCACAAGGTAACAGCCTTTCCATTTCCAAAATAAAAACTCAATTCATTTACATAAATATGACATCACGCTACAGTTAGCTGCGCCTGCGCGTACTTCACCCTTTTTTCAGGTACACTTGGGGAGTCCCAAGTGTACATGCAGTGGTGGACAAAGCATACTCATGAGTAAAATACTCACGCATTCAAAAGTACATTTTCCAAAATATTTCAAAATAGGAATATTCTGAAACTTTCAATCATAGTGAAAATGGCACATCTACAAGCTCATGATGCGTTTGTGCCGTGAGCTTGTAGATCGGATATTTTCCACTATATTTGAAATAGAGTTTACGTGGTTAATTCATAACATGTATTTTTGAGTCCCTTCCTAGGAAAGTATAATATATTTCTATTGGAAATGTAGCAGAGCGAAAGGAAAAATCTAAAAGAAAACACTTTGGAGTAGTACCGTAACCCATTTTGGCCTGACATCGACATTTAAAAAATGTCGTATAAATCATTTCTGTTTCTATGTCAGTGGTGCTCAATATTTCATGTTAAGGACCCCAAAAATGATATGTAATTGGCCACCGACGCCCATCTGAAAAGATGTTGTTCCAGGGACCCCTCGGAAGCAAAGATATGAGTTAAAAACGTTCGCTCGGAAAGAATATATATTCAAAGATTTGCGCCACGTTTTCACGATTTTTCAAAAATAGCAGACCTACAAGCTCGTGAGCTTGTAGATCTGCTATTTTTCAACAGCTAAAGTACAACATCATTCTTAAAAAAACCAAAAGGGGTTCCCTCCCAGAATGGGTTAACTCGATGGAGTACAGTACATCGTCTGTGTCGGGCAGAAAACCTCTCTTATCTCCATATTCTAACTTTTTGTGATTTCTTTTTTTTCCTCTCGTAAATTAACGCCCCTTCACTTGATCTTGCGACACCATCCCATGAAAGCATCAAAAGTATAGCAGAACCGCAAAAGCTCGAGTTTTGGCCTTGTTGTATAGATCTGCTACTTTTGAATTTGAATCCTGAAAAGTAAAGAGTTTTGGACATATGATGAGGTTTCCACCCGACGGAATCTATTTCTAAGCCTGTGGGTTTTGTGTAGGCATGTAACGATACACTCAACTCACGATACGATACGTATCACGATATGAGGTTCACGATACGATTTTTCACGATATTTTCAACACAATGATTTTCCAGACAAATGACCAGTTTTTTTTTTAATGATTTATCTTTATCTTTAGCTTTTTTCACAATTTCTATTTAACTACATTGCAAAGATAATTGCCTTCCTTGATGTATTAATGAGCATCAATAACGACCATCACCTGGTCACAGTCACAGACACATATACAGCTCCCCTCTCTCCAGGCCTCTACTGTCTCATTTCTCTCCAAAATCATGTGAATATGATTACAGCTGACATTTCTTATCACACACTAGCCCCCCCCTAAAAGAATATATAATATCGATATATCGCGATATACGATATATCGTTACATGCCTAGTTTTGTGTCATCATAACGTGCTCCAGGTGGCAGAGGTCCTGTCGGAGGACAAGTGTCGCCTGTCTCTCAGCGGTTGGTTCCACGGGCCGTCTCTGGAGCGCCCCGCCAGCCACGTGGAGACACCCGTCCCCAGGAGCCCTCACCTACCGAGAGACGTAAGATTACTTCAACCCATTCTGACCTGAGATCAGATAAAAAAAAACATCTATTATATCCTGACAGTTACATTATTAACCCATTCTGACCTGAGATCAGATTCTAAAAGTGTCTTTGATTTTTCAAAGATAGCAGACGTACAAGCTCGTGGCGCGCCACTCGGTGGCGCGCTATGAGCTTGTAGATCTGCTATTTTTCAATAGCTAAAGCACGACATGATGCTAACACCAAAAGGGGTTCCCGCGCAAAATGGGTCAAACGGATTCAGGTTGAGACTCTAGCCCATTTTAGACCTGGGGCCGATTCTAAAAATCTGAATCCTAAACATTTTTCTGAAAATTCTATGTCAGTGGTGCTCATTTGAGTTCAAAACGTTCAAATGGACAGCAAAAGTGTCCATTTGAAAGTTCTTTGTTTGTTCATTTTATTTTTGTTTTGTACAGTGTACAGTATGTGGCCCATGGTGACATAAAAGCGTCTTAATATATTACTTATTATGGCCCCAAAATCTATAAATCTCACACACTATTTAAAGCAGCCGGCGGTTCCACCCGCTGTTTTCACTTGAGCACCTGCCCCTCAAAATGTCTGTGCACGCCACTTCAAAGTTCAGTTTATGTCACGTGTGTTTTATATTCACTTGTTTGCTTGTTCTCTTCATATATTGAAGTGTAATAAATACTTAAAAACAATGATTCCCTTAAGAAATCTAAAAAAAAAATCAAATTGTTTTCAAGATTTTGCTGTCTCCGACATCCCGATCGGACCCAGAAATCTGGCATCGGTCGGGGCTCTAATGCATGCGAATGTGTATGTATGATGTATTCATGAGTTGGTTGGTGTTTGCACAGGAGACACTGCTACTGGAGTGGGTGAACCCAACGTACCTGGATATCTGCTACCAGGAGCAGATCCAGGGGGAGTTTGAGGACAGTTCTGAGATCCAGCTGAAGAACTTCCTCGTGGTAAATTGCTCCCCCACCTTTCTCTGTCTCTCTCTCGTCTTTCTGCCGTCTCTCCTGTAAATGTTCATGATAAAACGGCATGGTCTGTGTCTCATGGGAGGGCTGTGGGGCAGTTCAGAAACCCGTCCACCAGTTCACCTCATCGATGGGGGAATCCAAGCTAATAGAAACGGCAGGCTTTCTATTTCTGAAAAGTTGCAATGCAATAATTGGTACTAAGCCATCGTTCTCGCGATAATACAAATCTATAAAAAAAAGAAAAAATCTTGTTAAAAAAAAAAAAAAAAGAGTCGAAAATAATTGTGGTATTTTATCATGAACATTACTAATTATATACATTATAATTAATAAACAAAAATAATTTAAACTTCAATATTTTATTTATTTTAGAAACTCAGTTCATCTTTCACTCCACTCAATAGGGGCAATGCCCGTCGCAAGTTGAGCACGGGTTTTCTCGTATCGGGTATTCTACATAATGATTAAACAGACCCGAGGTCCGAGGTAATGGACCCTGGTACCGACCCGGGTTCCAGTGATTATGGTTTAAATCACGGATCCGGATTGGCATCAGGGGGACCCGTGAAGAGCTACTACTACTACTGTGACAATAAAATGTGGAGTTATTAGACCGTGGGTGTTTGGCCTTTTTAACCTGGGTTCTGTCACCATCAGGAGGAGAAGTTCATGGAGGTGAGCGAAGCGTTGAAGTCAGCTGACGTCCAGTGGACGAGACGAGGTCCCCCCAATAAGCGGTGAGACATTTCACTCATTTTTATCTTCCTAATGAATATATTTATCTTATTTTATTACCAAGTGGAATTGACAGCGTGTCAAGTTGGGTACTGTAGGTCACATGGATATTGATTGCTTGTACCCTGTAGGGTCTGTTCACAGGTCACAGTTCACCGAACTGTTCCCAGCAATTATTATGCAGCCAGCCAGTGTGTTTTTTGAACATTTAAAAAATGTTATATCATATCTAGATTAGATACGTATCTATTTGAAATGCTTTTTATAGGGTTTAAGTGGTTAATTAAATAAAGTTCAGTTCATGTGTATTTACTTCTTTGTTCATTATTTAAACTTTTCTTTCTCTCCACAGTTTAATATATTGAAATAATTCTATCAAAAAGTAGTTTTTTGATCAATGTTTTTGTTGAATTTTCTCAAATTGAATTCAAGATTTGTACAGTAAAGTGATGTCAACGACTCAACGTACTTGACTGTTCTAGCGCTTCTATTCTAATTTGTCTCTACCCACTTAGTTATTACATAGTCATTACTGATGCTTATTTATAAAATATAATCTCATTGTGTAAATACTTTGTGAAAGCATCGCTATTGATCCCCAACATAATCATCTCAATGATGTCCATTTTGAGGTATTTACTATTTGGTAAAGAATATTTGATTTTGTCCATATCGCCCAGCCGGCCAGCCCCACTACCAGTTCTGTGCATTGTATGGATTGGTATGACATTTAGATTTCAGGAAATCTTTGAATATATATTCTTTTTAAAGTCAACATTTGTTCCAGGGTCCCTGGAACAATAATATTTCCAGATGGGCGTCTGCGGCCAAAGACACAAAATGTTGGGGGTACATTGACATGAAACAGTTTCAGCACTACTGGTATAGCAACATGAGCTTTTCCAGAAAACTGTTCGCCTTTAGAAGACATTTGTAGAATCGGCCTCAGGTCTGAATGGGTTTAACTGTACATTACAGATTTTAACACATTTATTAACACGCTTATTTGTGTGTATTCAGATGCTACGAGACTGCGTCGCTGGATACGTTGCCTCCGTGTGTGAGTGAGTGTTGGGAGTTGCTGCGTTCGGAATCCTTCTTCCTTCTCCTGTCCAACTTCACGGGACTCAGCCTGCACTACCTCTGTCCTAACGATGACGAAGAGGTGAAGGAAGAGGAGGAGGAGGAGGAGGAGGAGGAGAGCGAACAGCAAGATGACTACACCAGGGACGGAGAAGCCACGGGGTCTGTGACAAATCCACAATCATCAAGTAAAACCAAAGACAAAGGTTTGTGTTGAGCACTTACTACGGTATGTCATGGAGAGCACGGAAGTCTGATGTCAATATCGGTAGAGGGGCGCTAAGTCCACAGGCTCCTGTGCTTTCTTATTTGCATTGTAATCCCCAAAGGGGGATTTTTAGATCGCCTCATATAAGAACTGCGTTAGAAAATTAAACAAATCTGTGGCGCCCGCTGTCGGAGTGGTCCAAGCGCATGCCACATATAGAGCGTCGCAGTCCCCCAAAACAAATAGTGTTGTCTCCTGCTTTCTTCAATCTAATGATTTGATCGGCCCAAAATATTGTGTTCATTGTCATGATTTGTCACGATCCGAGTTGGCTTTGTCCGCGGCGTCGTTCTGAAAGGGGGAGGGACTGCGACGCTCTATAGGACCCCCTGTTGTAGCCCATAAACTAGCTCTTGTAGATTTATTTTCGCTGAACATTAAACTAAAAGGATAGGAATGCTAGGTTTCACGTGAAGCATACGAGAAGACAAATAACGTCAAATAGCCGATCTAGCAGCCAGCAACGTGACAATACAGGCAAATCGGATCTTCAGGACTGACAGTCCAGTGTCCACACTTGTTATTTGCAAGTGATCAGGTTGTATTTGTTTATTTGGTCAGCCTAAATCTGCATTGGTTGATGTGCTAATAATGACATAACAACATAGGTGTGAGTAATGCTTAATTTATATTCTCAGCAAAGGTAGCAGGTCTACAAGCTCATAACGTGTCACGATGTGACACGTGTCTGGCGAGCAACACTGTCATATACGTGATTCGTATAATATATTATAATTATAAGTCAGGCTTCAGTGTCCCCGACTATCCAGACCGAGACATGTGAATCTCATTTCAAACCACACAGGAATGTGCTTCAAATTTGATCGACAAAAAAAAATCTGTTTCCTTTTTTTTGCAGTGGTAGACTTGATCAAATCGTATCAATCTGATTCCAATCTGGATAGGAGGAGGGGCAAAATGAGATTTAGCCTGCCAGTGTATAGGTGGACATAATAGCCTTGGTAGGAAAAAAATAGATACATCTGCTTTAGTGCTTATATGTACTGGCGGTGTGTGTGTGTGTGTGTGTGTGTGTTTGTTTGTTTGTCCGTGTCCCTCTTCAGAGCCCAGTGTTCCAGAATGCTCGGGGGAGCTCCGTCAGTGGTCCCACGGGGACTACACGTTGTTGCACGACGCAGAGGCGGCGAGAGCAGAGTACGCTCTGGACCTCATCCTGCCCTTTGGCTGTACGGGTCAGTTCTGCGACAATCACCCATTCACATGCTTCATGTCTTAACCCATTTTTGACTGAGGTCGATAAAAAAAAGGTTCAAAATCTTAACATTTTTCTGAGTGGTGCTCAACCTTTTTCATGTCAAGGACCCCCAAAATGATCTCTATTGGGCCACGGACCCCCATCTAAAAATAGGTCGTTCCAGGGACCCCCCAGAAGCCAATATTTTAGTTTAAAATGTTCGCTATGAAATATATATTGAAAGATTTGCACCACATTTTCACGACTTTAAAAAAATAGCAGACCTAGTACAAGCTCGTAGCGTGCCACTCGGTGGCACGCTATGAGCACCCCAATGTTGGGCACCCCAATTGTATAATATATATATATATAATATATTCTATTGTATTAACATGCTCTACCATACATATTGTTGCGAACGCAGTGAGCACTTACTATGAGACCTAGTATAAGTTATATTGTATTATACAACGGGTCTTTTCGAGGAAGCAATCTCATTGGTTGAAATAGCCATCTAGCCGTGTAAACAAGCATGATGGAACCCATAATAAAAAATCAAATCGAAACTCAGCTTGGCTGAGTTTCGCTGCTCTCCCAGAGAGGATTACTAGGCTAGCGATTGTCTAGGGACATCTTTGGTCATAGTGGGTACACAGGCCATTTAAAAAAAGCAAATATCTGAGTTATAATAAAATGTAGTTGACGTCTTACTGTTGTATAATCTAATATTACTCGCCTTTGGACCACAAGGTCACTGGTTCGATCCCGGGTGCCGCCAATGCAGTGTATGAGTAGCACGGGTGCTTGGGTTGAGGCAAGTCGTGGTTGCTGATGGTAGGTGTGGCAATCCATCTCCCAGCGGTCTAGCGCACTGTAACCGGGACAGACTCGGCTGATGCCGACAATAAGCCACTCCCGACCTACTTCTTACCATACAGATGTACTAGCCCATTCTGACCTGAGATCAGATTCATACGAGGTTTCCACTGGACACACACTGGTCTGATTAACCCATTCTGACCTGTGATCAGATTCTAAAAATGTCAGTCGTTCTTCGATTTTTCAAAAATAGCAGACCTACAAGCTCGTAGAGCGCCACTCGGTGGCGCACTATGAGCTTGTAGATCTGCTATTTTTCAATAGCTAAAGCATAACACCAAAATGATTTCCCGTTCAGAATGGGCTAGTTATACAGTATGTGAGCTTGTATATATCATTTTTGATTTATTGTCTTACGTAAATCATCTCTTCTGGTTTGTTTAAGAACTACTGTATTATATTATGATATGATTCCTGAACATTGTTTCTCTCTTAGACTGGCAACCAGAGTTTGGAGGCTTCACGTCTTATGTCGCTAATGAAGAAGATGAGGAGGTGAGTGTGACCCACTTGAACCCTGTTTTATGCACAACATTTTCACTATTTGTGAAGATACAAATCTAAAAAGAACAACACAAAAAAACTCATTCACAATGCCTTGTGAGCTTGCAGATCTATTGACACTATTTTAGACATTTGCTTGTCAAAACATCTTGAAAATGTCAGAAGAATGTTTGATTATTATAGTAATTTGATTCCATAGAAATCAGCATGTCTCGTGTCCTGCATCAAAAAACACCTACCAAAACATTGTAATTTTACATATCGTGTTAAGTGCGTAGGACACACGGCGCCAGCGTGTGGTGACTCATTTCACGCTGTTTCACAAATTACATATTTAGGACTTGGCCCTAGCAGCATTTTTTCATTTGTGAGATTTCATTTAGCTTTAATCCATGAGTATATGACGGTATAAATGGCCCCTGTGTGTGTGTGCTCATGGTGCGTTGTTGTGATTTGACTCGTACAGCTCCTGACAGTTCATCCCGAGGACAACTCACTGGCCCTGGTCTACAGAGACAGAGAGACGCTCAAGTTTGTCAAACACATCAACCACAGAAGCTCCGTTCAGTCGCCCGACAAGGCGGGCTCCCGTAGAAAACATTATGACTTTTCTTTTGTCTATTATGAATAAAAAAACTGTCTTTAACACTTGGTTGACATCGTCGTTCGTGAGACCTCTCCTCCACCCGCGACAGTGGTTCTCAACAGTTTCAGGCGACCCCCCCAAAATAAATAAATAAATAATAAAATAATCATATTTTAATTGGGGTTGAACACTATTATCTGCCAACCCTCCTGCGTTCTGCAAGAGACTCCTTTTAGTTGACCATTTCTCCTGTGCTGCTCCTGTGCCAGAATTTCTCCTGCGCTTCTCCTGCGTTTGGGGGATTTCACACTTTTTTGCGTGGCGGTCAACCCGGTCAAACCTCTCTCTCTCTCTCTCTCTCTCATCAATGAAAGAGTGGGAATGTTATGCTGCGTTCATACGGGCAGACGCAAAGACCACAAGTGTGGAGCAGCCGTATCATTGCGTCATGTCGCTGGCTTCCATTGACAATGAATGGTAGACTGTATCTTTGCATCGTCATGTCGCTGTGCTTCCATTGACAATGAATGGTAGACTGTATCTTTGCATCGTCATGTCGCTGGCTTCCATTGACAATGAATGGTAGACTGTATCTTTGCAATGTCATGTCGCTGGCTTCCATTGACAATGAATGGTAGACTGTATCTTTGCATCGTCATGTCGCTGGCTTCCATTGACGATGAATGGTAGACTGTATCTTTGCATCGTCATGTCGCTGTGCTTCCATTGACAATGAATGGTAGACTGTATCTTTGCATCGTCATGTCGCTGTGCTTCCATTGACAATGAATGGTAGACTGTATCTTTGCAATGTCATGTCGCTGGCTTCCATTGACAATGAATGGTAGACTTTATATTTGCATCGTCATGTCGCTGGCTTCCATTGAGAATGAATGGTAGACTGTATCTTTGCGTCTGCCCGTGAACGCACCGCTATTCTTTTACTCTTGCTTTTCATGTACAGTAGCCTATATTAGGCTATGTCTGGATAAAGTCCAGTCCCACATACAGTGTAGTAGGCCTACACATAACACTCATGTATCTAAATTGTAATTGAATGCAATTATGAAGAGATAGTCACTTTTTAAGTAATTAGTGGTTATTATTAAAGATGGCTCTTGTATTGCTTCAGTCGTCAAATCAATTTCTGTAGATCTACTGTACTTTTAGCTTCTTTTTTTTTTAATGGATCCTATGTTCGTAAAGCCTGATATATTATATATAAACTCCCCAAATCCACCAGAATACAGAAATGTTCTAATTTGTTCTACTTTGTTACAAATTTGGTGTACCCCCCCTTGAAAAACAAAAATTCTCCTTTTTATCTGATGGTCTGAGGTTGGTAGGTAGGCTATGGTTGAACATGGAGTTGAGACGTTCAGTTTAGTTTGACTTGGTTCCACAGATTCATTCTGTAAAAATCACTCGGCTATCGGCTATTTTCAGAATGTTTGCCTCTTTCTTATATTATTTGACAATTTGGTCAATGTTTGACCAATTTGTTGATTTGATTTCTTTCTCTTTTTTTAGGTATTAAAAAGTCTTAAAAGTTTTGGATTACTTAGGCCTACTGTATTATTCCGCAATGTCACGTTTTGCGTTTTGTGCAAAAAAAAATGTGTTTCAAAAAATATATAAAAATGGTACTTTCAAAGTAAAAAAAACCAAACAATAGCAGATCTACAAGCATACTTCACAAAGCGTTGCGATGCAACCTGTATCTTTTGAATAGCCAAAGTATATAAAATATGGTTAAAGTGGTTAAAATGATTGTGATGCTATATTTACTAATTTTGCTGAGGACCCCCTGGTACCCCCTCAAGGACCCCTGGGGGTCCCCGGACAGTCAGTGGCCTCATAGTAATTGATTATGACCACAGTACATACGTTACAATGCTGTATTTGAAGCCAAATTGTTCCTGTTATATTTCATACAAACTGTAGCAAAGGCAAAGGCCCGGGTCTGTGCGACCTTTACCTTTACTACAATTTATATTAAATATAACTGTTTTATTCTTTACATCATGAATGGATAGCCGAAACGTCTATCCATTCATGATGTATGTAAATAATAAAACCATTAAAATGCAGTCTTTATTACGACGTTGATTTTAAGCAGGTAACGCACCATAAGTCAGAGCGCAGTGGTCACAAGAAAAGTTGTATTTCATATAAACACGCTGTCTTGGTAACACTGTCTCATAGAATAATGTTGCAATTTGCACCTGGGGAATACACAGATTACTTGATTTGGGAGCTATGCTTTCTAGCCATCTTTGGCGCCACCTGGTGGACACACAATAATGCTCGCAGTGTGAGTGTGCCACCATGGTGCCACTCCACTGCTGGCACAGTGATGACTAGTGTCTGCAGATTATGTTAAATATTTTATTGAGAGATAAATGTCATGCTGTCTGCAGATTAAATCATTTATTTTACAAGAGCTAGGTCACTTTACACAACAATGGGACCATGCCAGCCAATCAGATTCTGAAAACCAGATGCTGAAAATCAATCATTCAATCATCAATCAATCAATTTGATTGATTGAATGATTGATTTCCCGGCAATTGAATCAATCAGTCAGTCAGTCAGTCTGTGACTGTGTATGTTTTGATGCCCATCGTATTTAAAAAAGAAAAAGCACTTAATAATAATAATAATAATAACAACAATAATAAATAATGAATAACATGAATGGATAATTCATTTGGGGTTAGGGTTTTAAACACATTTAAGCATTTTACACACTACCGAAAATAACAAAAAAGGTTGTGGTGTAGTCAGTTTTACACAAATCACAAATTTGGCAGTGTGGGTATCTTGTAAAACATAGCTCTTTATTATTATTGTGCGCGACACCGTGATACTAACGGAGTATAAATACGTCTCGAGGCCTCCAGCCACTTCCTTCCCGTCAGTCGGCACGTTCCCTCTCCACCAATCAGAGCGTGTCTTGACTCCACCGCCAGCCAATCACAGGCCGGGAAACCCCTCAGTGGGTGGGGCGTGAGCTTTCAGGAGGAAGCCAAGGAAAGCAACACACACCGAACAATAAGTTAAAACTTTCTTCTAAAAAGGTAAGATTCGTTAAAGAGGTTAAGTGTGGCGCTTGGTTATTTAATGTAACTAATAATAACCATTCAAAGATATCGCATACAGGACAGAATGATATGGTAGAAAGAAAACACGTTTTGAGGGTTTTTCTTTTTTGTTGTGTCCCTTTTTCTTTGTATACAGTTGTTTATACACTTAATTGGTGTTGTTTTAATTGTTGTGAGGTAGTGGTTTAGCATAAATGGGTCTATAGTCTAGAACAGTGGTCCTTGAGGGGGTTCCAGGTGGTCCCCAGCTAAATGATGGAAAGTTGGACCTTAGTTTAAAAGTCTCTTGAGAGTGTAAAATGAAACCAAATGCACCCGAAGAGTGAAAATATTGTTAAACATCTGCATTACTTAATGAATGTACAAGTGGACTACACAATTAGAGCATGTAGAAGTTTTGTTATTTTGATCAACGGTTGCCTGTTATCTTTTCTATGGTACCAACATCAATACAGCATGATGGAATTGTGGACAAAATTGATAACAACATATTGAGGTTAAACGTCATCAAATGGTGGTCCGTGGCTCAAATGCCGGATAAATAATGGTCCTTGATATGAAAAGGGTTGAAAACCACTGGTCTAGAGAGCAACATAACAAGTAGCTGTCATGAAGTCATGAACATAATACAACTATAAAACTGTCCCAACTCTGACTGCCTGCCTGGCATCTGAAATGGTACCAAACTGCCATGATGCAACTAAGTGTAAGTCCTGCTATTACCAGAGACGTTTGGCTTTTTGTTAGCTGAAATTTAAATCAGTAAACTTAAATCCCCCCCCCCCCCCCCCCTTACATCTCTGGGACCCCTAATCCTTCACTGTGCAAATCCTCAGTTTTAATAAGATAATTGAGAGTATACAAAACAAAATGTAACCAATTAGGTCCATTCGGTTCCATTTTGACACCATTTTGGTTTCTTTAAACTATCCTTTATCTGGGGGCTGGGAGGACCGGACCCCCCCCCCCCCCCCCCCCCCCCTCGCATTGAGAACCATACAAGCTGCATAATGTTTTAAGCTTTTGATGATGACATATTTTAATCCTCATAATACAGCTGGGGGGGGGGGGGGGGGGATGCTTAATCTCACCACTACCACCAGTAAACACTTCTAGAATATACTATAGTGGAGACATATGAGATTCCTGTAAAAGGCCCCCGGTGTAAATTATGAAGTGTATTAACGTGACATGCGGAATAATACAGTATGTAATCCAGATGATGCTCGAGTAGTCGTCTGCACGCATCGACAGCCACACGGAGTTGACTGACCCCAAACACCAGCATTGTGGGATGATGTTATAGACTCAGTCAGTCACTGGTTCAGACTCAGAGTAGAGAGGGGGGGGGGGGGGGGGGGGGGGGGGGGCTGTGATTAAATGTGAATTTATGTAATGAATGATTGGAGGGGAGGGACAGGGTTCAAGGTACAATGAGGATTGAACAATGATGGACTGTTAACTCTGGATAAAAAAAATCTGTTGGGAGTTATTTGTTCACATCCACTGTGTGTGTGTGTGTGTGTGTGTGTGTGTGTGTGTGTGTGTGTGTGTGTGTGTGTGTGTGTGTGTGTGTGTGTGTACATTATGTATGTGTCTATATATGCATGCACACACACACACAGTATGCAATACGTTTAGGGTTAGGCATTATTTTACTGAGGTTACATTTTTGTGACTTATCTGACAAAACAAAGGGAGGCGAGCCCATGTGGATCAACCAATCGGGTAACACAGTGGTTTTCAACCCCTTTCATATCAAGGCTCATTATTTATTCTGCATTTGAGCGCTAGGTTAGGGATATTAACAGTTAATAACTAATCGAATTCATCGAAAAACGTCTCTGCTTTTGCATGTGATGTGACTGACTAGAGACGGTGCACTTTTCATTTAATTCTATTTCTCATACAAAGATGCCGTTGCCTGGCTCCGTATCGCAAATGGTCAAATAACTATTTGATTAAGGAATATTATATGCCTTTTCCTATTCTTTCTGTATATCAGCAAAGTGTAGATTTATTGAGGGAAGTGAGGATTCTCAGATCTTTTTTTAAACGCTGCTTATCAACTAACCGGATAATCAAAACTTATCGACTATTATCAACTCAATATCAATTAATGCATTCATCGATAATTCCCATCCCTAATTTGACACAATTCCATGCTTTTGGCAAATGTCGATCAAAATAACAATTCTTCTACATTCTCTAGTTGTGTAGACTTCTTGTAAATGAAGTAATGCAGATGTTTAACAATAATTTAACGTAAATTCAAACCAAATAGACCTGTATAGGTCCATTTGGTTTAATTTTACGCTCTCAAGAGTTAAATATCTATAAGGGTCAATTTGGTTACCTGGGGTCCACCTGGAACTGCCCCAAGGACCACTGGTTGAAAAACAACGGGCTATCGGCTCACCCCAAACACAAGCATCACTGCACAGCACTGCACACAGAATGACAGTGGCATTTTTGTTCTGTCATTTTGGCATGATGTCCTTTTTGCACTTCCAGGAGGACAACAACATCCTGTGTCTGCTAAAATGTACAAAAAATAAAATGGCCAAGTATTCAGTTAGAGAAGGTGACATGTTTTGATGTCATGTCTATGTCACCTCTGTAAAAGCATGGGCATTCTGCAGTGAGGCTGGAGTAGAAGAGTTTAATTAGGTTTGTCCAGATGGAATCTTGCATGATTCTATCGTGCAAGATAAGATTGTTGCTTGCCAAAAAAGAACAGATCTACAAGCTATAGCTGACGATGCCGATCTGTTCCTTTCGGGGAATTTGACACACGCGTTCCACACCACCACCACAGGGAGTGCTGTGCCCGGTGTGTCAATCGGATCGGTGGTTGTATTGTCCAGAACCGGCACAAAAGCCTCTGCCCCGTAGCCTGGCTCCAGCCCTGAATCGCTACCATTAAAAAATATATATGTCTGGGACGAGTGTCCGAGTGTCAGGCTACTCTGCCCGGGGCTCATCATCTTATGGCATCCAGGCATCAACATAATATGGAGCTGACATCACAATGGTGTTCTGACATCTACATGTGCTCCATATTTGGGCATGCCTGACAAATAACTCCATATATATGGGCATAAAAGGGACTCAGACATAATAACTGGGTGTTATTCGCTCCAAGTAGGCCAGTGACCAATGGGTACCGCTCAAAGTGGGGTCTGGGGATCCGGGGGGGGGGGTGGGCGTCCTTCCTTGACATTAATTAGTTAGAGAACCACTGGTGTACTCTGTAATGTCAATATTCTAATATTCTTATCAGTGTCTGCTGCTAAGAAAGTGAACTTCACAGAGGAGATGAATCGTCGTCGTGCTCTGCACTCTCCATACTGTATGTTCAGATTTCTAGCCTACCGTATCCAGAATAGAGGGTATGCGCGTGACATCATCATCATATCCCCGGAAGTTTTGCGGGAACGGCACATTCCTATGTACTGTAGTATGATGAAACGTATATTTTCTAAACATTTGTTTCATTCTGGACACTCGGTTTTTCATGACGGTGCCGCAAATGGCAGATCTACAATGTGGACGCAGCATTTGAGCACTGTTATGTTGTTACCACAGCAAGATGCAACCAATACAGATCTAAGGCATTGATTGATGTGTAGAGTAGACAGTCGATCCCTTAGATCTCCAATGTTAAATTCTCAATGTTGGGACCGGAGACCCCCAGAACTCTCAGAGTTCAATCAACATTACACTAGAGGATTTCTATTGTGTACTAGATTGGGATCCTAGAGATAAAGAAAAATATGAAATGGGGCTGGCTAGCAAATGCATATCGGACTCGGGGGGGGGGGGGGGGGGGGGGGGGGGTCCCTGAAATGAATAAAAGGTTGAGAAACCTATAGCTATTTGTGAAATAGGGGTGGGCGATATGGAAAAATATAATTATTTAGTATCACGAATGATACACGATATTATTTATCACAATATTCTTCATGCAATTTTTAGGGTTACAAGGTAACAGAAACCAAAAGAAAAAGGAGTAGTAACAGTTTAGACCAAAATACTTTACCGTCGTACTACCGTCGTTCTACAAAAGTATAAATGTAGGTATAGAACTGCAAATCATAGAATGTGCATTCACTGTATCACGATATATACGATATCTCTGAATATAGTATCACGGATTCACAATACGATATTTATCACCATATCGAGCACCCCTGTTGTGAAACAAAGCCTGAAAAAACAAAAACACAGCCTTCTAACTTTGACAAATTTTGCACATTTTAATTTAGTTGTATTCATTGTCCTTAATTGTGCCCTTGCGACACCTGTGTGTTCAACCCAGCATTAAATGCTCCTCAACATTTTTTGTCTTCGAAATTGTCAATGAATTTCATCATAGTTCTTTTGCTTAGTTTTTGTCAGTGAAATAAGGTAGTCGACACAAATGTTTCGCCAAAGTTTTACTCGGAGGAATGAACGGTGTCCTGAGCGAAGCCTTACTGTAATATATACCGACTCATAACGTGAATCCTAGACTTGGCACCTTGTGAGAGGGAGGAATGGCTCTGTGGTAACTCTGAAAGTTGGCTCAGAGGAGCTGACAAATCTGGGAGCTGGTGACAGCTGACAGGGCCCGATGACTTTAGAATCGCTGTTAAGAAGGCACTCTGGCAGTTTGATGGAAGAATTGGCCAACGTTCAATATACATCATCAGGGGGAAAAGGAAGGATCTGTCTTCTGTGGGGAATCAGAAAGCAGGGGAACTCTTGACACTATACTGGGGGAGAGTAGAGGGAAGTCTGGACGTTTTGTTGACGGTAGAAAAGCCTCCCCGATGTCTCCGTGAGTGGCGTGGCGAGAAAGGCGCCGGGAGCTTTGCTTTTTGCGAGTTCTTTAACGGCACGCAGGAGTCTAGCTGTTTGTGAAGAGAGACGTGAAGAACCTTAACAAAACCCATTCCACGAACGACTCGCATACTGTGTGTGTCCGTATAGCTAATCTGGATCAGCACCAGATTTCTTGTGCACACTGCCAGGAAGCCATAGATGTACTACCTATACTAAATGTGTTCACTGTCACATTGTTTTAAACTTTAT
The DNA here is from genome assembly GCF_963924005.1 of Protomyctophum bolini. Taxonomy (NCBI): domain Eukaryota; kingdom Metazoa; phylum Chordata; class Actinopteri; order Myctophiformes; family Myctophidae; genus Protomyctophum; species Protomyctophum bolini. Next base: position 54,506,313 of record NC_137862.1, on the reverse strand, counting down.
TTTTTCTTCTTCTTTTTTACATTTTAATTTCAATTTAATTTCATAATGGAAATCAATGGTGTTCTGATCGGACTGAAACCTTGCCTAAATTTAAGAGTCATAGAGGGCAGTCAGAGTGGCTTCCATTTCTAAATTAGTAGATTCTCAAACCTTTTCATGTCAAGGGGAACACCAAATGAATGCTTATTTGGCCCACGACTGAACCGCCATTTGAAATAATGTTATGCCAGCAGTCCAGCACCCCCAAAAGAGAATCTACAAGCTCACAAGCGCTATACAAGCTAGTGAGCTTGTAGATTGGCTATGTTCGAACTAAAAGTTCTAAACTTTTCCTCATTTTGCTTGGAGGGGGACCCCCTGGAACACCCTCATGGACCCTTAATTGGACCCCTTCTGAGAACCACTGCTCTCTAAAAGGGCCATGTCTGGCAGTCCAAATAAAAAAAAAGTTGTGACATTATTTATTTATTTTGTTTAAAAATAAGTGTATAAATTATTAGCTCTAGTAATCATTACTAGAGCGTTAGTTCAGTAACTGCCCCCCCCCTCCCCCCCACACTCTCCGGCTTAGTAAACAGAAAAAAACATGTTCAGTTAGGGATAGATAAATAATTTCATCCGATGCAGCAGCACTCTATAGCAGTCCAGCGGGACTCCTACTGGATCACTGCCCCTTGCACTCCCTCTCATCCAGCATCAGTCCGGAGCCAGTGGCTGCGGGGACATTATTTTGTGTGTGGGGGGAGGAGGAGGAGGACTCACATTGTTTTATTAGCATGGCTGACACCTCGATCGAGTTGAGAGACTGCAGTTAATTTACTGCACGTATGTGTATGCAGCCAGCCAATACACCATGGCATGCACCAGTCAGTGCCGAGAAATAAATAAATAGACCAGGCATCCCCCCCCCCCCCCCATAGTGCGGGGACATTCAGACCCAAATGACCCCCCCCCTCCCCTCCGACGCCTATGTCCGGAGCGCTGCTAGCTCCGCTGTCATGTGTATCATGGCACACCTCCTATCTGTGCCTCGGCTCCCTCCTCCCCTGGCTCCACACAGTGCCACAGTTCACTCCAGCTATACCAGGTTTGGGTGCCCCTTGTCTGACTGACACACTAGTGCCCAAACCAGCCTCACCCCCTTCTCTCTCTCCCCTGACCTTGGCTGTGACCCCCGCGGCAAGCCTCTTTCAGGCTGTTATAGAGGTGCACGTTTCTGATGTTTTTCCTCCCATGATGTGACATTGAAGTGCCATTCATTTGTTGTGTAGGATGATCCATCCACAGCCTTTTTATTTCCTGCTGTACACTGAGCTGTCCATGTCTCTTCTCTGCCCCCCCCGTTACTGATTCTACTGTATAGCCAAGGTACAGCTATGTACTTCTTTATTATTATTGATAAATGGTTTTCCCTTTGATATCGAGGTGGTTTATCTCTTGCCAGAAGTTGAACTGTATAGGCTACCTCGATACATTGATATAAACAAAAACATTATACAAAAAATAGTACCTAATCTTCATAATAAAGAGAAAAACGGTAATGCTGGTCATATGCAACGTTGCAAACTGCATTTAACATGCTTCATCCCACAATGGTTATTGTCTCGCTTCAAAACAATAATAATATGGTTTTCGGGTGATATGATGCAGATTTTGTGCATATACAGTGTATTGTGTGCACTTTTTTTATATATAATCTATATATTGACATTTTTGAATAGGTTTGATCATTTCTTATTTCAACCCAAATCTTCTCTTCTGGGGTTGGTTCCCTGACACAAACCATTTTCAGATGGGGGTCCGCCGTGGCCAAATACATATCAATTTGCAGGTCCTCGACATGAAACCACTGCAATAGCACACACGGACACGCGTTATTCAGCTCAAAACGGAAGATTTGTCTTTGTGTGCACGAGCAGAACATCTGTGCGCAGCCAATGAGACAAACTGCATTAATTAACATGGGAGCGGAAGTATAGCAGGCGACGTCCGCGCGCGTAAGCTTGCGTTCTGTGCGTCACTCCGGCTTCAGAGATTATTTATCGCGGCACACTTGAGCAGCTGTGGGGACAATCATTTCTTATTTTGAGCATCATCAGACAATGTGTTTTTGTTTAATGTATTCTTTGTCATCGGGTGGAAACCTTGTATGTCCGAAACTGTTACTTTTCAGAGAATGGAACAAAGAACCTGTGTTCCAATGGAGTTATTAGTCACGAGCTCCTTTTTAACACTTGGCAGTGAGTGGTTAAATATTTACAGGCACACGTAACAATTTGTCAACCTGAGTCCCTGTTTTGGCCATGCCATTATAGAAGGAAACATTTTCTCAGATATAGCCGTATCACTTTTATTCAAGTGCGGCCCGTTGTGAGCTTGTAGATATTAAAGATTGTATGCTTGCTACAGTGAAGTATAAAAGTCACACCCGTGTGAAGTGAAGGGGCGCTCTCGTCATCATACATCATCTCATTCCGGCCGATTTGAATTTGCGTCCTCACCTTCGTTCGTCTTCAATGTTTGTCAATGTGTTTATGGTTTACGGCACTCAAAGCTGGCCATTCATTGTCAATGGCATTTCATGTTTGTGTCGGCGGGAACAATGACGTAAAACTGGCCATTCATTGTCAATGGCATTTCATGTTTGTGTTAGGACAATGTTTGTGTTTTTTTACGCACACCCTCAAAGTTGGACATGTAATTTCCTATGCTGCTGGTTTTTGTTTTCGTATTGTACTGTCCTTCTTGTTTGTGTATCTAATGGTTGTCTGTATATGTTGAGTATGAACCAAGACAAATTCCTATCAACTTGTTGACATGGCAGATAAATGATTGAATCTTGAATCTTGAATCTTGAATTAGCAACCCTCAAAATTAGGGCCCTGATTTATGGGGGATAAGAAAACAAAAGAAATGTGAAGATACAAGGTTTCTGCCTGACAGACACTTAGTGACGATTCTATTCCATGTTGTGGTCTAGAGAGAATGGCAGACCAGACTGTGGAGCAGCATCACCGGCCCTGGGCAGGATGTGCGGTCTTGTTTCTGCAGTCGTCGTGCCCCTCGGTGAACCTGCTCTCCCTCTACAAAGACCAGCACGGGAAGTTCATCGTCTTCAAAGTCATCAAGCTCACACTGACAGGTACCGTGAAAAAGCCCCGGACGTTCAGCCTACGTACGCTACTTGGCAGCATGCTGAATCATGAGAGTTGTATGTTGTTTGCTTTTTACAGAATAGTATTTGTTGTTGTGTAAAGCTTAAAGGCGCAGTGAAACGGAAATGGTGAACAACATGAAAATGGTGTTTCCACATGAAACACCGGTCTGAAGTTTCTGAACCAATCAGAGTGTCGCATCCCTTCAGGCGATGGGACGGTAGCTAGGGACGGTGGCTAATGCTATGCGCAACAGCGTGGTGTTGTTTGTTTATAAATCAGACGGTCGCCCAGCACAACCAGTTTACTGTTATGTGGCTTATTTCTACCCTATAATGTTTTCAGAAACATATTTTAGCGTGATGATTAAGTTGAAACCGAGTAATACACTGTCTGAATGTTATCTTGAATGGAAATAAAAACGGAGTAATCTGTAATCAGAAGCAGCTGTGTTGCATGGATGCGCAGACATGGGGAATTAAACATGTGAGCTTCATTTTTATTGGCTTTTATCGATGTGTACCTCTACACGTCATCACGCAGCACGTTTTCGTTTTAATAAATAAATAATACAATCGTTTTTATGGACCTTTGATATAAAAACACACAGAAATGAGAATTTTCCAATTTTTTTGGCATCCATTGTTAGGTATGCCCATATGATGACCACGGATATGGTCTAAAAGTGTGAAAAACTTATTTTTTATTTCACTGCGCCTTTAAAAAAAGGTTTCAACCTGGCGCCCCTATTTTGGCCATGACTGACATTGTAGTACCGAAGTGTGACGTCAAAATAACACGTCCCCCTGGGTCACGGAAGTGTTTTTCCCATTCAGAAGCCCAGAAACTTCACGTCGTCGTATAAGAACTGCAATTTGCATGTCTGTCCAGGGTCTGCATCTCATTGGTGGGCTGTGTGGACAGCGGGAATTGCTGCTTGTTACATGAACAGTAGAGTTTGTGTGTCTCGTGTGGGTCGGGAACCTCTTTTGGTGTTTTGGCCCCTCAAGACGGGAATACCCTTTTGATGTTTTTGCCCTTCAATATCAGGACGGGAATACCTTTTGGGGTTCTTGTTGCTATGTACAGTGTATAGCAACATAAAAATGTTGTGTTTTTTGAATAAATATTAGATTTCTTTTCCCAGGAAACTTTTGAAGGTGTTTTTAGAATCAACCTCAGTTCTAAATTGGTTATAGTCCACTTGCCAGAATGTGAACCCAGGGCATGTTGAGTACACCAACGTTTTATGTTAAAAAATGTTGAGTACGGGTCCCCAACATGTATAAACTGCCGGATGCTAACTTGCATATGTTGGAGCAATTTTCATAATTGGCATAATATATGACCATACCATTAACAACCTATAGAAGGCAAAAGATTCAAAATGTCATCATGCTTTATGTAGCATGTGACATGTCAAACTAGGGGGTTTTCATGTTGCTGAATACATTCCAACTGAATACATTCCAACTCAAAAAGAACATTCATTGGGGCTAAAAACGGCCATAACATTACAGTACAGTCAAACACATATAGGGCTCAATTTTCGTCACCGCTAAACCCCTTATCCCTAAACTTCTTTGCCTTTTTTTTTACTATTTTGAAAAACATTTTTGAATAGTTCAACTAGCCAATCTAAATTGACACGTTGTGAGCTTGTAGACTGGCCATTTTAACTATTCAAAAATGTTTTGCAAAATTGTAAAAAAAAAAAGAAGAAAAAAGGCAAAGAAGTTTAGGGATGAGGGGTTTAGCGGTGACGAAAATGGAGCCCTTAGTCCAAAAAACGATAGCACAAAAAAGTCCTTGTGGTCTTGTTTCCATTTAGGCCCTATGCGATCAATTCATGGACATTCATAGACATGACATGAACGGTAACAACAAAATCATCACTGGGAGAAAAAGAAAAATCTGCATTTCGCCCGCCACAGACTCCGCAGGCGGACTCGCCGGCTACGAGATCCTGAAGCTGCACGACGCCGACCCCCTGCTGGGCGTGGAGGTGAAGTTCGTGGACGTGTGGGCGTGCCAGCGCTTCCTGGAGAGCTACGGCTCGGGCGCCGTCCAGCAGGCGCTGTCCCAGCACGCCTGCCGCCTCCTCGGCGACGCCGTTCCGCTCGACTTCACCGTCGTCGCTCGGCTGAAGGCCAGCGCGCACACGCTGGACGACTGCCTGGACGACCTGGGGCTCTGTCTGCAGCACATCCACTGCTCACAGGTAGAGTACTATAGAGCTCTGTCTGCAGCACATCCACTGCTCACAGGTAGAGTACTATAGAGCTCTGTCTGCAGCACATCCACTGCTCACAGGTAGAGTACTATAGAGCTCTGTCTGCAGCACATCCACTGCTCACAGGTAGAGTACTATAGAGCTCTGTCTGCAGCACATCCACTGCTCACAGGTAGAGTACTATAGAGCTCTGTCTGCAGCACATCCACTGCTCACAGGTAGAGTACTATAGAGCTCTGTCTGCAGCACATCCACTGCTCACAGGTAGAGTACTATAGAGCTCTGTCTGCAGCACATCCACTGCTCACAGGTAGAGTACTATAGAGCTCTGTCTGCAGCACATCCACTGCTCACAGGTAGAGTACTATAGAGCTCTGTCTGCAGCACATCCACTGCTCACAGGTAGAGTACTATAGAGCTCTGTCTGCAGCACATCCACTGCTCACAGGTATACACATGGAGCTCTGTCTGCAGCACATCCACTGCTCACAGGTAGAGTACTATAGAGCTCTGTCTGCAGCACATCCACTGCTCACAGGTAGAGTACTATAGAGCTCTGTCTGCAGCACATCCACTGCTCACAGGTACACACATGGAGCTCTGTCTGCAGCACATCCACTGCTCACAGGTATACACATGGAGCTCTGTCTGCAGCACATCCACTGCTCACAGGTATACACATGGAGCTCTGTCTGCAGCACATCCACTGCTCACAGGTATACACATGGAGCTCTGTCTGCAGCACATCCACTGCTCACAGGTACACACATGGAGCTCTGTCTGCAGCACATCCACTGCTCACAGGTATACACATGGAGCTCTGTCTGCAGCACATCCACTGCTCACAGGTACACACATGGAGCTCTGTCTGCAGCACATCCACTGCTCACAGGTACACACATGGGGCTCTGTCTGCAGCACATCCACTGCTCACAGGTACACACATGGAGCTCTGTCTGCAGCACATCCACTGCTCACAGGTACACACATGGAGCTCTGTCTGCAGCACATCTACTGCTCACAGGTACACATGGGGCTCTTGTCTACACGCAGTGGTTCCCAAAGTGGGGTCCTTGAGAGAGTTTAATCTACAGCATTTTTTTTCTCACCAAGCGGTAAACAATCCCAAGTCATACATACAGTAGTGCAGTATCGACCGCTGATATGAACCTTTATTGTCCCCTCGGCGCAAGCCCGGCACCACGTGAACTCCACCGTTCATGAGATGGAATGGTCACTGCACCCCATCGAACTTTCTGATGCTGTTTTTTTCCCCCCAGTATGGGGGAAGAATTGAAATATGTAATCCTTGGCTTCTGTTGCGTGTAAAAAACTATAACGGCAATACAAAGCAGTTGTCCTCAAAACTCGCACCTCGGCGGTTCTTGAGCATGTTCATGTCAAGAGGTCCATCCACAAGTTCTCAACGCATCACACCGATGAAAACAAATACACTTTTGAATATAAACAGTGTAAAATGATGCCATGTTAACACATTTAGCTGGGGAGTGGGGACCCCCTTAGTACCCTTTCAAGGACCCTTGGGGGGGGTCCCAGGACCCCACTTTAAGAACCACCACTGTTCTGTAACGCATCCGCGCTTCACAGGTGGGAACCGGAGCAGTGTGCGGCGTGCACTGCTTGTCACCTTCATGCCTGAGTTAGACTCGGTCTGCACGGCCTGGCTGTCACGCACCGAAAATAGGACATGCATCATCTTTGTGAAATCGCGCGCACACACACACACACACACAAACACACACACACACACACACACACACACACACACACACACACACACACGCATACATACACGTTGGTATTACTATACCTATGAGTACATCCGGGCAGCTCAGTCGGACTCGGTAGAGCTCTCTCGCCTTTGGACCACAAGTCCATGGGTTCGATCCTCATGGGCACCGCCAACTCAGTGAATGAGTAGCACTGCTTGGTGCAGCAAAGTCTTAAGCTGGGCATAACGGGGCATAACCAGTAAGCAGGAACTGGGGATTGGCAATGAAGGACCGGGAAGTCTGCCGTGATATTGTGAAATCCACGATCTCGACCGCGGTCGAAAAATGATGATGATGAACTCTTCACCCCCAACCCCCTAAACTTCTAAAATATCTAATAATCCTAAACCTAACCCCAACCTGAATCTTTTCCTAATTGTAAACCTGCCTCTAAAAATAAATTATATAAACAATTAAACAAACATTTATTTTGTGGGGTACAAGACAATTGTCCTCACAATGTCTATTGTTCAAATTCTACTATACTTCTACTATACTTACAAATATTTGATCCTCACAACACAAGTATAGTAACAAGTGCGTGTGTGTGTGTGTGTGTGTGTGTGTGTGTGTGTGTGTGTGTGTGTGCGCGCACACACACACGCAAACACACACCTGACCAAACGCAGCCCTAATTTCATCCTTTTTCATATCTGTTTATTCTCACTTTTTGCAGATTAAAACATGTTGTTGTTATTACTCGCCTCTATTGTAAAGTATTTATTCGCAAATTGGGGAATTATTATTTAAAAAACACTAAACACTTAAGTGTAAAAGTACCTTTCATTTTCATTAATTAAGCCTGGTTTATACACCACAAATAGCAGATCTACAAGCTCTCGATCGGCTGTTTCCATGTGCGACGCTGCCGTGCAAATAGGTGTAAACCAGGCATTACTGGGCGTACGCGAATCAATGTTACATTGGATACTTTGTTAGCTCTCATTAGACGTCTACAGGCCATAACATGTCCTTTCATTAGTTGATGTCTGTGAACGGGTTGGACCCTGGACAACATATACTTCAGTCCTGAGGGGCATGTCAATTATCATTCAAATTCAATTGGTTGTGGATAAAATAATTTGCCGTGGTCTCTGACATTTACATAAAATACATGTTCAGGTGGGAATAACCCGTTCGTTCGTCAGCTTCAATGTCATATTGTTCCATTTGTTCCAGTTTTTATTTATTCATTTGAATCACTTCCAATTACGACGTGTTATCCTGTATCGTGTCCGATTCCGCTCTCCTGAGTGGATGAAATGGGTATCCTGGACTGGAAATTGCATTTTATGTTTAGAGCCGAAGAGATGTTTAATGAACAAACGCTATAGCAGCAGTGATTACTATCGGAATATAGAGATATTTAACACGTATTAAAACAAATCTTTAAAAGTTGATACTTGACTGACACGCACACACACACACACACACACACACACACACACACACACACACACACACACACACACACACACACACACAGATACACATTCTTATTATTGGGTGTTGTTGTGTTCTCCCCATGGGCTACGCTATTTCACTTCAAGGGAAAAGGCCCCGCTCTACTCAGACAGTCTTACATATAGTTCCAGGCGTGTGCTATGGGTGCAGATTCCAAATGAACACATATGGAGAAAATGAATTAAATCCGCAACTTCCAGTCGATTATAAGAGTCTTTATTAAAGGGACTCTTCACCCTTTTTGCTAAAAAATATATGTTAATGACGTTTAGGAGCTTTAGAACACTTTCCTGGGGGTCTTTATGTGTGTAATATGTGGTTTTAGCTATTTTAGATTGTAGCAGTGAGCCTGTTGTCTCTGATGTCATGGACACTGGGCTCACTTCCTTCCTGGACTACATGTTGTCTCAGTAAGACAGCTCTCCCCCCTATCCACAAGGAGGAGCAGTGCACCAAAGAATTATGGGAATTGTAGTCCAGGAAGGTAGTGAGACCAGTGTCCATGGCATCAGAGACAACAGGCTCACTGCTACAATCTATAATATCTAAAACCACATACATAAATACCCCCAGGAAAGTGATCTAAAGCTTCTAAACGTCATTAACATGTATTTTTTTGCAAAAAGGGTGAAGTGTCCCTTTAATAAAGATACGCTATATTTCCTATTCAATGAATAACGTGATTGATCTCGTTATGTCAGCCGGAGCGCCTGCGCGACGACGAGGTTGCCGACCTGGAGCAGCAGCTGCAGAACCAGGCCCTCGGTCTGCAGCCCCTCCCTCAGACCCCCCCCACCGCCATCATCACCCAGGAGGAGCCTCCTCTGCCCAGCAACTGTTTCAACTTCCAGAAGAGGGTGTTTGGTGAGTTGCTACATCATCACTCTAACTAACCCATTCTGACCTGAGATCAGATTTTTTTTTTAAATGTCGATTTTTTTCAAAAAATAGCAGACCTACAAGCTCGTATGAGCTTGTAGATCTGCTATTTTTCAATAGCTTAAAGCGTAGCATAATGCTAACCACCGAAAAGGGGTTCCCGCCCAGAATGGGCTAAAGCACTTGAACCTTTTAGGCTGCTTTCACACTGGCAGGTCTATGCAAATCTACTACAATTTGGGCATTTAGCAGACGCCCTTAATCCAGAGCGATTTAAAGGGTCGCTTCACCCCTTTTGGAAGCCAGATCTTATTTTAATGATGTTTGGGAGACAAGAAACACTTTCCTGTGGTTTTTATGTCTGATATTTGTGTTTTTAGATATTTGGGTGTTTGAGCTCCATGATGTCATCGACACTGGGCTCACTTCCTTCCTGGACTACAATTCCCATAATGCTTTGGATAATGCCCATAATGCTCCTCGTGGATATGGGAGGGCTGTCTTACTGTAATGTAGTCCAAGGAAGTAAGTGAGCCCAGTGTCCATGACATCATGGAGCCCCATGGACACCTTGAAATAAAAACACACATTACCCACATAAAAACCCCAGGAAAGTGTTTCTTGTCTCCCAAACATCACTAAAAGAAGATCTGGTTGCAAAAGGGGTGAAGTGGCCCTTTTAAGGTAAGCAAGAACAAAACAAAAAACATGGTAATTCATCAAATACATAAAAAGATTCACCATGAACAGTGGAATATCAATATAATGAAACTATGCGTATAACACTACAGAGTGCTGCGTCTACATAAAATGCTATTTAAGTTGCATAACTTGAGCCTATACATATGTCTGTAAGGTCGTCGAGGCTATGGCTAAGTGCTATGGGCTAAGACGGAGTTTGAAGAGGTGGGTTTTCAGACTACAGCGGACACTACTATACAGTCTCTACAGTACCATTTCATTTCATTGAAAAAAAGCACAGCCCCCTCATGTTATTTGAACAGCCTGGCTTTTGCCAGGCTATTCTAATACATGAGGGGGGCTGCTTGTTATATGCGCGTAATTTCCCATTGATTTCTAATTGATTTCAGTAGCCAGGAATTTTGTTATATAGCCGTGTTGTTGGTAGCTCCTCCATAGCTGATAGAAAAACCGATTGTCATGCGCGGGTGGTGGTGTGATTGCTGTAAGCAGTGCCTTGGTGGTAGCCTACCCTATACCACACAGGTTTAGGCGTCCTCGCGTCTATAATAAGTTAAACCCTGGCCTGGACAAACTTTTTTTTCTTTCTCCGGCGCTGTGTCTGCAGTGCTCTGCTTTCTCAACAATCGAATGAAGAATGAGGTGACGTTGGGACGTGTGTGTGTGGTGTTAATACGTCGTCACTGTGAATGGGGGGCATTCGTTCAAAAGACTCAAACCCTCCAGACAGACACGCAGGACACAGAGAATAGATGGTGTATTCTTCTGTCTGATACACTGTCTGTCTGCCTTGAGCAGCGGCATATATATTTTTTTTAATAAACGGTTCTCGTAGGGGAGGCAGAAACATATCAGTCACCAGAACCAAGGACGGGTGTTTTTTTTTTTGACGAATCATGGTCAGCAGACTGCCCCGTCCACATTTTAATGGAAGCAACTTAAAAACGGTCTGGGGTGTTCACAAAAGCATGATTTAAATAAAAAGTAGCAGATCTGCAAGCTCAAACGTTTGGAGCTTGCAGATCTGCTACTTTTATGTACTCTTGTGTGATGCTGTTTTGATAGTACATTCTTTTTTTATTAGGCACCTTTCGATACAAAGTTACAAGGTGCTGAACAATGGACACAACATAAACAATGGGAACAAGTTAAAAACGGGGAACATAGCACAATAGTGTGAAAATATAATACAGCAATGCATTGAACAGAAACAAGCAGAAGCAGACCAAAAACATAGGGCTGTAAAAGTGAATCAGGTAAGTGGTACATGGGGAAAAATGGTTACGAAACAAATGTGTCTTTAGCAGTCTCTTAAGGGCAGGGCAAGTAGGACGTTAACATAATGGAAAAACACAAAACGTTAAAAGTATGGAGATAAGAGGTTTCTGCCCGGCCCCGCGATATCAAAAATATGTTTAGTTTAACTGAAAACGTTACACTGTCTTTGACTTAAAGGAGAATTCCATACTAAAAGGCTTTCTTACCTTTCTTTGTAGTTGTTACGTCCCCCCCACCAAATGTCCAGGTGTTATTTTGTGCAAAAGCTCCTTATTGGCTATTTCCCCTACCATAAGCCCTTAATGAATTGAATTGGATGGGGCTATGGGGTGTTGTGCTAATTCGCTTATTTCCTTTGCTCTTTTTTTTTTGTATTTATCCTCTCTTCATAATGTAAATAATATCCCAAGCGGCACACTGTACTACTTATTTAGATGGAAATAAGTGAATTAGCACAACACCCCATAGCCCCATTCAATTCCCATTCAATTCAATGTAATTCGTTTTAAGGGCTTATGGTAGGGGAAATAAGGAGTTTTTGCACAAAAAAAACACCTGGACCTCTTTGGTGGGGGGACGTAACAACTACAAAGAAAGGTAAGAAATCATTCTAGCATGGAATTCTCCTTTAACTCACTCGCACAAGTATACTCTCCGCGTAAACGGCTTTCCACCCCTCTCTCCTTCCTTTTTTAATTTTCCGGGGGCCGACCATCTCAGAGGACCGCATGCTGACGGCGGCGGACGTGCAGAGCTTCTCGAACGGCGTGGGCCGCCAGTGGAAGCACGTGGGCCGCGTGCTGGGCAAGAGCTGCCGGGCGCTGAAGGGCCCCGCCGTGGACAACCTGGCCTACGAGTACGAGCGCGAGGGCCTCTACGAGCAGGCCTACCAGCTGCTCAGCCGCTTCATCCAGGCCGAGGGCCGCGGGGCGCGCCTCAGCCGGCTGGTTGGCGCCCTGGAGGACTGCAAGCTCACAGGCCTGGCCGAGAACATTCTGGACGTCGCGCAGCAGCCGTGAGGAGGAGGAGGAGGACGTACGTGGTCGACCTGGCGTCGTGCCGCGGTCATTTTGTTTGTTTTGTTTCGTTGTCTGTTGTCTGTTGTCTGTTGTTGTTGTTGTTGTTGTACACGCAAGTACAATTTGTTATACAAGCGGTGTGTGTGTGTACGCAAGTACAATTTGGTTGTACCCCCCAGTGTGTACGGTGCAGTACAATTTGTTGGATACACTGCAGTGTGTACGCAAGTACAATTTGTTGTACACGCACAAGTGCAATCCTCGGTGTTCATTTTAAACCCAGTGGTTTTCAACCTTTTTCATATGGAGGGCCGGCCCATTATTTATTTGGCATTTGAGCCGCGGACCACCAAACGATAAAAATATGTACTATACCATACATTCTTGTGTTTTACAATCTTGAATTGTTTGTAGACTTAAAGGAGCATTCAGTGATTTGGAGAAAAAAAAACCCCGGTCCGCACGGTAACAAGCAGTTACATGCAGTGGAGGGGGGGGGGGGACACGCGACAGGCCAACAGCACGCACACCAAGGCCCGCCCCTGCTCGATCATGATTGGCCCCTCGCTATCCTGATTGGATGAAGGCTGGGCCACCTAGCCAAAAACGAAACCTATACGGTTTTTTGACCCCCCCAGGGGTTAACTGGGGACAGGGAGGAACTCCTTATATGGTCAGCACACTCTATAGTAGGGAGGATTATCACAAACAAAGCAAAAGAATAAGTGATATTTGAATTAAGTGAAATCACTGAATATACCTTAAGTGTAAGTTAAGTAACTTTCCAACTCAAAATCAACATTTTTCTAAAATGTAAAAACTAAAATAGCAGATGTACAAGCCTCTAGAAACCCTGAGTTGGAAATAAATGAACACTTGAGGATTGTATACTGTGTAATCAATGTATGTTTGTGCAACTGTGAAGGAACAATATGGGGGAGGGGGGGGGGGGTCTTAAATGTGTACTTCTCTCTTTTATATCTTCTGCACACTCAAAATCGTTCCTATATGCTTGTGTTGTGTGTGTGTGTGTGTGTGTGTGTGTGTGTGTGTGTGTGTGTGTGTGTGTGTGTGTGTGTGTCTGTGTGTGTGTGTGTGTGCGTGCGTGCGTGCGTGCGTGCGTGCGCGCATACAAGTGCTTAACCTGCATGTGAGAACTAACGTGCACTAATATTGTGTTCACTTTTGTGTTTAAAATTCACTTTTTTTTATTATCATTGTGAGCAATTACTATATTAATTTTTAGAAAAGGAGCTCGTCATCGTTTCATAAACACCAGCAAATGATGCCCGTTAGTTTGTTTCACGTTGCCGTCGAGCAGCAAACATTCCTCGCCTTGTTGTGACTTTGAAAGTGCTTTCCTGTTTTTAAAGCTTCAGTCTGTATATAACGTTCATTTCCTTGGGGTTTCATTCACTCAGGGCAGATTCACACTATATGGTCCCGGATGCGCACCACTTGGTAAATGTCGGCGGTAGTGTGAATGATGCGTACCGTTCCACCAGGAGCGGATCACACCCCACCGTTCCCGGGATCACATGGAAGGTATAGTCTCGGGGACCGATTGAAGTGTATACTCGGATCAGTGGATCGCTGCAATGTGAAAGCATTGAATACAGTCGAATGAAGTGTACTCGCGGTTGCGGAAGAACCGTTTGAATCAAACTGACTTTTTTACTCATTTGAAAAACATTTTTGAATAGTTCAACTAGCCAATCTACGTTGAACACGTTGTGATCTTGTATTTTAACTGTTCAAAAATGTTTTTCAAAATAGTAAAGAGAGGAAAAAGACGTTTAGGGATAAGGGGTTTGGCATGGACGGAAATATTGTGTGAAAATAGTGTGAATCTGCCACAAGAAAACGCATGGATTGCAGCTTTAAAGCCCGTCTACAGATGCAGTCTATTGGGTGGAGGTCTACAGATGCCGTCTATTGGGTGGGGGTCCACATATGCAGTCTATTGGGTGGGGGTCCACATATGCAGTCTATTGGGTGGAGGTCTACAGATGCCGTCTATTGGGTGGGGGTCCACAGATGCAGTCTATTGGGTGGGGGTCCACATATGCAGTCTATTGGGTGGGGGTCTACAGATGCCGTCTATTGGGTGGGGGTCCACATATGCAGTCTATTGGGTGGGGGTCCACAGAGGCAGTCTATTGGGTGGGGGTCTACACATGCAGTCTGATGGATGGAAATGCGATTATCTTTTCTTTTTTTTTTTCAAAACTGGTCCATTCAGTTATCAAATGAAATGGTAAAACAGAGCTCGTGTTTGTATTTGATGTTTGGTGCATTAGTGTAATTGGAATGTGGAAACGTCATTTTGGAGAAATTCCCTCAGGTATAATTTAGTAGTTGTGTATTAATCCCCCCTCCCCCAACTCACTCTCTCTCTCTGTCAGTCTCTCTCTCTCTGTCTCTCTCTCTCTCTCTCAGTCAGTCTCTCGTTCCCCTCCACCCCCCCCCCCACACACACACACATACATACATACACACTCCTGTGATTAAACTGTACTACTGATTATTAATGATATTGTATGGTTGCTACATTATGTGCATGTGCTTGCAAATGTCCCATTGCATAATGTCAATGTAGTGAAGAAACCTTGTATCTCCCTATTCTTCTTCTTATGTGTATATTTTTTTTACATATGTACAATGTGTGCGTGTGTGTGCGTGTGTGTGTGTGTGTGTGTGTGTGTGTGTGGTGTGTGTGTGTGTGCGTGTATATATATATACCCCCATTTTGTTGAATGAGTGTGACACAAACATAGGAAAAATAGTCAATCTACAAGCTTGCCCACATGAGATTTGTTTGCACATTTTGAAACATTTTAATAACATTTTTCTCTTAACAATACTACAATGCCCAAAATAGCGAGGCCAGGTTGAAAGTGTCTGTGTGGGTTTTTTATTTATTTATTTTTTATAAATATTTAACCCATAAAGTAATAACGGGAGCTTGTGACTTGAATAATTACTACTTTAATCCATTGGAACAACACTTTCTTTTATTTTTTTTCGTCCACCCCTGAAAGGTAATTCTTTTGGGACATACGTGGTTTCGTGCTGACAGTTCCAGAGGCAGTGAGCTGCCACAGAGATTGGAGTTCAAGGGGGAGGTTTTTATCTCATGTGAAACAGAAAATGTACTGATACTGATTAAGGGCTGCATGATGTACTGAGGTTTTTTTTTTTTTTTTTTTTAAGCTCGAATAGCAGACCTACAAGCCCGCGAGGCGTCGCGTACACAACGCCTCGCGGGCTTGTAGATCTGATATTCTCAGGGCCGCGCGGCACCGCCGTGGGGCTGAAGTGTAAACGCCGCAGGCTTAAATGTTGCTCTGGTGTCACTCAGGGCACAGTCCATTGTGGAGGCTTGCAGAGAGGCTTCACTCCACTTGGCTGCTGGTCCAGATGTCACTGTCTGGATTAGAAGCTTTTAACACACATCAACGCAAACACACACCACCACATGCACTTTTCTGCTACAGTGTACCCCCCCCCCCCACACACACACACACACACACACACACACAGTCACACACGCATATACTGACAGCACCACACACACACACACACACATATGAACATTAAATACAACAGGGACTTGTTAAACATTAACTGTAATCACTCAGTGATTTTTTTCCTCCTTTTTTTCACAACCACTTGAACCCTATAGACCTGCTGTATTAAGTGTTACATGTTCTAGGGTTAACGTTCGGTCGAAAACAGCAAAATCTACAAGCTCAATAATATATTTCGGGGGAGATGTTTAGGGTGGAGCAAAAAGGAAATAAAAAACAGGAGGGGGGCCTTTCTTTAGTATATACAATTAGTGTAGAGGCCGGCCCCCTGGCCTAGGGAATATGGTCAACTCCAGAGACAGAAGGCTGCCCCCCCCCCAACACACACTGTCTCACACACACACACACACACTGTAGGCACACACCTGTTAAACATTAACAGTATAATATTCAGGCTGTTGTTTTTTTTAAACTGTACTAGTTAGCATGGCTGCTACAATGCTAGTAGCCTATAGTTAGGGCTGCCACCAGAGTTGAGTACATCTGGTACCTGCATGGATAATACTTTATCATGAGCGTGAGCATATATATTTTTTTATGTATAGCCTATATGTATTGCATTTCTTAATTTAACCTCAATTAGATTTTTTTTTTTTTTTTTTTTTTTTACTTCCAGTTGAAT